>NC_141000.1:133641991-134188348 GCF_052327205.1 Somniosus microcephalus | reverse complement strand
CATGCGCCGCCCGCGCTGACCGCGCATGCGCCGCCCGCGCTGACCGCGCATGCGCCGCCCGCGCTGACCGCGCATGCGCCGCCCGCCCGCAGCGGCCGTCCATCAGCCGCGCGATACGCGGGGGACCTCAGCTCCGGTCCGTCCCGGCTTCAGAACCCGACCGCGCCTTAAGCGCTAGGCCCCGCACGGCCGCTATCGCAACGGCAACCGGACCTCAGGCGCTAGGCAGGGGAGGGGCCGGAGAGAGGGACAGAGGGGAGTGGGGGAGGGGAGGGGGTGGGCGAGGGGAGGGGGTGGGGAGGGCAGGTGTGGGGGTGGGGGGAGGGAGACAGGGGAGGGGAGGGAGGGAGAGGAGGGGAGGGGCAGGGAGAGGAGGGGAGGGAGAGAGGGGAGGGAGAGGAGGGGGGGAGGGAGGGATAGGACAGGGAGAGGACATGACAGGGAGAGGGGGCACACACGGGCAGGGAGACCAAGCGCCCCAAAATTGCCCTCGCAACGCGGGGCTCCCCAGCTAGTCTATATATATAAAGCGGCTCTTCTGTCTGTCCCGATGTCTGTCTGTCTGTCCGTCCGTTCTCTATACGTTTGGAAGTTAAAGAGCGTACCGACGCGCGCGTCGCCTCAAAAGAAAGCTTGCGATTCCGGACCGGTCATAGGCGTATTACCTTTCGGCCGGACAAAAATCGCGCCCGCGGTATCCGAAAAACGTTCAAGCGTTCCGCTCATTAGCATCTCATTAGCGACCCGTGTGACGTCGAGGTCGACCAATCGTACGGCGGGTTCCTGGCGCGTGCCATCCTACAGTTGAGTGTCGAGTGACTTGACGATTGACCAATCCTACGCTTCGGTGACCTGACCGGTCGACCAATCGGTGCGTGTGTGGGCGGGCCTTATCCTTCTGAACCGAGGTGAGTGGCCGCCATCTTGATTTTTCACGATTTTTTTCCCACACTTTCAGTGTGTTAGGGAACTAAGATAAATATTTGAATTATGTGTTAGGGAATTAATTAACAATTTATTTGAGTTTTATATTGTGTTAAGCAACCCCCCCCCTCCTCCTCACCCTCGCGCAGGGGGGACTCGGGGCTGCTCTCCAGGCCCGCTGCAGGCAGGCCTGAAGCTTAAAAAATTTCTCTCTCTCCCCTCTCTCTATCTCCTTCTCCTCTTCCCTCTCTCTCCTTCTCCTCTTCCCTCTCTCTCCTCTTCCCTCTCTCTCTCTCTACTTCCCCCTCTCAGGTTTGACGGTGTCGGGGCCGGAGCGGGCGGGGCCGCCCGAAGTGAGCCGCTCGCTAACGGCTCTGCCAGCCCGCGGGGTTTCCCTGCCTACTCCCCGCGGGCCGCCTCGCGCCGCTGGCTCTGACCGCGCATGCGCCGCCCGCCCGCGAGAGCCCGCTCTGGCTTTTTTTTAAACGGCTGTCCCGATCTCAATCGGCGTCAGCCACGAGGATCAGGGTGCTGCGCGCAGCAGGAGCAGCTGTGACGCGGCCGGTCTCTCTGTTCCGCGCTCGGCTCGGGCGGGGAGGGCGGGTCTCTCAGCCAAAATCGGCGATCTGGAGGGCGGGGCTCCGGAGAGCGGGAGGGCGGGGCTCCGGAGAGTGGGACGTCGCTGATCGGGGGGGCGGGGCTCGGGACATCGGGGGGGGGGGCGGGAGGCGGGAGATCGGGGAGCGGGAGATCGGGGGGGCGGGACATCGGGAGATCGCGGGCGGGAGGACATCGGGAAGATCGGCGGGCCCGGACTAGCAATACAGATCGGGGGCGGGGCTCGGACTACAGACGGGGGGGCGGCTCTAGATCGGGGGGGCGACCCTCGGGGGGCGGGGCTCCGGAGATCGGGGGGTGTGGCTCCGGAGATCGGGGGGTCGGGGCTCGGGGGGGTCGGGGCTCCGGAGATCGGGGGGGCGGGGCTCGGGAGATCGGGGGGGCGGGGCTCGGGAGATCGGGGGCGGGGCTCCTGAGATGGGGGGCGGGCTCAGGAGATCGGGGGGGCGGTGCTCGGGAGATGGGGGGGCGGGGCTCGGGTGATTGGGGGGGCGGGCTCAGGGACTCTCCCCTTCCCTCCTCCACCCCTCCCCTCCCCCCTCCCCTTCCCCCCTCCCCTTCCCCTTCCCCTCCCCCCTGAAAAAATTCTCTCTCTTCCCTCTCTCTCTCTCTCTCTCTCTCCCAGTCTCTCTCTCTCTCCCCAGTCTCTCTCTCTCTCCCCCTCAGTCTCTCTCTCTCTATCTCCCCATTCTCTCTCTCTCTCTCTCCCCGTCTCTCTCCTCTCTCTCCCCCGTCTCTCTCCTCCTCTCTCCCACCAGTCTCTCTCTCTCTCTCTCTCCCCCAGTCTCTCTCTCTCCCAGTCTCTCTCTCTCCCCAGTCTCTCTCTCTCCCCTCAGTCTCTCTCCTCTCTATCTCCCCATTCTCTCTCTCTCTCTCTCTCTCCCAGTCTCGCTCTCTCTCCCCCAGTCTCTCTCTCTCTCCCCCTCAGTCTCTCTCTCTCTATCTCCCCCTCAGTCTCTCTCTCTCTCTATCTCCCCATTCTCTCTCTCTCTCTCTCTCTCCCCCCTCAGTCGCACTCTCTCTCCCCCCAGTTTCTCTCTCTCTCTCCCAGTCTCTCTCTCTCCCCCCCCAGTCTCTCTCCCCCAAGTCTGTCTCTCTCCCCCCAGTCTGTCTCTCTCCCCCCCAGTCTGTCTCTCTCCCCCCCAGTCTCTCTCTCTCCCCCCCAGTCTCTCTCTCTCCCCCAGTCTCTCTCTCTCCCCCAGTCTCTCTCTCTCCCCCCCAGTCTCTCTCTCTCCCCCCCCCAGTCTCTCTCTCTCCCCCCGAGTCCTCTCTCTCTCCCCCCCAGTCTCTCTCTCTCCCCCCCGTCTCTCTCTCTCCCCCCAGTCTCTGTCTCTCCCCCCAGTCTCTGTCTCTCCCCCCAGTCTCTCTCTCTCTCCCCCCAGTTCTCTCTCCCCCCCAGTCTCTCTCCCCCCCAGTCTCTCTCTCTCCCCCCAGTCTCTCTCCCCCTCCCCAAGTCTCTCTCTCTCCCCCTCCCCAGTCTCTCTCTCTCCCCCCCCAGTCTCTCTCTCTCCCCCCCCAAGTCTCTCTCTCTCCCCCCCAGTCTCTCTCTCTCTCCCCCCCAGTCTCTCTCTCTCCCTCCAGTCTCTCTCTCTCCCTCCAGTCTCTCTCTCTCCTCCCAGTCTCTCTCTCTCTCCTCCAGTCTCTCTTCTCCCCAGTCTCTCTCTCCCCCCAAGTCTCTCTCTCTCTCCCCTCCAGTCTTTCTCTCCCCCAGTCTCTCCCCCCAGTCTCTCTCTCTCTCCCCAACTCTCCCCCTCTCCCCCCAGTCTCTCTCTCTCTCCCCCACTCTCTCCCTCTCCCTCCACTCTCTCCCTCTCCCCTAAGTCTCTCTCTCTCCCCATCTCTCTCTCTCCCCTCAGTCTCTCTCTCTCTCTCTCCCCCCCACCCCCCGGTCTCTCTCCCCCCCTCGCTCTCTCTCTCCCCCCCTCGCTCTCTCTCTCTCTATCTCCCCAGTCTCTCTCTCTCCCCAGTCTCTCCCTTCGCCCATCTCTCTCTCTCTCCCCCAGTCTCTCTCTCTCCCGTCTCTCTCCCCCAGTCTCTCTCTCTCTCCCCCAGTCTCTCTCTCTCTCCCCCAGTCTCTCTCTCTCCCCCAGTCTCTCTCTCTCCCTCCAGTCTCTCTCTCTCCCTCCAGTCTCTCTCTCTCCCCCCAGTCTCTCTCTCTCCTCCAGTCTCTCTTTCTCCCCAGTCTCTCTCTCCCCCCAGTCTCTCTCTCTCTCCCCTCCAGTCTTTCTCTCCCCCAGTCTCTCCCCCCAGTCTCTCTCTCTCTCCCCAACTCTCACCCTCTCCCCCAGTCTCTCTCTCTCTCCCCCACTCTCTCCCTCTCCCTCCACTCTCTCCCTCTCCCCCTAAGTCTCTCTCTCTCCCCATCTCTCTCTCTCCCCTCAGTCTCTCTCTCTCTCTCCCCCCCACCCCCCGGTCTCTCTCCCCCCCTCGCTCTCTCTCTCTCTATCTCCCAGTCTCTCTCTCTCCCCAGTCTCTCCTTCGCCCATCTCTCTCTCTCTCCCCGGTCTCTCTCTCTCTCTCCCCGTCTCTCTCCCCCAGTCTCTCTCTCTCTCCCCCAGTCTCTCTCTCTCTCCCCCTCAGTCTCTCTCTCTCTCTCTCCCCCCATTCTCTCTCTCTCTTTCCCAGTCTCTCTCTCTCTCTCCCCGTCTCTCTCCCCCAGTCTCTCTCTCTCTCCCCTCAGTCTCTCTCTCTCTCCCCATTCGCTCTCTCACACTCCCAATCTCTCTCTCTCACACTCCCAATCTCTCTCTCTCTCTCACACTCCCAATCTCTCTCTCTCTCTCACTCCCAATCTCTCCCTCTCTCACACTCCCAATCTCTCTCTCAGTTCAGTTCAAATGCTTTATTGGCATGAAAGTTTACAGAGAACCATATTGCCAAAGCTTACATTGCACTCTCTCTCACACTCCCAATCTCTCTCTCTCACACTCCCAATCTCTCTCTCTCTCTCACTCCCAATCTCTCTCTCTCTCACACTCCCAATCTCTCTCTCTCTCACACTCCCAATCTCTCTCTCTCTCTCTCACTCCCAATCTCTCTCTCTCTCTCTCTCACTCCCAATCTCTCTCTCTCTCTCTCTCACTCCCAATCTCTCTCTCTGACACTCCAATCTCTCTCTCTCTCTCCCCCCAGTCTCTCTCTCTCCCCCAGTCTCTCTCCCCCCAGCCTCTCTCTCTCCCCAGTCTCTCTCTCTCCCCCAGTCTCTCTCTCTCCCCTCCAGTCTCTCTCTCTCCCCCCCAGTCTCTCTCCCCCCCAGTCTCTCTCCCCCCCAGTCTCTCTCTCACCCCCAGTCTCTCTCTCTCCCCCCAGTCTCTCTCTCTCTCCTCCAGTCTCTCTCTCCGCAGTCTCTCTCTCCCCCAGCCTCGCTCTCTCTCCCCTCCAGTCTTTCTCTCCCCAGTCTCTCTCTCCCCCCAGTCTCTCTCTCCCTCTCCCCCCAGTCTCTCTCTCTCTCTCTCCCCCCACACTCTCCCTCTCTCTCTCTCCCCCACTCTCTCCCTCTCCCCTCCACTCCCTTCCTCTCCCCCCAAGTCTCTCTCTCTCCCCATCTCTCTCTCTCTCCCCTCAGTCTCTCTCTCTCTCTCTCCCCCCCCCACCCCCGGTCTCTCTCTCTCCCCCGTCGCTCTCTCGCTCTCTCTCTCTATCTGCCCAGTCTCTCTCTCTCTCCCCAGTCTCTCTCTCCCTTCGCCCATCTCTCTCTCTCTCCCCCAGTCTCTCTCTCTCTCTCTCTCCCCAACTCTCCCCCTCTCCCCCCAGTCTCTCTCTCTCTCCCCCACTCTCTCCTCTCCCTCCACTCTCTCCCTCTCCCCCTAAGTCTCTCTCTCTCCCCATCTCTCTCTCTCCCCTCAGTCTCTCTCTCTCTCTCTCCCCCCCACCCCCGGTCTCTCTCCCCCCCTCGCTCTCTCTCTCCCCCCCCTCGCTCTCTCTCTCTCTATCTCCCCAGTCTCTCTCTCTCCCCAGTCTCTCCCTTCGCCATCTCTCTCTCTCTCCCCAGTCTCTCTCTCTCCCCGTCTCTCTCCCCCAGTCTCTCTCTCTCTCCCCCAGTCTCTCTAGTCTCTCTCTCTCCCCCCAGTCTCTCTCTCTCCCTCCAGTCTCTCTCTCTCCCTCCAGTCTCTCTCTCTCCCCCCAGTCTCTCTCTCTCCTCCAGTCTCTCTTTCTCCCCAGTCTCTCTCTCCCCCCAGTCTCTCTCTCTCTCCCCTCCAGTCTTTCTCTCCCCCAGTCTCTCCCCCCAGTCTCTCTCTCTCTCCCCAACTCTCACCCTCTCCCCCCAGTCTCTCTCTCTCTCCCCCACTCTCTCCCTCTCCCTCCACTCTCTCCCTCTCCCCCTAAGTCTCTCTCTCTCCCCATCTCTCTCTCTCCCCTCAGTCTCTCTCTCTCTCTCCCCCCCACCCCCCGGTCTCTCTCCCCCCCTCGCTCTCTCTCTCTCTATCTCCCCAGTCTCTCTCTCTCCCCAGTCTCTCCCTTCGCCCATCTCTCTCTCTCTCCCCGGTCTCTCTCTCTCTCTCCCCGTCTCTCTCCCCCAGTCTCTCTCTCTCTCCCCCAGTCTCTCTCTCTCTCCCCCTCAGTCTCTCTCTCTCTCTCTCCCCCCATTCTCTCTCTCTCTTTCCCCAGTCTCTCTCTCTCTCTCCCCGTCTCTCTCCCCCAGTCTCTCTCTCTCTCCCCCTCAGTCTCTCTCTCTCTCCCCATTCGCTCTCTCACACTCCCAATCTCTCTCTCTCACACTCCCAATCTCTCTCTCTCTCTCACACTCCCAATCTCTCTCTCTCTCTCACTCCCAATCTCTCCCTCTCTCACACTCCCAATCTCTCTCTCAGTTCAGTTCAAATGCTTTATTGGCATGAAAGTTTACAGAGAACCATATTGCCAAAGCTTACATTGCACTCTCTCTCACACTCCCAATCTCTCTCTCTCACACTCCCAATCTCTCTCTCTCTCTCACTCCCAATCTCTCTCTCTCTCACACTCCCAATCTCTCTCTCTCTCACACTCCCAATCTCTCTCTCTCTCTCTCACTCCCAATCTCTCTCTCTCTCTCTCTCACTCCCAATCTCTCTCTCTCTCTCTCTCACTCCCAATCTCTCTCTCTGACACTCCCAATCTCTCTCTCTCTCTCCCCCCCAGTCTCTCTCTCTCCCCCCAGTCTCTCTCCCCCCAGCCTCTCTCTCTCCCCCAGTCTCTCTCTCTCCCCCAGTCTCTCTCTCTCCCCTCCAGTCTCTCTCTCTCCCCCCCAGTCTCTCTCCCCCCCAGTCTCTCTCCCCCCCAGTCTCTCTCTCACCCCCCAGTCTCTCTCTCTCCCCCCAGTCTCTCTCTCTCTCCTCCAGTCTCTCTCTCCGCAGTCTCTCTCTCCCCCCAGCCTCGCTCTCTCTCCCCTCCAGTCTTTCTCTCCCCAGTCTCTCTCTCCCCCCAGTCTCTCTCTCCCTCTCCCCCCAGTCTCTCTCTCTCTCTCTCCCCCACACTCTCCCTCTCTCTCTCTCCCCCACTCTCTCCCTCTCCCTCCACTCCCTTCCTCTCCCCCCAAGTCTCTCTCTCTCCCCATCTCTCTCTCTCTCCCCTCAGTCTCTCTCTCTCTCTCTCCCCCCCCACCCCCGGTCTCTCTCTCTCCCCCGTCGCTCTCTCGCTCTCTCTCTCTATCTGCCCAGTCTCTCTCTCTCTCCCCAGTCTCTCTCTCCCTTCGCCCATCTCTCTCTCTCTCCCCCAGTCTCTCTCTCTCTCTCTCTCCCCGTCTCTCTCTCCCCCTCAGTCTCTCTCTCTCCCCATTCTCTCTCTCTCTTTCCCCAGTCTCTCTCTCTCTCTCCCCGTCTCTCTCCCCCAGTCTCTCTCTCCCCCTCAGTCTCTCTCTCTCTCTCTCTCCCCATTCTCTCTCTCTCTCTTTCCCCAGTCTCTCTCCTCTCCCTCCCCCAGTCTCTCTACTCTCTCTCTTTCTCTCCCCCATCTCTCTCTCTCTCCCCCAGTCTCCCTCTCTCCCCCTCAGTCGCTCTCTCTCTCCCCCCTCAGTCTCTCTCTCTCTATCTCCCCAGTCTCTCCCTCTCGCTCCACATCTCTCTCTCTCTTCCCCCCCACTCGCTCTCTCTCTTCCCCCCCACTCGCTCTCTTCCCCCCCACTCGCTCTCTATCTTCCCCCCACTCGCTCTCTCTCTTCCCCCCCACTCGCTCTCTCTCTTCCCCCCCCACTCGCTCTCTCTTCCCCCCCACTCGCTCTCTCTCTTCCCCCCCCACTCGGTCTCTCTCTTCCCCCCCCACTCGCTCTCTCTCTTCCCCCCCCCACTCGCTCTCTCTCTTCCCCCCCCCACTCGCTCTCTCTCTTCCCCCCCACTCGCTCTCTCTCTTCCCCCCCCACTCGCTCTCTCTCTTCCCCCCCACTCGCTCTCTCTCTTCCCCCCCACTCGCTCTCTCTCTTCCCCCCCACTCGCTCTCTCTCTTCCCCCCCACTCGCTCTCTCTCTTCCCCCCCACTCGCTCTCTCTCTTCCCCCCCACTCGCTCTCTCTCTTCCCCCCCACTCGCTCTCTCTCTTCCCCCCCACTCGCTCTCTCTCTTCCCCCCCACTCGCTCTCTCTCTTCCCCCCCACTCCCCCCACTCGCTCTCTCTCTTCCCCCCCACTCGCTCTCTCTCTTTCCCCCCCCACTCGCTCTCTCTCTTCCCCCCCACTCGCTCTCTCTTCCCCCCCACTCGCTCTCTCTCTTCCCCCCCACTCGCTCTCTCTCTTCCCCCCACTCGCTCTCTCTTCCCCCCCACTCGCTCTCTCTCTTCCCCCCCACTCGCGCTCTCTCTCCCCCCCACTCGCGCTCTCTCTCCCCCCCACTCGCGCTCTCTCTCCCCCCCACTCGCGCGCTCTCTCCCCCCCACTCGCGCTCTCTCTCCCCCCCACTCGCGCTCTCTCTCCCCCCCACTCGCGCTCTCTCTCCCCCCCACTCGCGCTCTCTCTCCCCCCCACTCGCGCTCTCTCTCCCCCCCACTCGCGCTCTCTCTCCCCCCCACTCGCGCTCTCTCTCCCCCCCCACTCGCGCTCTCTCTCCCCCCCACTCGCGCCCTCTCTCCCCCCCACTCGCGCCCTCTCTCCCCCCCACTCGCGCCCTCTCTCCCCCCCACTTGCGCCCTCTCTCCCCCCCACTCGCGCCCTCTCTCCCCCCCACTCGCGCCCTCTCTCCCCCCCACTCGCGCCCTCTCTCCCCCCCACTCGCGCCCTCTCTCCCCCCCACTCGCGCCCTCTCTCCCCCCCCACTCGCGCTCTCTCTCCCCCCCACTCGCGCTCTCTCTCCCCCCCACTCGCGCTCTCTCTCCCCCCCACTCGCGCTCTCTCTCCCCCCCACTCGCGCTCTCTCTCCCCCCAACTCGCGCTCTCTCTCCCCCCCACGCGCGCTCTCTCTCCCCCCCCACTCGCGCTCTCTCTCTCCCCCCCACTCGCGCTCTCTCTCTCCCCCCCACTCACGCTCTCTCTCTCTTCCAACAACAACATGCCCTCGAAAAAGCCTCGGCACCGCCGGGCACCCCCAGCTAGTATATTTATAAAACATCTTTGGGTTTTCCTTGATTTTACTTGCCAAGAATTTGTCATGCTCTCTCTTTGCTTTCCTAATATCCTTTTTAATTGCACCCCTGCACTTTCTGTACTCCTCTAAAGATTCTGGAGTATATAGCTCTCGGTATCTGTCATATGCCTCCCTTTTCTTATTTATCCTGCCCTGTATGTCCCTAGACATCCAGGGGGCTCTAGATTTGTTAGTCCCACCTTTTTTCTTTAAGGGCATATATTTGATCTGAACCCTCCAGATCTCCTCCTTGAATGCCTCCCACTGCTCTGAGACTGATTTACCTTCAAGTAGCTGTTTCTAGCCAACTATGACTAAATCCCATCTGAGCTTAGAAAAATTTGCTTTTCCCCAATTTAGAATTTTTATTCCTGGTCTATCCTCCTTTTCCATAACTACCTTAAATCTAACAGAATTATGGTCACTAGCATCAAAATGCTCCCCCACTTATACGCCTTCTACCTGCCCAGATGAGTCTTTATATTGAAACTGCCCCAAACTCATTTAACATTAACAATGGAGAGAAGAAACCTTCATTCCATCAGGCTGGGCTGGCCCTGACCTCGGGTCACAGACTGAAGGATAGTGAGCTAAATAACAACCCCCCCCCCCCCCCCCCGGCTAAATAACACCCGCCCCCCCGGCTAAATAACACCCGCCCCCCCCCCGGCTAAATAACAACCCCCCCCCCCGGCTAAATAACACCCACCCCCCCCCCCGGCTAAATAACACCCGCCCCCCCCCCCCGGCTAAATAACACCCGCCCCCCCCCCCCCCGGCTAAATAACACCCGCCCTCCCCCCCCCCCCCCGGCTAAATAACAACCCCCCCCCCCCCGGCTAAATAACACCCACCCCCCCCCCCCGGCTAAATAACACCCGCCCCCCCCCGGCTAAGTAACACCCGCCCCCCCCCCCGCCGGCTAAATAACACCCGCCCCCCCCCCACCGGCTAAACAACACCCGCCCCCCCCCCCGGCGAAATAACACCCCCCCCCGGCTAAATAACACCCCCCCCCAGCTAAATAACACCCGCCCCCCGCTAAATAACCTCCCCAGCTAAATAACACCCACCCCTGCTAAATAACCTCCCCAGCTAAATAATTCCCCTCCCCCCGGTTAAATACCCACCCCCCCCACACAGCTTCTCCCACATGAATCCTTCCCCTTCCTGCCAATTTTCCTCCTGATTTGCTCTGCTGTGAGCATCAAGTCCTCACTCGGGGACAGGTTTCTGGATCTTGGACGTCCTCCAGTGCTTCATCCAACTTCAACTGGGATTTTTCCATCCGAGCCAAAACAGTGTCAAGGGGCTCGGTGACTATGATGGACAGCCTGATCCTACCCTCACCCGACATCCATATCTGCGCACTTTCCACCAGAGATATCTGGATAGTCATCAGGAGCGGGAGTCCTGGTTGAATTTTCCCCTCCCTAAAGGCTCTGATACCAGTAATGGGACCACAACTGCAGCCCCAGCTGAAATCAGTGAGCGCAGTGAAGAGTGAGGATCAAAGCCAGGTCCCTCCGGGTCTCTGCGGTTCATAAGAACATAAGAAATAGGAGCAGGAGTAGGCCAATCGGCCCCTCGAGCCTGCTCCGCCATTCAATAAGATCATGGCTGATCTGATCCCAACCGCCAATCTACTATCACAGAACCATCTCCTGAATCTAACAAAATTAGACACACGAAATAGGAGCAGGATCAGGCTACACGGCCCCTGGGCCCGCTCCGCTACCCACAGGGCCATGACCGATCCGAACCTAGACTCATGTCCAAATTCCTGCCCGCTCCCCATAACCCTTTATTCCCTTTACTTCTAGGAAACTGTCTATTTCTGTTTTAAATTTATGTAATGATGTAGCTTCTACAGCTTTTTGGGGCAGCATATTCCATGGACCTACCACCCTCTGAGTGAAGTAGTTCCTCCTCATCTCAGTTTTGAAAGAGCAGCCCCTTATTCTAAGACTATGCCCCCTAGTTCTAGTTTCACCCATCATCGGGAACATCCTCCCCGCATCCACCCGATCCAACCTGTTGTGTCGGTACCTTTCTACCTAGACACAATTTAGGACTCAGAACTCAGAGATTCAAACATGAAGTGCTTTATTGGAAGGAAAGGAAGTTCTGGAAAGTTCCAAACAAAGAGAGCTAAACTTAACCGAGAGAATACCCAACCATTTATCTCCTGTGACAGCGCCACCACAGGTGGGAGGAGAACACACAATAGAACACACAATACATAACATTTCCTCCCCTCTTAAATGGAAGGTCCACATTATTCCTCAATAGGTAAGTTACTTTCAATACACTCAACTAACCTAAGGTAGAGGTAGACTGCCTCAAACCCTGACTTTACCCTGGGGTTTATTCTGCCCCAGTTTTGTGGGTAAGTCACTAAGCCTACAGATCCAAGCGTCTTGGAGGCCGCCGCTCTCTGACAGGATACCGGCGGTCATCGCTGGCTTCCACAGCAGTAGGCATTGACACAGGCCTGGATGGAGAAGGTGCCTGTGTCAGTTGAAAGTCAGGAGTTTGCACAGGTGGAACAGTCCCTTTGACTTCCTGTGTTGGAGAAGAGCACTGTGGCAAAGGATGCTGGTTTGCGGTATCATTCGGAAACAGTTCAGGCCAACCAGCCGTTGGAGCCTCTGTGGCTGTCTCTGCTCCTAGCAACAGTTGATCTGTGTGTCTTCTCCAGACGACGTCCTCAGCAGTCTCAACCGTGTAAGACACAGGGCCCGTCTGCGCGATCACCGTAGCAGGAACCCATTTCGGTCCAGTGTTGTAGTTCCGAGCTAGGACGTGCTCTCCCGGATGAAACCGTCTCTCCTTGGCTCTTTTCTCTCTCTTTTCAACTTGAGCTTGTTGTTGACGATGGACAACCTGCTCTGCCCTTGGAGGTTTGAGTAAGTCAAAACTTGTCCGTAACTGCCTCTTCATCATGAGCGAAGCGGGGCAAGTTTTGGTTGTGGCATGCGGCTCGTTCCTGTAGGACAACAGGAAGCTGTTCAGACGTTGGTGGATTGAGCCCTGACCTTGCGATGCCTTCAAGGCGTGCTTCAAAGTTTGCACGAACCTTTCTGCCTGGCCGTTAGTAGAGGGATGATAGGGCGCAGACCTGATGTGTTGGACACCATTCACATGCAGGAAGGTTGCAAACTCCTGTGATACAAATTGTGGACCATTGTCACTTACGAGTTGTTCCGGTGAGCCATAACGGCTGAACATCTCACCAAGTTTCTCAATTGTTTTCTCTGCCGTGGTAGACCTCATCACAGCGACCTCCGGCCACTTGCTACGAGCGTCCACAACCACCATAAACATCTTCCCTTCGAAAGGACCGGCAAAGTCCACATGTACTCGCTGCCACACTTCTGCAGGCCAATCCCAGGGGTGTAGGGTTGCCAGCTGTGGAACATTCCGGACCCTTTGACATGGGGAACATGTTTTGGCTTTCCCCTCAATATTCCCATCGAGACCTGGCCACCAGAAGTAGCTTCTTGCCATTTCCTTCATCCGAACCATCCCACTGTGGCCTGTATGAAGTTGTTGCAGTATAGGTTCCCTCAGAGGTGGCGGAATGATGACACGGCATCCCCAAAGAAGACAACCTGCCTGGACGGAGAGCTCATTTCTTTTTGAAACGTAAGGTTTCAAACTAGGAGAATCTCCTATCGCTCTCCCTCGAATGACATCGTCCATTACCTCAGACAGGACTGGATCGTTGCGGGTGTACCTTCGCACCTGAACTGCAGTGACAGGTGCTCCCTCCACTTGTCTAAAGTAAAAGATGTCTATCTGACGAGGCTCTGGGGGAGTAACAGGCAAGGGTAGCCTCGAGAGACCGTCTGCGTTGCCGTGCAAGTCTGATCTGCGATATTTGATGTCGTATGTGTGTCCTGACAACAGTAAAGCCCACCTTTGCATCCTGCTTGCAGCGAGAGACGGAATTCCGGTGTGGGGCCCGAAGATTGAAGTCAATGGACGGTGGTCTGTCAGGAGTGTGAACCTTCTCCCAAACAGGTACTGATGAAATTTTCGAATTCCAAAAACGATTCCCAAGGCCTCGCGCATAGTTACTCTCGGCCTTGTTCAAGGTGCGTGATGCGAAGGCGATAGGTTTCTCTTCACCCGAAGGCATGATGTGGGATATGACTGCTCCCACACCATATGGTGATGCATCACATGCTAGCTGCATGGGTAGCTTTGGGTCGAAGTGTGTCAGGACCTCCGAATTCAGCAATGCTTTCTTTGCTTGGGCGAAAGCTTCGTTGCACAGTTCAGTCCATTTCCATGTTTTGCCTTGACATAGCAACTGATGTAATGGCTTCAGCAATGTTGCTAAGTCTGGAATAAACTTCCCATAGTAGTTAAGTAGCCCCAGAAATGAACGTAACTGGCTCACATTCTGGGGTGCTGGGGCCTCCACGATCGCCTTGACCTTTGGCGGCGCCTTATGCAGGCCAGTAGCGTCAATCACATGCCCCAGGTACTCAACTGAAGACTGAAAGAATTCACATTTGTCTTTACGAACTCTGAGTCCGTACTCTTTCAGTCGTTGTAGTGTCGCATCCACGTTCAGAAGATGATCCTCATTTGTCCCAGTGACAAGGATGTCGTCCAGGTAGCACTGGACTCCTGGCAGTCCACTCAAAATCTGATCCATTGCCCTTTGGAATAGAGCAGGGGCCGACGTAATTCCAAATGGAAGGCGGCAGTACCTGTATAGCCCCTTGTGTGTCACAATTGTCAGCAGCTCCTTTGATTTGTCATCGACATGCATTTGTAGATAAGCCTGGCATAAGTCTATTTTGCTGAACTTTTGCCCTCCGGCCAGGCCCGTAAAAAGATCATCAATGAGGGGAAGAGGGTACTGTTCCGCAGACAGCACCGGGTTAATAGTCACTTTAAAATCCCCGCAGATTCGAACAGATCCATCCTTTTTCAGGACAGGAACAATGGGTGTGGCCCATTTGCTCACGCTCACAGGCTCCAGGACTCCATTCTCGACTAAGGCCTCCAAGTTAGCCTCAACTTTTGGCCTAATTGCATAGGGTACAGGTCGGGCTTTGTGAAACTTCGGCTTGCTGTCAGGTTTAATGTCCAGTCTGACGCTGATCTTTTTCATGCTCCCAAGTTCCCCATTGAAGAGTTCTGCATGTTTGTTTAACACTGCGGTCAGACCTGACTCCCCTTTTGACATCATGCGGACTGCAGGCCAGTCCAGCGTGATTTTCTCTAGCCATGCATGTCCCAGTAGCGATGGCTAATTTCCCTTTACCACATATAGTGGCAGTTTTGCAGTCTGTCCGTTCAATTTAACTGTCACCTCAATGACGCCTCTCATGGCCACAGGTTCGCCGGTATACGTCTTTGGCACAATGTTTGTTGGCTGAAGGGGAAGATGCTTTAGCATTTTGTTGTAGACAGTGTCTGAAACAAGGGACACAGCCGCGCCTGTGTCCACCTCCATCCGCACTGATTGTCCCTCCACCAGTGGTGACACCCAGTAGCCATTTGTACCACCTGCAACCGTCAGTATGTGCACCTCTTCCTCCTCAGAGGTGTCGCTCCCCTCTGTTTTGCTTGTTCCATCATACTGCACTGAATGAACACTCTTTTTCCTCTCTTGTCCAAATACAGACATTTTGCTTCCATGCTTCCCAGCTCTCTGTTTTTTTACCTCTACAGGCGCGTTCAATGTGACCCTTTTTGCCACAATTTCGGCATTCCAGCTCCGTACACCAGCAGTCATTAGCGTGATGGCCCGTTTTCCCACAACGGTAACACGTGCCGTTCCGCGCACCTTTAGGCTCAGACGACACCTTGTGAACTCTCCCTGTTGAACTCAACTGGTGAGCCTCCTTTTCCGCCATCTCCATGGAGACACTAACTTCAATGGCCTTTTCAAGAGTAAGGTTGTCCTCAGTAAGAAGGCGCTTCTGTGTGGCTGCATTTTGCAGACCACACACAAGTCTGTCTCTAATGGTGTCATTCAGCACCTCCTTGAACTGGCAGTGTTCCGACAACCTTTTTAAAGCAGCAATAAACATCGTCACTGATTCCCCCTCCTCTTGATTCTGTTTGTGAAATCTAAATCTCTCAGCAATAACCAGAGGTTTTGGTGAAAAATGTGCTCCAAGAATTTCCACTAGTTGCTTATATGTTTTAGTTCCTGGCTTATCTGGCTGCACGAGGCTGCGAAGTAAATTGAAAGTCTTCGGCCCGATTACACTCAAAAAGGTAGGCACGACCTTTTCATTTGCCACCGCATTCGCCAATACAAAATAGTCAAAACGTTCCATATATGTGCTCCATTGCTCCACATTTTCATCAAAATCACCGATGTTTCCTAATATAGTAGCCATCTCACGTTTCAAATTAAATTTTCTGTTTACTCACTGCACCCGTAACGTACACAGATTCATCCGCTCCTCGTTGCCACTTGTTGTGTCGGTACCTTTCTACCTAGACACAATTTAGGACTCAGAACTCAGAGATTCAAACATGAAGTGCTTTATTGGAAGGAAAGGAAGTTCTGGAAAGTTCCGAACAAAGAGAGCTAAACTTAACCGAGAGAATACCCAACCATTTATCTCCTGTGACAGCGCCACCACAGGTGGGAGGAGAACACACAATACATAACACAACCCCTTCACAATCTTATATGTTTCAATAAGATCGCCTCTCATTCTTCTGAACTCCAATGAGTAGAGTCCCAATCTACTCAACCTCTCCTCATATGTCCATCCCCTCATCCCCGAGATTAACCGAGTGAACCTTCTTTGCACTGACTCGAGAGCAAGTATGTCTTTTCTTAAGTATGGACACCAAAACTGTATGCAGTATTCCAGGTGCGGTCTCACCAATACCTTGTACAACTGAAGCAATACCTCCCTATTTTTATATTCCATCCCCCTAGGAATGAAAGCCAACATTCCATTGGCCTTCTTAATCACTTGCTGCACCTGCATACTAACCTTTTGAGTTTCGTGCACCAGGACCCCCAGATCCCTTTGTACTTCAGTACTTTCCAGTTTCTTGCCATTAAGATAATAACTTGCTCTATGATTTTTCCTGCCAAAGTGCATAACCTCACACTTTCCAGTATTGTATTCCATCTGCCAAATCTCTGCCCACTTACTTAGCCTGTCTATGTCCCCTTGCAGGTTTTTTATGTCCTCCTCACTCACTACTTTCCCTCCCATCTTAGTATCATCTGCAAACTTTGATATGTTACACTCGGTCCCCTCCTCCAAATCGTTAATATAGATTGTAAAGAGTTGGGGACCCAGCACTGACCCCTGTGGAACACCACTAGTTACTGATTGCCAGTCCGAGAATGAACCATTTATCCCAACTCTCTGCCTTCTGTTAGATAGCCAATCCTCTATCCATGCCAGAATATTAACCCCAATCCCGTGATTTTTTATCTTAAGCAATAATCTTTTGTGTGGCACCTTGTCAAATGCCTTTTGGAAGTCTAAATACACTACGTCCACTGGTTCCCCTTTATCCACCCTATATGTTACTTCCTCAAAGAACTCCAGCAAATTTGTCAAACATGACTTCCCCTTCATAAAACCATGCTGACTTTGTCCTATTAAATTATGATTATCCAAATGTCCTGTTACTGTCTCCTTAATAATGGACTCCAATATTTTACCTACCACAGATGTTAGGCTAACCGGTCTATAGTTTCCAGCCTTCTGTCTTAAGCGAGTAACTAACAGGCTTTTATTAACAAGAGAATGAAGGTGTGCCTCGAGTGGTCGAGCAGTCCAGAATACAGAGGGACTGTGGAGCAGTCACCTTTATACCTGGACTCGTGGGAGGAGTCAGCCGAGGCATGTACAGACATGTACACAGTGGAATACAAACACACCCACAGGCAGGTATAACAGTGGTTTACCACATTCACCCCTTGTTTAAAAATGAGTCCGGCGGGGTGAAGTGTATTAAAAGTTTGTGTATTGGAGTCTCTCCGGAGGTCTTGTCTGCCGCTGTGATCGGCGTGGCGACGGCAGGGGTAGTGAAGCTTCTGGCGTCGAGTCCCGCGTAGGCTGGGGCACTGGTGTGTAGTCCGTGGGTGTCGAGCGGGTCGCGGGGCCCAGGCATGCCGTCTGCTGGGGTTGGATATTGGATCGTGGGGGGTGGTGGTAGTGGGTTACTGGGGCCCCCGAGGGTGCGAGGTCTTGTATGGAGACTGTGTCCTCCCGCCCGTCCGGGTACGCAATGTAAGCATACTGGGGGTTGGCGTGGAGGAGGTCGACCCTCTCGACCAGGGGGTCCGTTTTATGGGTCCTCACGTGTCTTCTCAGTAGGACCGGCCCTGGGGACGTCAGCCATGGCGGTAGCGATGTCCCCGATGTGGACTTCCTTGGGAAGACAAACATTTTCTCATGATGGGTGGCGTTAGTGGCAGTGCAGAGCAGTGACCGAATAGAGTGGAGCGCATCGGGGAGCACATCCTGCCAGCGGGAGGTCGGAAGGCCCCTAGACTTTAAGGCTAGCAGGGCGGCCTTCCAAACTGTCGCATTCTCTCTTTCCACCTGTCCGTTCCCCCGGGGGTTGTAACTGGTGGTCCTGCTTGTGGCAATACCCCTAGCGAGCAGGTACTGACGGAGTTCGTCACTCATAAACGATGAGCCCCGGTCGCTATGGATATACCTGGGGAAACCGAACAGGGTGAAGAGGTCGTTCAGACATTTAATGACCGTGGCACTGGTCATGTCCTGGCAGGGGATGGCGAACGGGAAACGGGAGCACTCATCAATAATGTTGAGGAAGTACACATTGCGGTCGGAGGAGGGGAGAGGCCCTTTAAAATCAACGCTCAGGCGCTCAAAGGGGCGAGTGGCTTTTATCAGGTGAGCCCTGTCTGGTCTATAAAAGTGCGGTTTGCACTCAGCGCAGACTTGGCAGTTCCTGGTCATGGTCCTGACCTCCTCAATGGAATAAGGCAGGTTGCGGGCCTTGATGAAGTGGAAGAACCTGGTGACCCCCGGGTGGCAGAGGTCATTGTGGAGGGCCCGCAGTCTATCGATCTGCGCGCTGGCGCAGGTGCCACGCGATAGAGCATCCGGGGGTTCATTGAGCTTCCCGGGCCGGTACAAGATCTCATAGTTGTAGGTGGAAAGTTCGATTCTCCACCTCAAGATCTTGTCGTTTTTGATTTTGCCCCTCTGCTTGTTGTTAAACATAAAAGCAACTGAACGCTGGTCAGTGAGCAGGGTAAATCGTTTTCCGGCCAGGTAGTGCCTCCAATGATGCACAGCCTCCACAATAGCCTGGGCCTCCTTCTCAACAGCGGAGTGTCTGGTCTCCGGGCCCTGGAGGGTTCGTGAAAAGAAGGCCACGGGTCTCCCCGCCTGATTAAGGGTAGCGGCCAGGGCAAAGTCGGACGCGTCGCTTTCCACCTGGAAGGGGATGGATTCGTCCACTGCGTGTATGGTGGCTTTGGCAATGTCCTCCTTGATACGGTGGAAGGCTAAGCGGGCCTCTGCCGTCAAGGGAAAAGAGGTGGACTTGATCAGCGGACGGGCCTTGTCCGCATAGTAGGGGACCCACTGGGCGTAATAGGAGAAAAACCCTAGGCACCTCTTCAGGGCCTTGAGGCAGTGGGGCAGTGGGAGTTCCATAAGGGGACGCATCCAGTCGGGGTCGGGACCGATGACTCCGTGTTCCACAACACAGCCAAGGATGACGAGGCGGGTTGTGCGGAATATGCACTTCTCCTTGTTATACGTCAGGTTCAGGAGTTGGGCGGTGCAGAGGAATTTTTCGAGGTTTGCGTCATGGTCCTGCAAGTCATGGCCGCAGATGGTCACATTGTCCAGATATGGGAAAGTGGCCTGCAACGCATTTTGATCGACCATCCGGTCCATCTCCCTTTGGAAGACGGAGACCCCGTTGGTGACGCCAAAGGGAACCCTAAGGAAGTGGTAGAGGCGGCCGTTTGCCTCAAAGGCAGTATACTGGCGGTCCTCGGGGCGGATAGGGAGCTGGTGGTACGCTGATTTCAGGTCAATGGTCGAGAAGACGCGGTACTGCGCGATCTGGTTGACCATATCAGCTATGCGGGGTAGTGGGTAAGTGTCCAGCAGGGTGTAGCGATTTATAGTCTGGCTGTAGTCGATGACCAGGCGCTGCTTCTCGCCGGTCTTAACGACCACAACCTGGGCTCGCCAGGGGCTGGTGCTGCCCTCAATAATCCCCTCCTTCAGGAGCCGCTCCACTTCAGTTTTAATGAAAACCCTGTCCCCGGCACTGTATCGCCTGCTCTTTGTGGCGATGGGCTTACAGTCGGGGGTGAGGTTAGCAAACAGTCGGGGGGGGGGTGACTCTGAGTGTGGAGAGGTTGCACCTGGTGCGCGGCGGGCAATTTGGAAGCTGCTGGCTGTGGACTGTGAGTGGGGGGAGGGGTCCACCGTACGCCATCGTAACACTTTTAAGGTGGCACTGAAAATCTAACCCCAGTAGAACGGCAGTGCAGAGGTGGGGCAGGACCAGAAGTTTAAAATTATCGTACACAGTCCCGTCTACTAAGAGTGTCACCACGCAGTAGCCGTCAATGTCCGCCGACTGGGACTCGGAGGCCATAGAAATCCGCTGGTGCGCAGGCAGGACTGGGAGAGAGCAACGCCGCACCATGTCGGGGTGGATGAAGCTCTCCGTGCTCCCAGAGTCAAAAAGGCAGGTTGTTTCGTGACCATTTACCTTAATGTCCATTGTGGACTGGGCCAGTTGGTGCGGTCTTGCTTGGTCCAGCGTAACGGAGGCCAGCGTAGGGGTCGGTGTGTCGCTGCGGGTATCAGATGAGGCGGTGTTGGGGGCCTGCTGTGTCCCGGCTGGTGTCCAAGATGGCGGCGTCCATGATCCCCATGTGGCTGGAGGCATCCAAAATGGCTGCTGTTCCGGTGGTTTGCACATGGCTGGGGAGGCCCAAGATGGCGGCCCGCACGGCCCACACGCGGCGCTGCTGGGGTTCGGGGTGGCTTTGGCCCTGCAGACGCTGGCGTAGTGTCCCTTCTTCCCGCAGCCCGAGCAGATTGCATTTTTCGCCGGGCAGCGCGCTCTGGGGTGTTTGGCCTGGCCACAGAAGTAGCATTTCTGGCCTTGGGACACTGATGCGGTAGTTGGGCCGTTGCTGGGATGTGGCTGGGGTGGCACGGCGCTATGAGACGGTCCTACTGTGTCCCAGGCTGTCGTTCCCCGCGGCGTCCACGGTGCAGAGGAGTAGGCATCCATGCCCCGGTGGGCTGCGTCCAATGATAGTGCGAGTTCAGAGGCCTTGTTGAGGTCGAGGTCACTCTGCTCCAACAGTCGCTGTCGGGTGTAATTGGACCTGTGGCCCGCCACAAAAGCGTCCCGGATAAGTTCCTCTGTGTACACGGCGACCTTTACATCCTTACAACCACAGGCCCGGCCAAGCACAGACAGTGCCTGAAGGTGTTCCTCGGTCGATTCCCCAGGTTGTTGTTTACGACTCCCCAGGAGGTGCCTGGCGTACACCTCGTTCACTGGGCGCGTGTACTGGTCCTTGAGGAGCTTGAGAGCAGCCGTGTACGAGGTCGCGTCCTGGATGACCGAGTACGCTCGGTGGTTCACTTTGGAGATCAGGACATCCAGTTTGTCCTCATCCGATTTGACCGTTGCAGCGGAGGCGATCAGGAATTTTTCAAAGCACTTAAGCCAGTGAGCAAACTTGGTGGATGCGTCCGCCTCCCGATGGTCTAAGTCCAGGCATGCTGGTATGAGGATCTTCTCCATTATAAAAATCTTGTTAATAAAATTGATGCGCTATCAATTACTCAAAAGACTGAGGTTAAGCGAGTAACTAACAGGCTTTTATTAACAAGAGAATGAAGGTGTGCCTCGAGTGGTTGACCAGTCCAGAATACAGAGTGACTGTGGAGCAGTCACCTTTATACCTGGACTCGTGGGAGGAGTCAGCCGAGGCATGTACAGACATGTACACAGTGGAATACAAACACACCCACAGGCAGGTATAACAGTGGTTTACCACACTGTCTACTGCCCTTTTTAAATAAGGGCGTTACATTAGCAGTTTTCCAGTCTGCCGGGACCTTTGCTGAGTCCAGGGAGTTTTGGAAAATTATTACCAATGCATCCACAATCCCTACCGCCACTTCCCTCAAGACCCTAGGATGTAAGCCATCAGGTCCAGGTGATTTATCCGCCTTGAGTCCCATTATTTTACCGAGTACCACTTCCGTAGTGATTTTGATCGTGTTTAGCTCCTCCCCCCCCCCTATAGCCCCCTGTTTGTCCAGTGTTGGGATATTCTTAGTGTCTTCTACTGTAAAGACTGATACAAAATATTCATTCAGTGTTTTTGCCATCTCCATATTTCCCACCATTAATTTCCCGGTCTCATCCTCTAAGGGACCAACATTTACTTTAGCCACCCTTTTTCTTTTTATATAACTATAAAAACTCTTACTATGCTATCCGAATAACGAAGTCCAACGCAGTGAAACGAAATAATTAAACTTTAATAAACAAAATACTTTAACTGATAACTACAAGAGCAGAGGTCAGCAGGTCTGTCCAGGTCTCCAGCCTTTCTCAGACTGCCCTTAAATACTGGAAACCGACGTCATGACATCATCACGTTTTCCGCGCCAACTGGGGGTCACGTGATCGGCGTCATGACGTCATCACGTGGAAATACAAGAACCTACACACAGCTTAAAGGTGCAGTCCACAACTGCACTACAGAGTGGTTAAAGGAATGATTACAGATTGTTCAGTGTCTCTTGGTGGCTCCGCCACAGGTTCCCCCCCCAGAATTCTCTTTAACAGACAGCATCAAACGTGCAGGAGGTTTAATTATTCTGCCCGAACGACTACGAACTTCAGACGCTGGATCGTTAGAAGATGAGCCAACATTTGGCTGTGTCTGAAGCGGTACATCTGGGGTGGAGGAAACCATAGCAGAAGGTGTAGACGAGGATGAAGCCGAAGCAGGCAATTTAATAGTAGACTGCTGCATAATTGGTCTAGTAGCCAACGGTGGTCGTCCACGGCGAGGTGGCTGAGCAACAACCACCGGTTCACTCCGATCCAGATGGGCTGGTTTAAGTCGGTCGATGGAGATGGTATCCGATTTACCTCCCATTTGGACCGTAAAATATTTCTCTCCCGCTGCAATAACATGAAACGGTCCATCATAAGGTGGTCTGAGTGTATCTCTATGAGCATCCTGCCGAATAAAAACATAATCAGAACTCATAAGTTCTGCCGGAACATGAGGCTTCTGTAGATTGTGATGCGAAGTTGGAATAGGCAGGAAATTCTTTGCCACCTCTTGATGCTGAAGAAGCTGCTGAGCAGGCGACCATGATTCTGTATGTGGAGGGAGAAAATCCCCTGGTACTCGAAGCGCTTGACCGTAGACTAACTCAGCCGATGAAGCCTGGAGGTCATCTTTGGGGGCTGTACGGAGGCCTAGCATCACCCAAGGGAGTCTATCTACCCAGTTGGAACCACGCAAGCTGGCACGGAGGGACGCCTTTAAAGACCGATGAAATCTTTCACATAAGCCATTTGCTTGCGGATGGTAAGCGGTGATACGATGCAGCTTGGTACCCAAGCCCTGTGCAACTGCATTCCACAACTCTGACGTAAATTGTGGACCACGGTCAGAGGAGATATCAGATGGCACTCCAAACCGGGCCACCCACGACGAAATAAATGCCCTGGATACGTCCACTGTGGTAGTAGCAACCAAGGGAATCGCCTCTGGCCACCTGGTAGTACGGTCCACTATTGTCAGGAGATGCATAAAACCCCGCGAAATGGGGAGGGGGCCCACTAAGTCCACATGTACATGGTCGAACCGGCGTTCAGGCACTGGAAAGATGGCCATTGGAGCCTTCACGTGACGATGAACCTTTGATTTTTGACAGTCCACGCAATTGTTTGTCCAGTCCCAAACGTCTAAATGCATTCCCTTCCAAACAAACTTACGGGACATAAGTCGTTGTGAAGCTCGCATCCCCGGGTGTGATAAGCCATGTATTAATCTGAAAAATCTTCTTACGCCATTCGACTGGCACAATGGGCTGGGGCACTCCCATGGACATGTCACACAAAAGCGTGGTTCCTGCTGATTGGAACATAACATCGGCTACCTGCAAGCTAGAAGGCATGGTCCGATACGCCTGAACTTCAGGATCCGCCAGCTGTTCTCTTGCCAACCCGACGTAATCGATTCCCAGGTGAATTGTCTGGACTGGGGCACGCGACAGGCAATCAGCCACCAGATTATCTTTGCCAGACACATGTCGCAAATCCGTTGTAAATTCCGATATAAATGTAAGGTGGCGCTGTGGCCGGGCTGACCACGGCGCCGCCGTTTTGGCCATTGCAAAAGTGAGCGGTTTATGGTCCACAAATGCAGTAAACGGGCGCCCTTCTAGAAGAAAACGAAAATGCCGGATGGCCAAAAACAAGGCCAGCAACTCCATCAAAAGTGCTATATTTTCACTCATTTATACGCAGTTGGCGGCTAAAAAAGGCCAATGGCTGCCAAGTTCCGTCAACCCATTGTTCCTGCACTGCCCCGATGGCGTAATCGGAGGCGTCGGTAGTAAGGGCGATGGTCGCGCCCGGGAGTGGGTGTGCAAGCATAGTTGCAGCTGTCAATGCCGCCTTGGTGTCCAGGAATGCTTGGTCCATCTGTGGTGTCCAAATGATAACATCTTTACCCGACTTCCCTTTGAGTGCTTCGTACAGCGGCTGCATTAATTGGGCTGCCTTGGGGACAAAACGGTGATAAAAATTCACCATCTCCAGGAACTCCTGAAGAGATTTAAGTATATGCGGCCGCGGGAATGCCGTAACTGCCTCTACCTTAGTGGCCAGTGGGATGGCGCCTTCCAAGGTGATCCTATGCCCTAGAAAGTCAATGCTGGTTAACCCAAACTGGCATTTGGCTAGATTTATAATGAGGCCATGTTGGCTGAGACGGGCAAAGAGTGTACGTAAATGAGCCATATGCTCTTCCTTTACTAGCAATGAGAATATCATCCAAGTAAATGAAAATGAAAGGAAGGTCCCGTAACACAGAGTCCATAAGTCGCTGAAAAGCCTGAGCTGCATTTTTCAATCCAAACGGCATGCGAAGGAACTCAAAAAGGCCAAACAGTGTGATGACCGCCATTTTGGGGATGTCTTGAGGGTACACAGGAACTTGATGATATCCACGGACGAGATCTACTTTGGAAAATATTGTTTTGCCGGCCAAATGAGCCGAAAAATCCTGTATATGCGGTATTGGATACCTATCCGGCATAGTGGCTTCATTAAGGCGTCTGTAATCCCCACAAGGCCTCCATCCGCCACCTGGTTTGGGTACAATGTGTAATGGGGAAGACCAAGGACTGTCGGAGCATCGGACAATCCCAAGGCGCTCCATAATCCGAAACTTTGCCTTTGCGGCTATAAGCTTTCCGGGTTCCAATCTTTATGCCCGGGCGTAAACAGGCGATCCCGTTGTGGTAATATAATGCACCACACCGTGCTTCGCAACTGCTGCCAAGAATGTAGGCCTGGTGAGCCCCGGGAATTCGCCAAGTAGGCACCTAAACCCTTCCTGCGATGGAACCGCACAGGCAACCGACCAGGAGACAGCAGTACTGCGGTGACAAGGCACCGCATGGAAGGTAGACGCATTAATGAGTCGACAATGTTGGACGTCGACCAGAAAACCATAGGCACAAAAAAAATCAGCCCCCAGGATGGCCTGTGATACTTTAGCCGTTATAAATTCCCATACAAAACGTTGACCTCCAAGAGTTAAATTAACTGTCCGTTTACCGCACGTGCGAATGGCCGCACCATTGGCTGCCTCAAGGGAAGGGCCGTGACCGCCGGATTGTAGATCCAGCTTTGAGACTGGCAAAATACTGCACTGAGAACCAGTATCACACAAGAATCGTCGCCCTGTTCCGGAATCAGTAATATAGAGGAGTTTTCCTGCTGAACCGACTGCCATGGTGAACTGGGTGTTTTTGTCCGCCCCAGTCTTCTTCGAAGTTTGTGAGTCTGCTGGAGACTTTTTTTCAACCCAACTGCAGGGTGGACGGCAGCGTCGAGCCTTGGCGCCAAAACGGGCGTGGTACATACACAAGCCTGATGGAGGAGGGCTGGACTTTGCTTGTGTAGGGGAAAGACGCCTCGTAGCTGCGCAACTCTGCTGTATGACCATAAAAGACTTATCTGCCTCCGCAGCCAGCTCGGCACAGTCCGTAATCGTAGAACTGGCCAAGACTGCCTGAACTGGCTCGGGTAGCTGGCAGAGGAAAAGCTCTCGAAATAAAAAACATTGGGGCTCTGAACCCAAAAGCGTGAGCATTTGGCTCATCAATTCTGATGGTTTTGAGTCCCCAAGACCCGGCATTGCGATAAGCTTGCGTGCACGCTCTGACTTAGTTAGACCATACACTTGTAGTAAACGCTCTTTTAAAGCTGAATACTTGCCCTCTGCCGGTGGATTCCCCAGGATGCTGACGACCCGTGAAGCCGTGGCGCTGTCCAGAGCGGAAACCACGTAATAATAACGGGTTGAAGCCGCTGTAATGTCCCGGATAGCAAACTGGGCTTCTGCTTGGAAAAACCATGCTTCTGGTTGCTGTTCCCAGAACTGCGGCAATTTAAGGGCAACGGCGTTCGTGTTCATTATGAATATCTCGAAGAAAGTTGTCCAACGAGCTCGGGGTCACCAATGTAGGAACGGAAGTTCCTATCCGAATAACGAAGTCCAACGCAGTGAAACGAAATAATTAAACTTTAATAAACAAAATACTTTAACTGATAACTACAAGAGCAGAGGTCAGCAGGTCTGTCCAGGTCTCCAGCCTTTCTCAGACTGCCCTTAAATACTGGAAACCGATGTCATGACGTCATCACGTTTTCCGCGCCAACTGGGGGTCACGTGATCGGCGTCATGACGTCATCACGTGGAAATACAAGAACCTACACACAGCTTAAAGGTGCAGTCCACAACTGCACTACAGAATGGTTAAAGGAATGATTACAGATTGTTCAGTGTCTCTTGGTGGCTCTGCCACAACTATCTGTTTTTATATTTTTTGCTAATTTACTTTCATAATCTATCTTCCCTTTCTTAATCAATCTTTTTGTTATTTTTTGCTGTCTTTTAAAGTTTTCCCAATCCTCTATCCTCCCACTAGATTTGGCTACCTTATATGCCCTTGTTTTTAGTCGAATACTATCCTTAATTTCTTTACTTAGCCACGGATGGCTGTCTTTTCTTTTACACCCTTTTCTTCTCAGTGGAATATATTTTTTTTGGAAGTTGTAAAATAACTCCTTAAATGTACACCACTGATCATGTATCGTTCGCACACGCACAGCCATTGCGAAGCCCATCTACAGACTGAACCCTATACAGGCTGGCTCTCTACAGTAGGACATGACGTGGGATTAGCCAGACAATGTCAGTCTTCTATCAGAGCTCCACGGTGCCCTGCCTGTGGTAACCGTACATTATTCACCCCATCATTTCTGGGGGTGCGGTGTGTTGTGTTTCTGGAGTTGTGTCTGTGTGCCACCGGCTCGAGCGCTAAAATAAACTTTGATCGATCTGATGTAACTTTGCTCAGTGGATGGGAAGGTGCCTGGTGCCTTGACATTGCTGTTCCTCAAGTGATGGGTGAGAGGTAGAATACCACTCATCTCCCTCTCAACACCGATTCAACAGCGCAGTAAGGAGGTAGTGACAGCCTCTGTGCCCTTACAGCACTGACTGCCCAAACCATCCCTGCCAGAAAACCACTACATTCTGTTGACTGAGTGAAGCCTTCTCTCGCAGATTGTAGTGGAGCAGACCTTTAGTGTGGTACTGCCTGCGCCCACTTCAGCTGGGTATGGTGCCGAGTGGTTTATGGTACCAGACTTGTTACCCACAGGGCACGAGGTTAAATCTCAAGTTATGAAATTGCATTCAACCTATCTGGTGGTTTGAAGGCTGGTGATTGACTAATATCCTTCAGGGAAGAGAACCTTTTAAAAAATTTGTTTATGGGATGTGGGCGTTGCTGGCAAGGCCAGCATTTGTTGCCCATCCCTAGTTGCCCTTGAAAAGGTGGTGGTGAGGCACCTTCTTGAACCGCTGCAGTCCGTGTAGTGAAGATACTCCCACAGTGCTGTTAGGGAGGGAGTTCCAGGATTTTGACCCAGCGACGATGCAGGATCGGCGATATACTTCTAAGTCAGGATGGTGTGTAACTTGCGGGAGAACTTGGAGGTGGTGGCAACAGAAAATGCTGGAAATACTCAGCAGGCCAGGCAGCATCCGTGGAGAGAGAAACAGGGTTAACGTTTCAGGTCTGGGACCCTTCAGAACTGGAAAAAGCTGGAGATGTAACAGATTAAGCAGGTGCAGAGACAGGGGGGCGGGGTTTAGGAGGGGGGGAAGGAATTGAAAGAACATGCTATGAAAATGTTGCAAATGGGAATGGCAAAATCATACTGCATGAAAAATGGGGGCAGGGATTATTATCTGAAATTGTTGAACTCGATGTTGAGTCCAGAAGGCTGTGAAGTGCCCAATCGAAAGATGAGGTGCTGTTCCTCGAGCTTACGTTGAGCTTCATTAGAACAATGTAATAGGCCGAGGACAGAGAGATCAGAGTGGGAGCGAAGTGGAGAATTAAAATGACAGGCGACCGGAAGCTCAGGGTCACCCTTACGGACTGAACGGAGGTGTTCCGCAAAGCGGTCGCCCAATCTGCGTTTGGTCTCCCCAATGTAGAGGAGACCTCATCGTGAGCAGCGAATACAGTATATTAAATTGCAAGAAGTACAAGTAAATCATTGTTTCACCTGGAAGGGGTGTTTGGGGCCCTGGACAGTGGGAAGGGAGGAGGTAAAAGGGCATGTGTTGCATCTCCTGCGCTTGCACGGGAAGGTGCCAGGTGAAGGAGAAGGGCTGTTGGGGGTGATAGAGGAGTGGACCAGGGTGCCGCGGAGGGAGCGGTCCCTTCGGAATGCTGAAAGGGGAGGTGAGGGGAAGATGTGTTTGGTGGTGGGATCATGTTGGAGGTGGCGGAAATGGCGGAGGATGATCCGTTGAATGTGGAGGCTGGTGGGGTGAAAGGTGAGGACAAGGGGAACCCTATCATGGTTCTGGGAGGGAGGGGAAAGGGTGAGAGCAGAAGTGCGGGAAATAGAACGGACACGGTCAAGAGCCGTGTCAACCACAGTAGAGGGGAATCCTCGGTTGAGGAAAAAGGAAGACATGTCGGAAGCACTGGTATGGAAGGTGGCATCGTCAGAACAGACGCGGTGGAGACGGAGAAACTGGGAGAATGAAATAGAGTCCTTGCAGGAAGCGGGGTGGGAGGAAGTGTAGTCCAGGTAGCTGTGGGAGTCGGTGGGCTTGTAGTGGATGTTTGTTGAAAGCCGATCGCCAGAAATGGAGACGGAGAAGTCGAGAAAGGGAAGGGAAGAGTCGGAGATGGAACATGTGAAGGTGAGGGAAGGGTGGAAATTGGAAGTAAAGTGAATGAACTTATCTAGTTCAGGGCGAGAGCAGGAAACGGCACCAATACAGTCATCGATGTACCAGAAAAAGAGGTGAGGGAGGAGACCTGAGTAGGACTGGAACAAAGAGTGTTCCACATATCCCATGAATAGGCAGGCATAGCTAGGGCCCATGCAGGTTCCCATAGCAACACCTTTAATTTGGAGGAAGTGAGTAGAGTCAAAGGTGAAGTTGTTCACTACAAGCCCACTGACTCCCACAGCTACCTGGACTACACTTCCTCCCACCCAGCAGCCACAGTATCTTGCTATTATATTGGAGGTGGTGGCGTTCCTTTGCGCCTGCTGCCCTTGTCCTTCTAGGTGGTGGAGGTCGCGGGTTTGGGAGGTGCTGCCGAAGAAGCCTTGGCGAGTTGCTGCAGTGCATCTTGTAGATGGTACACACTGCAGCCACGGTGCGCCAGTGGTGGAGGGAGTGAATGTTTAACCTGCTGTCCTGACCTGGTCTGCCGAGAGTCCAAGCTATGTGTTGCCTCTGCACAGCCTCTGAAAGGTTGCAGCAAGCCTCTCAGTTATAAACAACTAGAGAACTCTACCAGCACACTCCTGTACCAGAGAAACAGAAACATAGAAGATAGGAGCAGGAGTAGGCTATTCGGCCCCTCGAGCCTGCTCCGCCATTTAATGAGGTCATGGCTGATCATCCAAATTCAGTACCCTGTCCCTGCTTTCTCCCCATATCCCTTGATCTCTTTAACCTTAAGAAATATATCTAACTCCTTCTTGAATATATTTAATGAATTGGCCTCGACTGCCTTGTGTGGTAGAGAATTCCACAGGTTCACCATCCTCTGGGTGAAGAAATTCCACCTCATCTCTGTCCTAAATGGCTTACCCCTTATCTTTAGATTGTGACCCCTGGTTCTGGACTCCCCCGCCACCGGGAACATCCTTCCTGCATCTAGTCTGTCTAGTCCTGTTAGAATTTTATAAGTTTCAATGAGATCCCCTCTCATTCTTCTAAACTCCAGCGAATATAAGCCCAATCGACCCAATCTCTCCTCATATGTCATTCCTGCCCATCCCAGG
Organism: Somniosus microcephalus; assembly: GCF_052327205.1. NCBI lineage: Eukaryota > Metazoa > Chordata > Chondrichthyes > Squaliformes > Somniosidae > Somniosus > Somniosus microcephalus. Next base: position 134,158,653 of record NC_141000.1, on the reverse strand, counting down.
TATCAGTCTGGTGAATCTTCGCTGCACTCCCTCCATGGCAAGAACATCCTTCCTCAGATAAGGCGACCAAAACTGCGCACAATACTCAAGATGTGGTCTCACCAAGGCCCTGTACAACTGCAGCAAGACATCCTTGCTCCTGTACTCAAATCCTCTCACTATAAAGGCCAACATACCATTTGCCGCCTTAACCACCTGCTGCACCTGCATGCTTACCTTCAGCGACTGGTGCACAAGGACACCCAGGTCTCGTTGCACTTCCCCTTCTCCCAATCTATTGCCGTTCAGATAATCTGCCTTCCTGTTTTTGCCACCAAAGTGGATAACCTCGCATTTATCCACATTATAATGCATCTGGCCAATCACCCAACCTGTCCAAATCTTACTGGAGTTTCTCGGCATCCTCCTCACAGCACACACGCCCACCCAGCTTTGTGTCGTCTGCAAACTTGGAGATATTACATCTAGTTCCCTCGACTAGATCATTAATATATATTGTGAATAGCTGGGGTCCTAGCACTGATCCCTGCGGTACCCCACTAGTCACTGCCTGCCACTCGGAGAAAGACCCGTTTATTCGAACTCTGCTTCCTGTCTGCCAACCAGTTCTCTATCCAAGTCAGTACCTTACCCCCAATCCCATGTGCTTTAACTTTGCACGCTAATCTCTTATGCGGGACCTTATCGAAAGCCTTCTGAAAGTCCAAATACACCACATCCACTGGTTCTCCCTTATCCTACCAGTTACATCCTCAAAAAATTCCAGTAGATTAGTTAAGCACGATTTACCTTTTGTAAATCCATGTTGACTTTGTCCGATCCTGTCACTGTTTTCCAAGTGCTCTGCTATTACATCTTTTATAATGGACTCTAGCATTTTCCCCACTACCGATGTCATGCTTACCGGCCTATAATTCCCCGTTTTGTCTCTACCACCTTTTTTGAATAGTGGGGTTACATTAGCTACCCTCCAATCCATGGGAACTGTTCCAGAGTCTACCAGCGGGCTCCTGTACCAGTGAACTCTACCAGCGGCTCCTGTACCAGAGAACTCTAGAACTCTACCAGTGGCTCCTGTACCGGAGAACTCTAGAACTCTACCAGCGGCTCCTGTACCAGAGAACTCTAGAACTCTACCAGAGCGTTCCTGTACCGGAGAACTCTAGAACTCTACCAGCGGCTCCTATACCGGAGAACTCTAGAACTCTACCAGCGCGCTCCTGTACCGGAGAACTCTAGAACTCTACCAGAGCGCTCATAGACTGAGGAACATGGTGGAAGGTCTCAAGGTTGGGATCAATTCTTCTCCAAGTGACTCCATTGACGATCCAGACGTCTGCTCTCAAAGTTATGACGTTAAGGCTGGGGTAGAATTTTTTCTGCCTTCTATTAGATCTGATACTGGTAGTAGTCAAGATTAGGAACACAGGAACAGGAGGAGGCCATTCAGCACCTCGAGCCTGTTCCACCATTCAATTTGATCATGACTGATCTGTATCTTAACTCCATTTACCCGCCTTGGTTCAGTAACCCTTAATACCCTTACCCAACAAAAATCTATCACTCAGTTTTGACATTTTCAATTTGCCCCCAGCCTCAACAGCTTTTTTGGAGAGTTCCAGATTTCCACTACCCATTGTGTGAAGAAGTGCTTCCTGACATCACCCCTGGATGGCCTGACTCCAATTTTAAGGTTATGCCCCCTTGTTCTGGGCTCCAACCTCCCCCCGCCCCCCAACAACCCAACCAGAGGAAATAGTTTCTATTTACCCTATCAAATCATTTAATCATCATAAATTCCTCAATTACATAAGAACATAAGCATTAGGAGCAGCATTCGGCCCCTCAAGGTATGATGTAGTAGTTATTACAAAGACCCAGCATGATTGGGAGATAAATATTCCAGGCTATACGATAAGAACATAAGTAATAGGAGCAGGAGTCGGCCATTCGGCCCCTCGAGCCTGCTCCACCATTCAATAAGATCATGGCTGATCTTCTACCTCAACTCCACTTTCCTGCACTATCCCCATATCCTTTGATTCCCTTAATATCCAAAAATCTATCAATCACTGTCTTGAATATACTCAACGACTGAGTCTCCACAGCCCTCTGGGGTAGAGAAATCCAAAGATTCACCACCCTCTGAGTGAAGAAATTTCTCCTCATCTCAGTCCTAAATGGCCGACCCTTTATCCTGAGACTGTGACCCCTGGTTCTAGACTCCCCAGCCAGGGGAAACATCCCCCCTGCATCTACCCTGTCAAGCCCTGTAAAAATTTTGTATGTTTCAATGCGATCACCTCTCATTCTTCTAAACTCTAGAGAATATAGGCCTAGTCTACTCAATCTCTCCTCATAGGACAATCCCACCATCCCAGGAACCAGTCTGGTGAACCTTCGTTGCACTCCCTCTATGGCAAGTATATCCTTCCTTAGGTAAGGAGACCAAAACTGTACACAATACTCCAGGTGTGGTCTCACCAGGGCCCTATATAATTGCAGTAAGACATCTTTACTCTTAAATCCACTTGTAATAAAGGCCAACATACTATTTGCTTTCCTAATTGTTTGCTATACCTGTTGTGTATGTACCTTTAAGAGAATAACTGGTCTCAGACTGCAGTACCGGCAGTGGCCACCCCTGTATAAAAGGCGCTAGAGAGCCTCTGTTTGTTAGTTTCGCTATTGACTTCCACCAGTAAAGACTTGTTTGTTTTCACTCCTGCTGGTCCGTGTCTCAATCATTCACGGGCTTAACACTGGCGACGAGTAAGAAACGAACTTACCTGCAACTCGGCAGCACCTCAGACGACGTTGTTGAAGGTCGGAGCCAGAAGAAAGAAAAAAAAATAAATAAATAGAGTCCAAAGAAACTCGGGAAACGGGCGTCGACCGTCAATCATCGGTTTGAAAACTTGCAGGAGAGACTGTCCAGAGCCAGGCTGGGTTCCTCGGTCTGTGGTTTCCCAGCTAATCGGGCTGGTGGCAGGTAGTGCTCTGATCCTTCCTGGGCTGCGGCGGGCTGAAGCTCGATCGGGTGGCTTTTCAACGGGGCCGGGCAGCGAGTCGGGAAGCAAAGAGAGAGAGAGAGGGTGGAGCACACAGGGCGCGGCCGGTGCTTCGAAGCCGGGCAGCGTTCGGACCTAAGAAGAGGGAGGGAAGTGTCCCAGAGGGTCTGCTCCACGACGGGAAAATAATAAAAGAAAAAGAATCAATATTTAACGTGCAAGAAACCGTGGAAAGCAGCACTAACAACAGCGGGGAAGAAGGCAAAGCGCGGGAGGCGCCATTTTGTTAAATCGGGGAAGAAGGCAAAGCGCAGGAGATGCCATTTTAGATTTGCAAGATGCCGAAGACTGGCTGTATCACTGCTTTTGATAATACATTAGAGGACTGGACCACGTATGTGGAAAGAGTCGAGGTATATTTCGAGGCAAACGAAATAGCGGAGGGGAAAAAGGCATCGATATTGCTAAAATTAATGGGCGCTAGAACGTACGGCCTATTGCGGGACCTGATTACTCCAGCCAAACCGAAGGCGAAGAGTTTTAACGAAATTGTTGCTGTCCTACAGGAACACTTAAACCCTGCACCGCTGTTGATAGCAGAAAGATTTAAATTCCACAGGAGAACTCAGCACAAAGATGAGAGCAATGCTGAGTATCTTACGGAACTATGCAAGCTATCAAAGCACTGCCAGTTCGGAGCAGGACTGGCAGATACCCTACGGGACAAATTTGTCTGTGGACTCCTGAGTGAAGGAACACAGAAGAAGTTATTCTCAGAAAAAGAGCTGACGCTAGATAAGGCTTTCAGCGTGGCAGTATCGTATGAAGCAGCAGCCAGGGGAGCTGCAGAAATTCAACAAAAACCACAGGAATACGGCACCCACGAAATGACACGGGGATTTGCAAAATGTTATCGCTGCGGCAGAACTAACCATGACCAGAAGGACTGCTGGTCCAAAGACAAAATATGCAGACAATGCGGGAAGATTGGACACATTGCACAAGTTTGCAGGTCTGGGAAGAAGACCAGCGACAACAAAAAGGCTACTAAGGAACCGTACAAGAAAGTACAAAAGATGACGGACAGTAGTTCCGAAGACCAGATGAGCGATAGTGAATCCGAGAACAGGAGACTAAGCTGTCTCAAACTTCACAATGTAATCGCAAAAGAGGATCACCGAACCATTTGGGTCACCCTCACGATAGCAGGGTCCCAAGTTAAAATGGAATTGGATACAGGATCAGCGCTAACCGTCATGAATCGACGAGACTACGAGCGGCTATTTTCACACATACCCTTGAGAGAGACATCCATCGTCTTGACGACGTATACGGGGCAAAAAGTATACCCCAGAGGAAAAATAAGGGTGCCTATCGAATACAATGGCAAGAAAATACGGAAATTGTATCTCTACATACTGCCAAATGGTGGACCACTGTTATTGGGACGGGAATGGATCAGGAAGATAAACTTAGATTGGCATTCCATTCATGCAATGACGGTGGACGGTAAAAAAGATGAAGACGTCGCTCCTGGACGATTGTCAACAATCTTAGCTAACGCCAAAGAGGTATTTCAACAAGAACTGGGCACGCTTAAAGGCGTAACGGCCTCGATAAAAATAGAAGAGAATGCAGTTCCCAAGTTTTTCAAAGCAAGACTGGTACCATATGCAATTCGCCCAGCCGTCGAGGCAGAGCTGGAGAATCTGGAGAAGGCGGGCGTGTTGTCTAAGGTCGACTGGATCGAGTGGGCGACACCCATCGTTCCTGTCATGAAGAAAACGTTAAGCAAGAAGTCCGGAGAGCCAAGGAAGATTCGCATCTGTGGGGATTTCAAGGTGACGGTGAACCCTGTCCTTCACACAGTACAATATCCTCTTCCAAGGATAGAAGACATCTTCGCCTCACTGTCTGGAGGGAAGCGTTTTACAAAAATTGACCTAGCACAAGCATATTTGCAGATGGAGGTTGAAGAGTCCTCTAGGAAGTATCTCACGATAAACACTCACAAAGGTCTTTACCAGTATCATCGATTGGTATTCGGAGTAGCATCGGCTCCGGCGATATGGCAAAGAGCGATGGAACAAGTCCTGCAAGGGATTCCGGGGACTCAGTGTTACTTGGACGACATCCTTGTAACAGGTGAAGATGACAGTGAACACCTTAACAACCTAGAACAGGTGCTCACTAGACTATGTGAACATGGGCTGCGAGCCAACCGCCCCAAGTGCGAATTTTTAAAGAAACAGATATCATATTGTGGCCACGTGATTGATGAAGAGGGGTTACATAAGTCCCCTGACAAAATTGAAGCGGTTGTTAAGGCCCCAGCGCCTGAAAATGTGTCGCAACTGAGGTCATTCCTCGGATTGGTGAATTACTATCATAAGTTTTTGCCGAATTTGTCGACAATTTTGCACCCACTGAACGCCCTACTACGAACGGGGGTAGCATGGAAATGGAGCGATGATTGTAAGCGTGCTTTTCAGAAGAGTAAGGACTTAATCACTTCAAGGGACGTATTGGCTCACTACAACCCAGCACTGCCGATTAGACTGGCGTGTGATGCGTCTCCCTATGGCATTGGGGCGGTACTGTCACATAAGTTCCTTGATGGGTTAGAGAGGCCGATAGCTTTTGCGTCACGCTTGTTAACTTCTGCCGCGCGTAACTACGCTCAGATTGACAGAGAGGCCCTCAGCCTAGTGTGGGGGGTGAAGAAGTTCAATCACTACCTGCACGGTCAAAAATTTACTAACCGATCATCAACCTCTTGTCTCCATTTTCAACCCTCAGAAGGGCGTACCGATAATGATGGCACAACGGCTGCAGAGATGGTCCCTTTTCCTAGGGGCACACCAATATGACATCGAGTACAAAGGAACTAAACAGCATGGAAATGCTGATGGATTGTCACGCCTACCGTTGCCGACGGTGGAAGAAGAAGACCTTGCAGTGGACCCAATGGAGTTATTCCACTCGACCATAGTCGAATGTCTCCCTGTGACGAATGCAAACATAGAAAAGGAAACACGGAATGACCCGACACTATCACGGGTCTATGATTTAACGGTGAAGGGATGGCCAGCACATGGCGAACCACTGCTGCCAGCATTCTCGCCGAGAAGAGAACAGCTGTCAGTGTGCAGAGGGACCTTGATGTGTGGATCCAGAGTAGTAATTCCACCTAAGTTGACGGATAGAGTACTCAATGAGGGTCATCTGGGTGGGGTAAAAATGAAGAACTTAGCCAGAGCGTTTGTGTGGTGGCCGGGAATCGATAGAGAAATCGAAGAGATGACCAAGAGCTGTGCAGGATGCCAGAAGGTCCAAAATGCCCCACCACAAGCTCCTCTGCATCCATGGGAGTGGCCCTCATCTCCATGGCAACGGGTGCACATTGATTTTGCTGGTCCCTTCATGGACTCGATGTTTTTAATTGCGGTGGATGCACATTCAAAGTGGCCAGAGGTAATAAAAATGTCCTCAACCACCACGGAAAAAACTATCACAGTTTTGCGAACCATATTCACCAGGAATGGGCTGCCTGAACAGATTTGCTCTGACAATGGACCACAGTTTGTGTCTGAAGAGTTCCGGAGGTTCTTAAAGAATAATGGCGTTAAGCATTACACATCTGCCCCATATCATCCAGCCACTAATGGATTGGCCGAGAGGTTTGTCCAAACATTCAAGAAGGCTATCAAGGCAATGTGTAATGAAGATATACCCCTACAACACAAGGTGGACAACTTCTTGTTTGCCTACCGGAATGCGACACATGCGGTTACCAACCAAACTCCAGCCATGATGTTCTTCAATCGAAGACTACGATGCTGCTTGGATTTGGTTAAGCCAAACGTCCGAAGAGATGTGGAGAACAGGCAGTTTCAGAATATGAATGGAAGGCCGACCAGGAGTTTTAAGATAGGTCAACCAGTTTTGGCCCGGGACTACTGCACTGAGAAATGGCAGCCAGGAATGATTTGTACACGACAAGGACCTCTCATGTATACCGTGGACGTTGGGGAGAGCATTGTAAGATGCCATGCTGACCAGATTCTAGAGTCACTGGAAAACGTCAACTCCACACCACGATCTGATACACCTGGTAATGAAATTGACGTTCCAATTGCAGCTACCGCAGAACCGGTAATATTGGAAGCAGATGAACCAAAGAAAGACATTGATCCCGACGCAACATTGCCAGAAGAACCTGATATCCCAAAGAGGCGTTATCCAGACAGAATCAGGAAGCCTCCTCAAAGACTGAACTTATAATTGCTTAAACTTAACCAATGTATCTAGCAACAGTAATTGTGATTGTAATTCGTTATCATTTAGTTGTTAAATGAATGTTATGTACTGTTTATCTAAAAGGGGAGGAATTGTTGTGTATGTACCTTTAAGAGAATAACTGGTCTCAGACTGCAGTACCGGCAGTGACCACCCCTGTATAAAAGGCGCTAGAGAGCCTCTGTTTGTTAGTTTCGCTATTGACTTCCACCAGTAAAGACTTGTTTGTTTTCACTCCTGCTGGTCCGTGTCTCAATCATTCACGGACTTAACAATACCTGCATGTTAACTTTCAGTGATTCGTGCATAAGGACACCCAGGTCCCTCTGGACACCAAGGGGACGATTTTGCCAATGGGGGGCGTGTTGGAGGTGGGACTGCTGCTTGTCGGGTCAATGTCCCGCCTCCATCGATTTGTGGCCAACTCACGCTATTTTCCCTTGATTGACCTTGTTAAGCCCGCCCAGCGGACTTAGCAGGCCAATTAAGGGAGAGACGGTTACAGAGAACGTGAGCCTATGACATTTCATCTGTCAAAAATTTTTGATAGATGAATTGTCATCGTTTGACAGCTTTGTGAAGCTGTCAAACACTGACATTCTCTGTAGTTTGATGAGTTCTTGAATTCAAGACTCATCAAACCTCTTTCTTTTGCAGAAATTAGATGGTTGCTGCATTGGAGAATGCAACGGCCATCTGTCATCTCTGCTGCGGAGGTGCGAGACTCTCCGCATCCCCAACTCTTGAAGCCTGCAGGAAGAAACAAAGGTAAGTAAAATTTTTCTAACACTTTCCACTCACCTCACATACTCACCTCTCCACATTTGCACCCATCACTTACCTTCACAGCATACTTTTGCACCCCTGCGACCCCCGCAGACCCACTACTCGCCTCGGTGACCCTGGCGGGGTTCACAATCTTCGGGAAGCCTGCAGTTTTGTGGGTAAAATAAGGATAATCCTCTTATCTGCCTGTTAACTACCTGTAATCCCCTTCCCGCCTCCAAGGAGACGGGACCCGGCGCAGGATGGCTACCCGCCACCTGGCAAGATGGCACGGAGGCAGGTTGGGCACCCGCCCCCAAATTCTGCCATTTTCCCAGCAGTCCCGCCTCCATACCCGCCTCCCCAAGGCTGGCAAGATCGCACGCCAACATTTCCCAATCTCTCACCATTTAAAAAATAATCTACTTTTCTATTTTTTCTACCAAGTTGGATTAACTTCACATTTCTCCACATTATATTCCATTTGCTATGTTCTTGCCCACTCATTTAGCCTGTCTATATCCCCTTGAAGCCTCCTTGCATCCTCCTCACAACTTACATTCCCACCCAGCTTTGTATCAGCAGCAAACTTGGATATATTACATTTGGTCCTCTCATCCAAATCATTGATATAGATTGTGAATAGCTGAGGCCCAAGCACTGATGCTTGTGGTACCCCACTAGTTACAGCCTGCCAACCCGAAAATGACCCGTTTATTCCTACTCTGTTTTCTGTCCGTTAACCAATCCTCAATCCATGCTAGTACATTACCCCCAATCCCATGAGCCCTAATTTTCTTTAATAATCTCCTGTGTGGCACCTTATCGAATACCTTCTGAAAATCCAAATACACCACATCCACTGGTTCCTCCTTATCTATTCTGCTAGTTACAACCTCAAAAAACTCTTGACAGATTAGCCAAACATGATTTCCCTTTCGTAAATCCGTGTTGACTCTGCCCAATCTTATTATTATTTTCTAAGTGCTCTGTTACCATGTTCTTAATAATAGATTTTAGCATTTTCCCTACTACTGATGTCAGGCTAACTGGTCTGTAGTTCCCCGTTTTCTCTCTCCCTCCTTTCTTAAATAGTGAGGTTACATTTGCTACCTTCCAATCCATGGGAACCGTTCTAGAATCTGGAATTTTGAAAAATGACAATCAATGCATCCACTATCTCTATAGCCAACTCTTTCAAAACCCTAAGATGTAGGCCATCAGGTCCTGGGGATTTATTGGCTTTCAGTCCCATTAATTTCCCGAGTACTATTGTTTTACTAAAACTAATTTCTTTCTTTCTCGCTAGACCCTTGGTTCTCCACTATTTCTGAGAAATTTTTGCGTCTTCTTCCATGAAGACAGACACAAATTATTTGTTTAATTTCTCTGCCATTTCCTTATTCCCCATTATAATTTCTCCTGTCTCAGACTGTAAGGGACCCACATTTACTTTTGCTAATCTTTTCCTTTTTACATACCTATAGAAGCTTTTACAATCTGTTTTAATGTCTCTCGCTAGTTTACTCTCATATTCTATTTTCCCTTCCTTTATCAATTTCTTGGCCCTCCTTTGCTGAATTCTAAAATCTTCCCAATCCTCAGGCTTACTACTATTTTTGGCAACATTATAAGCCTCTTCCTTTGATCTAATACTATCTTTAACTTCTCTTGTTAGCCACGGTTGGACCACTTTTCCTGTGGAGTTTTTGTGCCTTAAAAGAATGTATATTTGTTGTAAATTATGTAAGAATTCTTTAAATGCTAGCTATTGCTTGTCGACCATCATACCTTTTAATGTAGTTTCCCAATCTATCTTAGCCAACTCGCCCCTCATACCTACGTAGTTTGCTTTGTTTAGATTAAGACCCTAGTTTCAGATTTAATTAAATCACTTTCAAACTCAATATAAAGGGGGGGAGGAGCTAAACATGATCAAAATCACTAAGGAAGTGGTACTCGGTAAAATAATGGGACTCAAGGCGGATAAATCACCTGGACCTGATGGCTTACATCCTAGGGTCTTGAAGGAAGTGGCGGTAGGGATTGTGGATGTATTGGTAATAATCTTCCAAAACTCCCTGGACTCAGCAAAGGTCCCGGCAGACTGGAAAACTGCTAATGTAACACCCTTATTTAAAAAGGGCAGTAGACAGAAGGCTGGAAACTATAGACCGGTTAGCCTAACATCTGTGGTAGGTAAAATTTTGGAGTCCATTATTAAGGAGACAGTAACAGGACATTTGGATAATCATAATTGAATAGGACAAAGTCAGCATGGTTTTATGAAGGGGAAGTCATGTTTGACAAATTTGCTGGAGTTCTTTGAGGAAGTAACATATAGGGTGGATAAAGGGGAACCAGTGGACGTAGTGTATTCAGACTTCCAAAAGGCATTTGACAAGGTGCCACACAAAAGATTATTGCTTAAGATAAAAAATCACAGGATTGGGGGTAATATTCTGGCATGGATAGAGGATTGGCTATCTAACAGAAGGCAGAGAGTTGGGATAAATGGTTCATTCTCAGACTGGCAATCAGTAACTAGTGGTGTTCCACAGGGGTCAGTGCTGGGTCCCCAACTCTTTACAATCTATATTAACGATTTGGAGGAGGGGACCGAGTGTAACATATCAAAGTTTGCAGATGATACTAAGATGGGGGGGAAAGTAGTGAGTGAGGAGGACATAAAAAACCTGCAAGGGGACATAGACAGGCTAAGTAAGTGGGCAGAGATTTGGCAGATGGACTACAATACTGGAAAGTGTGAGGTTATGCACTTTGGCAGGAAAAATCGCAGAGCAAGTTATTATCTTAATGGCAAGAAACTTGAAAGTACTGAAGTACAAAGGGATCTGGGGGTCCTGGTGCACGAAACTCAAAAGGTTAGTATGCAGATGCAGCAAGTGATTAAGAAGGCCAATGGAATGTTGGCTTTCATTGCTAGGGGGATAGAATATAAAAATAGGGAGGTATTGCTTCAGTTGTACAAGGTATTGGTGAGACCGCACCTGGAATACTGCGTACAGTTTTGGTGTCCATACTTAAGAAAGGACATACTTGCTCTCGAGTCAGTACAAAGAAGGTTCACTCAGTTAATCCCGGGGATGAGGGGATGGACATATGAGGAGAGGTTGAGTAGATTGGGACTCTACTCATTGGAGTTCAGAAGAATGAGAGGCGATCTTATTGAAACATATAAGATTGTGAAGGGGTTGGATCGGGTGGATGCAGGGAAGATGTTCCCGATGATGGGTGAAACTAGAACTAGGGGGCATAGTCTTAGAATAAGGGGCTGCTCTTTCAAAACTGAGATGAGGAGGAACTACTTCACTCAGAGGGTGGTAGGTCCATGGAATATGCTGCCCCAAAAAACTGTAGAAGCTACATCATTACATAAATTTAAAACAGAAATAGACAGTTTCCTAGAAGGGAATTAAGGGTTACGGGGAGCGGGCAGGAATTTGGACATGAGTCTAGGTTCGGATCGGTCATGGCCCTGTGGTTAGCGGAGCGGGCCCAGGGGCCGTGTAGCCTGATCCTGCTCCTATTTCATGTGTCTAATTCTGTTAGATTCAGGAGATGGTTCTGTGATAGTGGATTGGCAGTTAGGATCAGATCAGCCATGATCTTATTGAATGGCGGAGCAGGCTTGAGGGGCCGATTGGCCTACTCCTGCTCCTATTTCTTATGTTCTTATAAAAGTCTATCATATTATGGTCACTCTTCCCTAAAGGCCCTTTTACTACAAGGTTATTAATTAACCCTTTCTCATTGCACAATACTAGGTCTAAAATAACCTGTTCCCTAGTTAGTTCCTTAACATACTGATCTAGAAAACTATCTTGCATAAATTCCATGAATTCGTCCTACACACTATTACTCCAATTTTGGTTTGCCCAGTCCATATTAGATTAGATCACCCCTTAATCTTCTAAACTCGAGGGAATACAAGCCTTGTCTATGCAACCTGTCCTCATAGTTTAACCCTTTTGGCCCTGGTCTCATTCTGGTGAATCTCCTCACCAAAGGAACAAAACTCTTCACACCTGTTGTCGAGGCTCCGTGAACAGTATACTGCTGTCTCGAGTCAGCACCTCCCGTATCCATTGCCAGACCTGTCATTTCATGTTTTGACATATTCCAGATACAGACATCAATCCGAGTCCGTAGAGTTGGGTCCTGCAGATGGGTTACTCACGTGGACCATGAGCTGAGGTTTCAATTAATTCCCATTTCAACTGCATTTCACAAAAGTAACTGTGATCAGGGCTCAAAATCCTGAATGAAAAGGAGCAACGAAACAGACACATACTGGCCCTGATCTGCGGGGGCGGGGGGGTCGCAACCTGGGGGTAGTGGTCCTGGCCTGGGGGAGATCTGACCTCCAAGAGTCATATAAAGTTGCCAGAAAAAGTAGCAAGCCTGAGGATTGGGATCAGTTTAGAGTTCAGCAAAAAAGGACCAAGGGATTGATTAAGAGAGGAAAAATAGAGTATGAGAGTAAACTTGCAAGGAACATAAAAGCGGATTGCAAAAGCTTCTACAAGTATGTAAAAAGAAAATGATTAGTGAAGACAAATGTAGGTCCCTTAGTCAGAAACAGGAAAATTTATAATGGGGAACAAGGAAATGGCTGGGCAATTAAACAAATACTTTGGTTCTGTCTTCACGGAAGAGGACACAAATAACTTCCCAGAAATGCTAGGGAACCAAGGCCTAGAAATTCATTAAGGCACTGCCAGCTTTGCGGCCAGTTACCGCCTAAAGAGGGCTTCTGCGCCAAAAATGAGTTTGCGCTGATATTCAGCGCAGCGGTATTGGCGGCGGTAGCCATTAGCGCTGCGCCGGCACCGATGACGTCATCGGTGTGCGCAGTGCCCCGGTTCCGCCCCGAAACCGGCCCGATCCCCATATTTAGTAGCGGCCGCCTCCTCCGAAGCGGCCGCAAACAGCGACCAGAAAACGGGGCCATGCTGTAGCCTTAGTGGGGCGCTTTAAAGGGGAAGATGCGGCCGGCCGCTTTTTCGGCGGCCGCCTGCCCGCACCTCCTTCCCCGGTCTCCTCCACCGCCCCCCCCCCGTGGCATTGCCGGATGCTTTCCGCGAACCCGGCACTTCTCCGTGGTGCCGAGTTCATTTGCCGGCACTCTCCAGCGGCGATCTCCCCGTTGCAGGCAGCTCCCCCTTAAGAGGAGGAGGCCTGCAGTACCGCAGCCTGCCACTCCGCAGCGGCGCCAAGAGCGCTGAAATTCAGTGTCAGCGCCCCAAGCGGAGGCGGGCACACCCTGGTATAGCGCCCGGTTCCGAATTGGGGCGCAAACACTGAATATCTGACGATCGCTAATGGCTCCCCGCCCAGCGCTAACTTTTGGGCACGAGCGAGCTGGCCGCCCCAAAGTGAATTTCTAGGCCCAAGGGTCTAGTGAGAAGGAGGAATTAAAGGAAATTAGTATTAGTAAAAATATAGCACTGGAGAAATTAATGGGAATGAAAGCCGATAAATCCCCAGGGCCTGATAATCTACATCCCAGAGTACTAAAAGAGGTAGCCATGGAAATAGTGGATGCATTGGTTGTCATCTTCCAAAATTCTATAGATTATGGAACAGTTCCTGCAGATTGGAGGGTGGCAAATGTAACCCCACTATTTAAAAAAGGAGGGAGAGAAAACGGAACTACAGACCGGTTAGCCGAACATCAGTACTAGGGAAAATGTTAGAGTCTATTATAAAGGATGTGATAACAGGACACTTAGAAAATATCAACAGGATTAGACAAAGTCAACATGGATTTATGAAAGGGAAATCGTGTTTGACAAACCTACTGGAGTTTTTTGAGGATGTAACTGGTAGAATAGACAAGGGAGAACCAGTGGATGTGGTGTATTTGGATTTTTAGAAGGCCTTTGATAAAAGTCCCACATAAGAGGTTAGTGTGCAAAATTGAAGCACATGGGATTGGGGGTAATACACTGGTATGGATTGAAAATTGGTTAACAGACAGGAAACAGAGAGTAGGAATAAATGGGTCTTTTTCGGGGTGGCAGGCGGTGACTAGTGGAGTACCGCAGGGATCAGTGCTTGGGCCCCAGCTATTCACAATATATATCAATGATTTGGATGAGGGAACCAAATGTAATATTTCCAAGTTTGCTGATGACACAAAACTAGGTGGGATTGTGAGTTGTGAGGAGGATGCAAAGAGGCTTCAAGGCAATTTAGACAAGTTGAGTGAGTGGGCAAATACATGGCAGATGCAGTATAATGTGGATAAATGTGAAGTTATCTACTTCGGTAGGAAAAACAGAAAGGCAGAGTATTATTTAAATGGTGATAGATTGGGAAATGTTGACGTACAAAGGGATCTGTGTGTCCTTGTACACCAGTCACTGAAAGCAAACATGCAGGTGCAGCAAGCAGTTAGGAAGGCAAATGGTATGTTGGCCTTCATTGCAAGAGGATTTGAGTACAGGAGCAAGGATGTCTTACTACAGTTATACAGGGCCTTGGTGAGACCACACCTGGAGTACTGTGTGCAGTTTTGGTCTCCTTACCTAAGAAAGGATATACTTGCCCCAGAGGGAGTGCTGTGAAGGTTCACCATACTGATTCCTGGGATGACAGGACTGTTGTATGAGGAGAGATTGGGTCGACTAGGCCTGTATTCACTAGAGTTTAGAAGAATGAGATGGGATCTCATTGAAATGTATAAAATTCTGACAGGGCTAGACAGACTGGATGTAGGGAGGATGTTTCCCCTGGATGGGGGGTCCAGAACGAGGGGTCACAGTCTCAGGATACGGGGTAGGACATTTAGGACTGAGATGAGGAGAAATTTCTTCACTCAGAGGGTGGTGAACCTGTGGAATTCTCCACCACAGAAGGCTGTGGAGGCCAAGTCACTGAATATATTTAAGGAGATAGATAGATTTCTAGACACAAAAGGCATCAAGGGGTATGGGGAGAGAGCGGGAATATGGTATTGAGATAGAGGATCACCCATGATCATATTGAATGGCGGAGCAGGCTCGAAGAGCCGAATGGCCTACTCCTGCTGTGTTTCAATGGCCTGGGGTCATGACCTGGGGGTTTACAGCGTGGAAATCTCCCGCCCTCAGTAATACCATGTAGCTGGGGGGTGGGGGAGGGGCAGAGTTGGGGCATTTCCCAGTGAGCAGAGTCTGGGTCCGGGAGATGCTCAGTGAGCAGAGTCTGGGTCTGGGAGATGCTCAGTGAGCAGAGTCTGGGTCTGGGAGATGCTCAGTGAGCAGTCTGGGTCCGGGAGATGCTCAGTGAGCAGAGTCTGGGTCTGGGAGATGCTCAGTGAGCAGAGTCTGGGTCCGGGAGATGCTCAGTGAGCAGAGTCTGGGTCCGGGAGATGCTCAGTGAGCAGAGTCTGGGTCTGGGAGATGCTCAGTGAGCAGAGTCTGGGTCCGGGAGATGCTCAGTGAGCAGAGTCTGGGTCTGGGAAATGCTCAGTGAGCAGAGTCTGGGTCTGGGAGATGCTTAGTGAGCAGTCTGGGTCTGGGAGATGCTCAGTGAGCAGTCTGGGTCTGGGAGATGCTCAGTGAGCAGAGTCTGGGTCTGGGAGATGCTCAGTGAGCAGAGTCTGGGTCTGGGAGATGCTCAGTGAGCAGAGTCTGGGTCCGGGAGATGCTCAGTGAGCAGAGTCTGGGTCCGGGAGATGCTCAGTGAGCAGAGTCTGGGTCTGGGAGATGCTTAGTGAGCAGTCTGGGTCTGGGAGATGCTCAGTGAGCAGTCTGGGTCCGGGAGATGCTCAGTGAGCAGAGTCTAGGACCGGGAGATGCTCAGTGAGCAGAATCTGGGTCTGGGAGATGCTCAGTGAGCAGAGTCTGGGTCTGGGAGATGCTCAGTGAGCAGTCTGGGTCCGGGAGATGCTCAGTGAGCAGAGTCTGGGTCCGGGAGATGCTCAGTGAGCAGAGTCTGGCTCTGGGAGATGCTCAGTGAGCAGAGTCTGGGTCTGGGAGATGCTGTGAGCAGAGTCTGGGTCTGGGAGATGCTCAGTGAGCAGAGTCTGGGTCTGGGAGATGCTCAGTGAGCAGAGTCTGGGTCTGGGAGATGCTCAGTGAGCAGAGTCTGGGTCCGGGAGATGCTCAGTGAGCAGTCTGGGTCTGGGAGATGCTCAGTGAGCAGAGTCTGGGTCTGGGAGATGCTCAGTGAGCAGTCTGGGTCTGGGAGATGCACAGTGAGCAGAGTCTGGGTCTGGGAGATGCTCAGTGAGCAGAGTCTGGGTCTGGGAGATGCTCAGTGAGCAGAGTCTGGGTCTGGGAGATGCTCAGTGAGCAGAGTCTGGGTCTGGGAGATGCTCAGTGAGCAGAGTCTGGGTCTGGGAGATGCTCAGTGAGCAGAGTCTGGGTCTGGGAGATGCTGTGAGCAAGTCTGGGTCTGGGAGATGCTGTGAGCAGAGTCTGGGTCTGGGAGATGCTCAGTGAGCAGAGTCTGGGTCCGGGAGATGCTCAGTGAGCAGTCTGGGTCTGGGAGATGCTCAGTGAGCAGAGTCTGGGTCTGGGAGATGCTCAGTGAGCAGAGTCTGGGTCCGGGAGATGCTCAGTGAGCAGTCTGGGTCTGGGAGATGCTCAGTGAGCAGAGTCTGGGTCTGGGAGATGCTCAGTGAGCAGAGTCTGGGTCTGGGAGATGCTGTGAGCAGAGTCTGGGTCTGGGAGATGCTCAGTGAGCAGAGTCTGGGTCTGGGAGATGCTCAGTGAGCAGAGTCTGGGTCTGGGAGATGCTCAGTGAGCAGAGTCTGGGTCTGGGAGATGCTCACTGAGCAGAGTCTGGGTCCAGGAGATGCTCAGTGAGCAGAGTCTGGGTCCGGGAGATGCTCAGTGAGCAGAGTCTGGGTCTGGGAGATGCTCAGTGAGCAGAGTCTGGGTCTGGGAGATGCTCAGTGAGCAGAGTCTGGGTCTGGGAGATGCTCAGTGAGCAGAGTCTGGGTCTGGGAGATGCTCAGTGAGCAGAGTCTGGGTCCAGGAGATGCTCAGTGAGCAGAGTCTGGGTCTGGGAGATGCTCAGTGAGCAGAGTCTGGGTCCGGGAGATGCTCAGTGAGCAGAGTCTGGGTCTGGGAGATGCTCAGTGAGCAGAGTCTGGGTCTGGGAGATGCTCAGTGAGCAGAGTCTGGGTCCGGGAGATGCTCAGTGAGCAGAGTCTGGGTCTGGGAGATGCTCAGTGAGCAGAGTCTGGGTCTGGGAGATGCTCAGTGAGCAGTCTGGGTCCGGGAGATGCTCAGTGAGCAGAGTCTGGGTCTGGGAGATGCTCAGTGAGCAGAGTCTGGGTCTGGGAGATGCTCAGTGAGCAGAGTCTGGGTCTGGGAGATGCTCAGTGAGCAGTCTGGGTCCGGGACATGCTCAGTGAGCAGTCTGGGTCCGGGAGATGCTCAGTGAGCAGAGTCTGGGTCTGGGAGATGCTCAGTGAGCAGAGTCTGGGTCCGGGAGATGCTCAGTGAGCAGAGTCTGGGTCCGGGAGATGCTCAGTGAGCGGAGTCTGGGTCTGGGAGATGCTCGGTGAGCAGTCTGGGTCTGGGAGATGCTCAGTGAGCAGAGTCTGGGTCCGGGAGATGCTGTGAGCAGAGTCTGGGTCTGGGAGATGCTCAGTGAGCAGAGTCTGGGTCCGGGAGATGCTGTGAGCAGAGTCTGGGTCTGGGAGATGCTCAGTGAGCAGAGTCTGGGTCTGGGAGATGCTCAGTGAGCAGAGTCTGGGTCTGGGAGATGCTCAGTGAGCAGAGTCTGGGTCTGGGAGATGCTCAGTGAGCAGTCTGGGTCTGGGAGATGCTCAGTGAGCAGTCTGGGTCTGGGAGATGCTCAGTGAGCAGAGTCTGGGTCTGGGAGATGCTCAGTGAGCAGAGTCTGGGTCTGGGAGATGCTCAGTGAGCAGTCTGGGTCTGGGAGATGCTCAGTGAGCAGTCTGGGTCTGGGAGATGCTCAGTGAGCAGAGTCTGGGTCTGGGAGATGCTCAGTGAGCAGAGTCTGGGTCTGGGAGATGCTCAGTGAGCAGAGTCTGGGTCTGGGAGATGCTCAGTGAGCAGAGTCTGGGTCTGGGAGATGCTCAGTGAGCAGTCTGGGTCTGGGAGATGCTCAGTGAGCAGTCTGGGTCTGGGAGATGCTCAGTGAGCAGTCTGGGTCTGGGAGATGCTCAGTGAGCAGTCTGGGTCTGGGAGATGCTCAGTGAGCAGTCTGGGTCTGGGAGATGCTCAGTGAACAGTCTGGGTCTGGGAGATGCTCAGTGAGCAGTCTGGGTCTGGGAGATGCTCAGTGAGCAGTCTGGGTCTGGGAGATGCTCGGTGAGCAGTCTGGGTCTGGGAGATGCTCAGTGAGCAGAGTCTGGGTCTGGGAGATGCTCAGTGAGCAGAGTCTGGGTCTGGGAGATGCTCAGTGAGCAGAGTCTGGGTCTGGGAGATGCTCAGTGAGCAGTCTGGGTCCGGGAGATGCTCAGTGAGCAGAGCCTGGGTCCGGGAGATGCTCGGTGAGCGGAGTCTGGGTCTGGGAGATGCTCAGTGAGCAGAGTCTGGGTCCGGGAGATGCTGTGAGCAGAGTCTGGGTCTGGGAGATGCTCAGTGAGCAGAGTCTGGGTCTGGGAGATGCTCAGTGAGCAGAGTCTGGGTCTGGGAGATGCTCAGTGAGCAGAGTCTGGGTCTGGGAGATGCTCAGTGAGCAGAGTCTGGGTCTGGGAGATGCTCAGTGAGCAGAGTCTGGGTCTGGGAGATGCTCAGTGAGCAGTGTACGGCAAAATAGTGGACCCAGAGAAAACGACAAAGGATGTAAATAGTAAACAGGCATGTGAACAGTGAATAGTTTTATTTAAGTTTAGCACTTTCTCGTGTTCTGTATATATTATTGTGCATATTGAAGGCACCAGCTGACCACAGGTGCGAGGGGTCAGTGGCGAGGGGTCTGTCTTCCTGAGGAGGGCTGAGGCAACCTGTACTTTGCCATCTCCATGTCCAGGTCTACAAAGGTCAGGGGGGTGTACTCGTGGTGCTGGGTGTTCTTGTAGGTGGAAGAGTCCAACACTTCCTCGCCTGGCTCCTCAACTGGCTCTGCACAAAACACAAACAATTCACTGAGAAAATGTTCTTCACAGCCAAGGAGTATCCCAGCCTCCCAGAGTATCCCAGTCTCCCGGTTTTGATTCCCAGGCTGGGCCTGGGCACACAAGGGCAGTAGAGATGCCACAATTTGCCTCAGTGTTGTCAGGGCTGCTAATGCTGATCACTCTCTAGTGACTGCTGTTGGAAATGTGGGTGTGCGCACGTTGTGGAGGTCAGAGGTTCAGCTACACAGCTGAATAGCCTGCTAGCACCTAAAACACCTATGGTTCCCAAAGCTCTCCACCACTGGAGTTTTCCTTGCCTCATGTCTTGGTCTGTTGTAGACTCATTGATATTGATCGATATGATTAGCCAACAACTCCATTATCGTTGTATTATCGACTACCAGGAAGGGAGAAGGCGAACTAGATGGGCCTCGGTCTTTTTACATCTAGCAATTCCGATGTCGCAATGTATCCCAGTGAGAGTTGGTGTTTTCAGGAGGGCAAGGCAGAACAGAGGAGAAACAAGGTCAGCAGAATAATCTAATCATCATAGTCCCTTAAATCAATCGACATGAATATCAGGTACATAACCATCACGTGGGAATTCGGCAACTGGCTGTCAGATGGTTCAAGGTTTTTAAATACATTATAATCAGCTTCAAATTACACATCAGCAGGTGGGTAACAGTACAGGGAGCTGGGAAGGAATGACTGTGCGGCAGCACATGCATGGCATGGTGGGCTCACTGGTCAGTATATCTGCAATCTCTGGGAATCTATCACTGACCTTAAACAATTCAATTACTGTATCATGGGTTTGGTCATCACCAATGTGAATTTGTACTGGGCTCATCCATTAACACCAGCAGACACTCCAATCAAAAACATTAGTGCAGACTGACTCACTCCAATCAGATACGTTAGTGCAGATTTTGCTCAGCTCCTACACACCTTATCAGTTCAAGATTGTGCTCATTTTTGCGATGTTTAATATAAAAACTCTCCGCCCCAGCTTCCAACTGGACTTGGTGGCACAGCACAAGCTACCAGCATAGCGACAGTGGCAGGGTTACAGGGACTGCCAGCAGCTGGACAGCCACAAGTGGCAATTGTTAAAAACCTTTCTCCCCATCACAGCATGCAGCTGTTTCTTAAACCAGCCTCGTGCCCTGGCATCACCCCCCTGCTGGTAACCCCATTCTAGCTGTTCACCTGCTCTGTGTAAAGAAATACATTTTAACATCTGTTCCAAACTCGCCCTTCATACCCAACCCCTGCTATTGTTCCGGGTTTACTGTCTCTATCCCAATAATTAACTTATCGACCTCCCTAAACCCCCTCGACATCTCTTTCCAAAGCTGAAGAGACACATTTTAACAAATTGCTCCTCCAACACTGGGACCAGTCTATACACTGCCTCTGTGTCTTGGGCAGCTCTCGAATGTCGTGCTGCCCAGTGTTCTGGATGCTGCCTGGCCCCGTCAAGCTTCACCATGGCATTTGGGATTGGCACTCAACTGATTTGACAATATGACCAGAATCCATCTCATTCTGCTTCTAGCCGCCTCACACTAGACACAGTGAGCGAGGCAACTAATGCCTCAGATCTTTCAACATTCCCACTTGACCAGACTTATCTCAGCCCTGGACACAAGTTACAAATCTCACTGCAGGTGGCACTGCCACCTTCCAGAGCTTAGATTGAGGTCTGAACATTGAAATTTGACTCTTGTGGCATCTGGAACAGATGGACTATTGAGGAAAAGTAACAGATAATATCGCTGATGCAGAGAGCACCCATGTCACTGGCACACATGCTCCTTGGTCTCTATCACAAGCCGAGTTCGGATGAGGCCCTTCATTTATTCTCATCGCTCCAGAATAGCTGCAGGAGGGAGACAGACAACAGTAAACAGTCAGCGGGAGCCCAGAATCAGCTGCATAGAGTTACTGGCCACAGCGGAGGCACTTGCTTTGTAGTTTAACAGATGAAAGATTAAAGGTAAACAGGCTGAGAGCATGGAATCAGCATCAATAGTCGCAGGCTGGCATTCATACAGTCACTGGAGTGTAAGAGTTAACAGGGGCTACAGCAGTGGAGCAGCAAAAAGGCACCAAAGCACCAATGGCAGAGAAGTACGGGGGGAACAACATACAAGGAAGACCCACACCCCCGCTTTCTGCCCTCCTTTCCTGAAGGCTCCCATACTGGGTATAATTCCACTTCTATCAGTAGCTCACCAATACCTCATCCCTCTTCTGACTCAGATCCACCCACCAGTGAGTATTGGCTGTTCAACTGTGGCAGGCACCACAGCAAAGCCCAATCCTGTCTGTAGTGTATGTACCTTTAAGAGGAACTATGTTTTTGAAGCCCCTGTATACTGTAGTACCAGTAGTGACCACTCGGGTATATAAGCCTGTATAGCGTCTTGTGTAGTTAGTTCACCTCCAGACTTTGTTCAGTAAACACTTGTTAAATCAACTCCTGCATTCCGTGTCTCCATTAACACACGGATCTAACAGTGGCGACGAGTTAGAAACGAACTTACCTGCAATTCGGCAGCACCTCAAGGAGATCGATTCCTCAGACTAAGGTCGAAGCCAGAAGCAAGAAAAAAAAACTGTGGTTTCCCCAGCTAAACGGGCTGGTGGCAGGTAGTGCACTGATCCTTCCTGGGCTGCGGCGGGCTAGAGCTCAATCGGGTGGCTCTGCAACGGGGCCGGGCAGCGAGTCGGGAAGCAGAAGCAAAGAGAGAGGGAGGGTGGAGCACTCAGGGCGCGGCCGGTGCTGCAAAGCAGGTCGGCGTTCGGACCGAGCAGAGGGACCGCTCCACGACGGGAACGGTTCTCCAAGTAACGGAGAAACTATTGAAGCGATATATAAAAAAAAATAGAAATACCGCGAAAAGCTGCAGGTTGCAACGGGAACCGCGGAGAACAGCGTTGGCAGCAGCGCGGGAGGCGCCATCTTAACTCGGCGGGGAAGAAAGAAAAGCGCGGGAAGTGCCATTTTAGATTTTCAAGATGCCGAAGACTGGCAATATTACTGCTTTCGATAGTGATATAGAAGATTGGACCACATATGTGGAAAGAGTGGAGGTATATTGCAAGGCGAATGAAGTAGCGGATGATAAAAAGGCATCGGTACTTCTAAATCTGATGGGCGCAAGGACATACGGGCTGTTGCGAAACTTGATCACTCCAGCCAAACCGATGGACAAGAATTTTAAGGAGATTGTTGATACCTTACAGGAGCACTTAAACCCAACACCGCTGCTGATAGCGGAACGATTCAAATTCTTCAGGAGGAATCAGCACAAGAATGAAAGTAACGCTGATTACCTCACCGAATTACGAAAGCTGTCAAAGCACTGCCAATTCGGGGCAGGACTGGCAGATTCTCTACGAGACAAATTCGTCTGCGGTCTCCTAAGCGAAGGAACACAGAAAAGACTACTTTCTGAGAAAGATTTGACACTGGATAAGGCTTTCAGTGTGGCTGTATCATACGAAGCAGCAGCAAGAGGAGCTGCAGAGATACAGCAAAAGCCACAGGACTTCGGCACCCATGAAATGACACGGGGTTTCGAGAGATGTTATCGCTGCGGCAGATCCACCCATGACCAGAAGGACTGCTGGTTCAAGGACAAAGCATGCAGGCAATGCGGAAAGATGGGACACATTGCACGTGTATGCAGATCTGGAAAGAAATCCGCTGACAGTAAAAAGGTCAATAAGGAAAAGTACAGAAAGGTACAAATGATGACGGACAGTAGCTCCGAAGACCAGAAGAGCGATAGCAACTCCGGAAACAAGAGACTAAGCTGTCTCAAATTACATAATGTAATTGCCAAAGAAGATTGCCAAAGAAGATTACCAGACCATTTGGGTTACCCTCACGATAGCGGGGTCCCCAGTCAAAAATGGAGCTAGATACAGGATCAGCTCTGACCGTCATGAGTCGACGGGATTACGAGCGGCTATTTCCGCATATACCTTTGAAAGACACATCCATTATCTTGAAGACATATACGGGGCAGAAAGTATACCCCAGAGGGAAAATAAGGGTGCCTGTTGTATACAACGGCAAGGAAATACAGAAGTTGTATTTATACGTTCTGCAAGATGGTGGTCCACCGTTGTTGGGACGTGAATGGATCAGAAAGATACGTTTAGACTGGCACTCCATTCAGGCACTGACGGTGACCAGTAAGGAAAAAAACGATGATGACGTCATACCTGGACGATTAAAAGAAATCTTGGCTAACGCCAAAGAAGTGTTTCAACAGGAACTAGGAACCTTGAAAGGCGCCACCGCCTCAATAAAAGTGGAAGATGCGGCAATTCCCAAGTTTTTTAAGGCAAGGCCGGTGCCATACGCAATTCGTCCAGCCGTCGATGCAGAGCTGGAGAATTTGGAAAAAGCAGGCGTGTTATCCAAGGTAGATTGGAGCGAGTGGGCAACACCCATCGTCCCGGTCATGAAGAAAACGTTGAATAATGATAAATCTGAAGAACAGAGAAAAGTTCGCATCTGTGGGGACTTCAAGGTGACTGTAAACCCGGTTCTTCACACGGTACAGTATCCTCTTCCGAGGATAGAAGATATTTTCGCCTCACTATCCGGAGGGAAACGTTTCACCAAAATTGACTTAGCACAGGCATATCTACAGATGGAGGTTGAGGAGGCCTCTAAAAAGTATCTCACGATAAACACACACAAGGGCCTGTACCAGTACAATCGACTGGTTTTCGGAGTGGCATCAGCTCCGGCTATCTGGCAAAGAGCTATGGAGCAAGTCCTGCAAGGGATTCCGGGGACTCAATGCTACCTAGACGACATCCTTGTAACAGGAGAAAATGACAACGAGCACCTTGCCAACTTGGAGCAGGTGCTCACGAGGCTGAGAGAACAGGGCCTACGAGCAAATCGCCCCAAGTGCGAATTTTTCCAGAAACAAATATCATATTGTGGCCATGTCATTAACGAAGAAGGGTTGCATAAGTCACCTGAAAAAATTGAAGCGGTCGTAAAGGCCCCAGCACCTGAAAATGTCTCACAATTAAGGTCGTTCCTGGGATTAGTAAATTACTATCATAAATTTTTACCAAACTTGTCGACGGTTCTGCACCCTCTTAACGCACTGCTACAAACGGGAGTAGTTTGGAAATGGAGCGAAGACTGTAAACGTGCCTTCCATAAATGCAAAGGCTTGATCACGTCCAGGGAAGTGTTGGCTCATTACAACCCATCACTGCCAATCAGACTGGCGTGCGATGCATCCCCTTACGGCGTGGGAGCGGTATTATCGCATAGATTCCCTGATGGCTCGGAGCGGCTGATAGCTTTTGCGTCACGCTCATTGAACTCAGCTGAGCGTAACTATGCCCAGATCGACAGGGAGGCACTCAGCCTGGTGTGGGGGGTGAAGAAATTCAACCATTACCTACACGGACAAAAATTTACCTTGTTGACTGACCATCAACCCCTCGTCTCCATATTCAACCCTAAAAAGGGCGTTCCCATTATGACAGCGCAAAGGCTACAGAGGTGGTCCCTTTTCCTAGGGGCACACCAATATGACATAGAATACAAAGGAACAAAACAGCATGGGAATGCTGACGGGTTATCGCGCCTACCGTTGCCAACGGTGGAAGAGGCGCCTACAGTGGACCCAGTGGAGATGTTCCACGCGACCATAGTGGAATGTTTACCGGAGACAAATTCTACCATTGAAAAGGAAACGCGAAATGACCCGACTCTCTCACGAGTCTACGATTTAATGGTGAAGGGATGGCCAGCACATGGCGAACCACTGTTGCCAGCATTCTCGCAAAGAAGAGAACAGCTGTCAGTGTGCCGAGGAACCTTGATGTGTGGATCCAGAGTGGTGATTCCACCCAAACTCAAGGATAGAGTGCTAAAGGAGCTTCACGAGGGGCATCTGGGTGGAGTGAAAATGAAGAACTTAGCCAGAGTGTTTGTGTGGTGGCCAGGTATCGATGGAGACATCGAAGAAATGACCAAGAGCTGTCTAGGATGCCAGAAGGTCCAAAACGCCCCACCACAAGCCCCTCTACATCCATGGGAGTGGCCCTCATCTCCATGGCAAAGGGTACATATCGACTTTGCTGGTCCATTTATGGACTCAATGTTCTTAATCGCGGTGGATGCACACTCCAAGTGGCCGGAGGTAATAAAGATGTCCTCCACCACCACGGAAAAAACCATCACAGTATTAAGGACCATATTCGCCAGGAATGGGCTGCCTGAACAGATCTGTTCTGATAATGGACCGCAATTTGTATCCGAAGAATTCAGGAAGTTCTTAAAAAACAATGGGGTTAAGCACTACACGTCCGCCCCATACCATCCCGCCACCAATGGATTGGCTGAAAGGTTTGTCCAGACCTTCAAGAAGGCTATAAAGGCCATGGGTAATGAAGACATAAATCTACAACATAAGGTAGATAACTTCTTGTTTGCGTACAGGAATGCAACACATGTGGTTACAAACCAAACCCCCGCCATGATGTTTGTCAATAGAAGCCTAAGATGCCGGCTGGATTTGGTCAAGCCAAACGTCAGAAGGGACGTAGAGAACTGGCAATTTCAAAGCATGAATGAAAGGCCAACTAGAAACTTCCAGATAGGTCAACCAGTTTTGGCCCGGGACTACTGTACCGAGAAATGGCAGCCTGGAACTATTTGCACATGACTAGGACCGCTGATGTATACCGTGGACATTGGAGAAAGCATAATAAGGCGCCATGCTGACCAGATCATAGAGTCATCCGAAAAAGGACAACCTACACCACAACTCTATACGCCTAGTGATGAAGCAGAGATACCCGTAGTATCTACCTCCGATCCGGTGATACTGGAACCAGATGAACCCGACACTGGCATTGAAGCCGAATCGACCTTGCCAAAAGAACCTACTACACCACCGAGGCGTTATCCGGACCGAGTCAGGAAGCCTCCAGAGAGACTGAATTTGTAATTGATTAACTTCAGCAAATGTGTATATTATTGTTCTTGTAAAAATGTTATTTAATGATTACTTAAAATGTTATGTACTATTTATCTAAAAGGGGAGGAATTGTAGTGTATGTACCTGTATGTGCTTGTTCTCTCTACACAGATGCGGCCGGACCTGCTGTGATTTCCAGCCAAAAAAAATGTTTTTTGTCTGTTTTTTTGTTTTTCATACAGACCCCAGCATCTGCAATATTTGACCCCTTGTGACCCCACCTTTATGCATTTCTCCACTTCACCTGAAGAAGGAGCAGCGCTCCGAAAGCTTGTGATTTCAAATAAAGCTGTTGGACTATAACCTGGTGTTGTGTGACTTCTTACATTTGTACCTTTAAGAGGAACTATGTTTTTGAAGCCCCTGTATACTGTAGTACCAGTAGTGACCACTCGGGTATATAAGCCTGTATAGTGTCTTGTGTAGTTAGTTCACCTCCAGACTTTGTTCAGTAAACACTTGTTAAATCAACTCCTGCATTCCGTGTCTCCATTAACACACGGATCTAACACTGTCCTCATTGTTCACACATCCACCTTGTCACTGGACCTGGAGCAGGATCCTGGTTTTTGCCACACCCTCCCTCCCTCCCTCCCCCCACAACCCAGAGATACAGCAGCCCCAGCACTGCCCAGATGCACCAGGTAACTAACTCACCCGATCATTACTGACACTCACCTGATCATGAGTACTATTGGTCCTGTCACTCACCCCCACCACCACTGACTGCTATTGCTGCTGTTACTATCTCCACCCAATGCACTTCAAACCCCAAGTGAAAGTTTATTCCTGCTATCAAACAGGAACCTCACCCAACACGACACTACCTGGGTGGCTCCGGCTATCAGCCATCCCAATCCACACAGCATTCGTTCACCTCTGATCCTTGCAACCCCGCTGCTACTCAGAAAGCTGTCAATTTTCACCCTGTTGTGAGAGTTAATGGGCACAGCGATCAGCGAGATTCTATCTCATAAAAATCCCTTCTAACCCTAATCTTGCCAGTGGCTGATTAATTCTATACTCGTTCTCTAGCTCTGTTTGCAGTTCCATTAGATAACCTGACAGTGCCTGCCTTCACCCTGCCCGCCCGCCCGCACCCACCCTCGCCTTGCCTCTCTAAATCTCTTCACACCTAGAGCGCTCAGTTCTGGATGCTGCTCTCACACTCTTGCCTGACTACCAGTAAACATAGCCCAGGTTTGAGGTGGAGATTAAACCGGCGAGTACCCTGTGGTGTGGCCAGAGCCTCAGTTAAAGCTGGAGCAGCAGATTCTGGTGTTATCTCCTCAGCCGACTCGTGCTCTGGTCCTGGCGTTCCACCCTGCGCCGGGAGCGCCCACGCTTTCGGCGGGCTGCTTGCCGCGATTTCTTGGGTTACGGATTTGACTTTTGGTAGCGAGCTTGCTCCTGGTGACGTTACTGTGGCGTTGGCCCCACCGTGGAGTTCAATGCTCGCCGACGCTTTGGCCCCAGCGCGGAGTTCATTCCTCGGCGATGCTTTGGCCCCAACGCGGAGTTCACTGCTCGGTGATGCGCGGTTCCTCTGCGCTATTGTCTCCAGACGGGCAGCTTGTGCCTCTTTCTCTCTCCCCATTTTGCTCAGCTCTGTGGGAGATTCTCCCGCCAAGTCCTTGGCGACCGGGGCTTCGGCAGGTCGGGGCTTTGCCTGTGGCTCGCTGACCTGACCTCCTCGGGTCACTTCCTTCCGGTCAGCGACCCTGGCTGGGGTGCAGTGGTCAGAATCATGCCTTGGAAATTCAACTGGAGTCTTTACAGCGTCTTCGGGCACAGTTTCTTCGTCGGAGTCGGAGCTGGAGTCGGAGCTGGATTCGGAGCTGGAGTCGGACTCTTCCTCAGCGGCTGATTTCTCACCCACAGGCGCTCCGCTGGCACTCGAGTGACCGACTGCCATTGACCGCTCACCGTGTTCTGGAATTCCCTGTGCGGAGCTGAGCACCTCTCCTCGCTGGTTCCTGGGAGGCGGTAATGGTATGGGACCAGGATCTCTCCCGGGAAAGAGCAGCAGCGTTTTGTTGGATAAGAGGCTTGCTCGTTTTGTGCTGGTTATCTCTGCAGCTTGAATGTGGGAATGGCTGCTCGAGACCTCACCGGCCTCGGCTCCTGTGTGACAGACAGCGGAGGGCAAGGGGTCAGCACACTGCCCTGCCATTTTGTTGCTAAGCAGTCCAGCTGTATCCACTGGAGCCACCACAACCCTGTCATCTAAGAAACGGCACAAACAGGAACAAGGTCACTCTCTCTGCAAGAAGAAACAACATTAAAGCTTGCACCCAGCGTAAAAGGACAACCAAGTAATAGAGAGTTTCTTCGAGTTCTGACAAGAATCTGCATTTCCACTTAATACCAATCAACACAGACCGATTCCCAGCCCGTGAAACAACCGCACAGAACAGAAAGTGATGGTAAAGAGCTGCAGCCTGGACTGGGGCCAAGGACACACAGGGCAAGATGGCCCAGGAACACAGTGTACCATCAAAACGAGCAACAATCAACACTGCGAGAGGCGAGAGAGACACTGTGAGGGAGGATAGAGAGAGACACGGCGAGGGGAGACAGAGAGACACGGTGAAGGGAGACAGAGAGACACCGCGAGGGGAGACAGAGAGAAACGCGGCGAGGGGAGACAGAGAGAGACACGGCGAGGGGACACAGAGAGAGACACGGCGAGGGGACACAGAGACAGACACGGCGAGGGGAGACAGAGACAGACACGGCGAGGGGAGACAGAGAGACACCGCGAGAGGAGACAGAGAGAGACACGGCGAGGGGAGACAGAGAGAGACACGGCGAGGGGAGACAGAGAGAGACACGGCGAGGGGAGACAGAGAGAGACACGGCGAGGGGAGACAGAGAGAGACACGGCGAGGGGAGACAGAGAGAGACACGGCGAGGGGAGAGAGAGACACGGCGAGGGGAGACAGAGAGAGACACGGCGAGGGGAGAAAGAGAGAGACACGGCGAGGGGAGAAAGAGAGAGACACGGCGAGGGGAGAGAGAGAGAGACACGGCGAGGGGAGACACGCGAGGGGAGACAGAGAGAGACACGGCGAGGGGAGACAGACACCGCGAGGGGAGAGAGAGAGAGACACGGCGAGGGGAGACAGAGAGACACCGCGAGGGGAGACAGAGAGAGACACGGCGAGGGGAGACAGAGAGAGACACGGCGAGGGGAGACAGAGAGAGACACGGCGAGGGGAGAGAGAGAGAGACACGGCGAGGGGAGAGAGAGAGAGAGACACGACGAGGGGAGAGAGAGAGAGAGACACGACGAGGGGAGACAGAGAGAGACACGGCGAGGGGAGAGAGAGAGAGACACGGCGAGGGGAGACAGAGAGAGACACGGCGAGGGGAGACAGAGAGAGACACGGCGAGGGGAGAGAGAGAGAGACACGGCGAGGGGAGACAGAGAGAGACACGGCGAGGGGAGACAGAGAGAGACACGGCGAGGGGAGACACGCGAGGGGAGACAGAGAGAGACATGGCGAGGGGAGACAGAGAGAGACACGGCGAGGGGAGACAGAGAGACACCGCGAGGGGAGCAAGAGAGAGACATGGCGAGGGGAGACAGAGACAGACACGGCGAGGGGAGACAGAGAGAGACACGGCGAGGGGAGACAGAGAGAGACACGCGAGGGGAGAGAGAGACACGCGAGGGGAGAGAGAGACACCGCGAGGGGAGCGAGAGACACGGCGAAGGGAGACAGAGAGACACGGCGAAGGGAGACAGAGAGACACGGCGAAGGGAGAGAGAGACACGGCGAGGGGAGACAGAGAGAGACACGGCGAGGGGAGACAGAGAGCGACACGGCGAGGGGAGACAGAGAGAGACACGGCGAGGGGAGACAGAGAGAAACACGGCGAGGGGAGACAGAGAGAGACCGTGAGGGGAGACAGAGAGACACCGCGAGGGGAGACAGAGAGAAACCGCGAGGGGAGACAGAGAGACATCGCGAGGGGAGACAGAGAGACACCGCGAGGGGAGACAGAGAGAGACACGGCGAGGGGAGACAGAGAGAGACACGGCGAGGGGAGACAGAGAGAGGCACGGCGAAGGGAAACAGAGAGACACCGCGAAGGGAGACAGAGAGACACCACGAGGGGAGACAGAGACAAGGCGAGGGGAGAGAGAGAGAGACACGGCGAGGGGAGACGGAGAGAGACACGGCGAGGGGAGACGGAGAGAGACACGGCGAGGGGAGACGGAGAGAGACACGGCGAGGGGAGACGGAGAGAGACACGGCGAGGGGAGACGGAGAGAGACACGGCGAGGGGAGACGGAGAGAGACACGGCGAGGGGAGACGGAGAGAGACACGGCGAGGGGAGACGGAGAGAGA
Source organism: Somniosus microcephalus (assembly GCF_052327205.1). NCBI lineage: Eukaryota > Metazoa > Chordata > Chondrichthyes > Squaliformes > Somniosidae > Somniosus > Somniosus microcephalus. Next base: position 134,128,132 of record NC_141000.1, on the reverse strand, counting down.
CACGGCGAGGGGAGACGGAGAGAGACACGGCGAGGGGAGACGGAGAGAGACACGGCGAGGGGAGACGGAGAGAGACACGGCGAGGGGAGACGGAGAGAGACACGGCGAGGGGAGACGGAGAGAGACACGGCGAGGGGAGACGGAGAGAGACACGGCGAGGGGAGACGGAGAGAGACACGGCGAGGGGAGACGGAGAGAGACACCGCGAGGGGAGACGGAGAGAGACACGGCGAGGGGAGACAGAGAGACACCGCGAGGGGAGACAGAGAGAGACACGGCGAGGGGAGACAGAGAGAGGCACGGCGAGGGGAGACAGAGAGACACCGCGAGGGGAGACAGAGAGAGACACGGCGAGGGGAGACAGAGAGAGACACGGCGAGGGGAGACAGAGAGACACCGCGAGGGGAGACAGAGAGACACCGCGAGGGGAGACAGAGCGAGGGGAGAGAGAGAGAGACACCGCGAGCGGAGACGGAGAGAGACACGGCGAGGGGAGACGGAGAGAGACACGGCGAGGGGAGACGGAGAGAGACACGGCGAGGGGAGACGGAGAGAGACACGGCGAGGGGAGACGGAGAGAGACACGGCGAGGGGAGACGGAGAGAGACACGGCGAGGGGAGACGGAGAGAGACACGACGAGGGGAGACGGAGAGAGACACGGCGAGGGGAGACGGAGAGAGACACGGCGAGGGGAGACGGAGAGAGACACGGCGAGGGGAGACGGAGAGAGACACGGCGAGGGGAGACGGAGAGAGACACGGCGAGGGGAGACGGAGAGAGACACGGCGAGGGGAGACGGAGAGAGACACGGCGAGGGGACACGGAGAGAGACACCGCGAGGGGACACGGAGACAGACACCGCGAGGGGACACGGAGACAGACACCGCGAGGGGAGACAGAGAGACACCGCGAGGGGAGACAGAGAGACACCGCGAGGGGAGACAGAGAGACACCGCGAGGGGAGACAGAGAGACACCGCGAGGGGAGACAGAGAGAGACACGGCGAGGGGAGACAGAGAGAGACACCGCGAGGGGAGAGAGAGAGAGACACGGCGAGGGGAGACAGAGAGAGACACGGCGAGGGGAGACAGAGAGAGACACGGCGAGGGGAGACAGAGAGAGACACGGCGAGGGGAGACAGAGAGAGACACGGCGAGGGGAGACAGAGAGAGACACGGCGAGGGGAGACAGAGAGAGACACGGCGAGGGGAGACAGAGAGAGAGAGAGACACGGCGAGGGGAGACAGAGAGAGACACCGTGAGAAGAGGGAGTGAGAGACACCACGAGGGGAGACAGACAGAGACACCGCGAGGGGAGACAGAGAGAGACACCGCGAGGGGAGACAGAGAGAGACACCGCGAGGGGAGACAGAGAGAGAGACCGCGAGGGCAGACGGAGAGAGACACGGCGAGGGCAGACGGAGAGAGACACGGCGAGGGCAGACGGAGAGAGACACGGCGAGGGCAGACGGAGAGAGACACGGCGAGGGCAGACGGAGAGAGACACGGCGAGGGCAGACGGAGAGAGACACGGCGAGGGCAGACGGAGAGAGACACGGCGAGGTCAGACGGAGAGAGACACGGCGAGGGGAGAGAGAGAGACACGGCGAGGGGAGAGAGAGAGACACGGCGAGGGGAGAGAGAGAGACACGGCGAGGGGAGAGAGAGAGACACGGCGAGGGGAGAGAGAGAGACACGGCGAGGGGAGAGAGAGAGACACGGCGAGGGGAGAGAGAGAGACACGGCGAGGGGAGAGAGAGAGACACGGCGAGGGGAGAGAGAGAGACACGGCGAGGGGAGAGAGAGAGACACGGCGAGGGGAGAGAGAGAGACACGGCGAGGGGAGAGAGAGAGACACGGCGAGGGGAGAGAGAGAGACACGGCGAGGGGAGAGAGAGAGACACGGCGAGGGGAGAGAGAGAGACACGGCGAGGGGAGAGAGAGAGACACGGCGAGGGGAGAGAGAGAGACACGGCGAGGGGAGAGAGAGAGACACGGCGAGGGGAGAGAGAGAGACACGGCGAGGGGAGAGAGAGAGACACGGCGAGGGGAGAGAGAGAGACACGGCGAGGGGAGAGAGAGAGACACGGCGAGGGGAGAGAGAGAGACACGGCGAGGGGAGAGAGAGAGACACGGCGAGGGGAGAGAGAGAGACACGGCGAGGGGAGAGAGAGAGACACGGCGAGGGGAGAGAGAGAGACACGGCGAGGGGAGAGAGAGAGACACGGCGAGGGGAGAGAGAGAGACACGGCGAGGGGAGAGAGAGAGACACGGCGAGGGGAGAGAGAGAGACACGGCGAGGGGAGAGAGAGAGACACGGCGAGGGGAGAGAGAGAGACACGGCGAGGGGAGAGAGAGAGACACGGCGAGGGGAGAGAGAGAGACACGGCGAGGGGAGAGAGAGAGACACGGCGAGGGGAGAGAGAGAGACACGGCGAGGGGAGAGAGAGAGACACGGCGAGGGGAGAGAGAGAGACACGGCGAGGGGAGAGAGAGAGACACGGCGAGGGGAGAGAGAGAGACACGGCGAGGGGAGAGAGAGAGACACGGCGAGGGGAGAGAGAGAGACACGGCGAGGGGAGAGAGAGAGACACGGCGAGGGGAGAGAGAGAGACACGGCGAGGGGAGACAGAGAGACACGGCGAGGGGAGACAGAGAGACACGGCGAGGGGAGACAGAGAGACACGGCGAGGGGAGACAGAGAGACACGGCGAGGGGAGACAGAGAGACACGGCGAGGGGAGACAGAGAGACACGGCGAGGGGAGACAGAGAGACACGGCGAGGGGAGACAGAGAGACACGGCGAGGGGAGACAGAGACACGGCGAGGGGAGACAGAGACACGGCGAGGGGAGACAGAGAGACACGGCGAGGGGAGACAGAGACACGGCGAGGGGAGACAGAGAGAGACACGGCGAGGGGAGACAGAGAGAGGCACGGCGAGGGGAGACAGAGAGACACCGCGAGGGGAGACAGAGCGAGGGGAGAGAGAGAGAGACACCGCGAGCGGAGACGGAGAGGGACACGGCGAGGGGAGACAGAGAGAGGCACGGCGAGGGGAGACAGAGACACCGCGAGGGGAGACAGAGCGAGGGGAGAGAAAGAGAGACACCGCGAGTGGAGACAGAGAGAGACCGTGAGGGGAGACAGAGAGACACCGTGAGGGGAGACAGAGAGAAACCGCGAGGGGAGACAGAGAGACACCGCGAGGGAAGACGGAGAGAGACACGGCGAGGGGAGACGGAGAGAGACACCGCGAGGGGAGACAGAGAGACACCGCGAGGGGAGACAGAGAGAGACACGGCGAGGGGAGACAGAGAGAGACACCGCGAGGGGAGACAGAGAGAGACACGGCGAGGGGAGACAGAGAGAGACACGGCGAGGGGAGACAGAGACACGGCGAGGGGAGACAGAGAGAGACACGGCGAGGGGAGACAGAGAGAGACACGGCGAGGGGAGACAGAGAGACCGCGAGGGGAGACAGAGAGAGACACGGCGAGGGGAGACAGAGAGAGACACGGCGAGGGGAGACAGAGAGAGACACGGCGAGGGGAGACAGAGAGAGACACCGCGAGGGGAGACAGAGAGAGACACCGCGAGGGGAGACAGAGAGAGACACCGCGAGGGGAGACAGAGAGAGACACCGCGAGGGGAGACAGAGAGAGACACCGCGAGGGGAGACAGAGAGAGACACGGCGAGGGGAGACAGAGAGAGGCACGGCGAGGGGAGACAGAGAGACACCGCGAGGGGAGACAGAGCGAGGGGAGAGAGAGACACCGCGAGCGGAGACGGAGAGGGACACGGCGAGGGGAGACAGAGAGAGGCACGGCGAGGGGAGACAGAGACACCGCGAGGGGAGACAGAGCGAGGGGAGAGAAAGAGAGACACCGCGAGTGGAGACAGAGAGAGACCGTGAGGGGAGACAGAGAGACACCGTGAGGTGAGACAGAGAGAAACCGCGAGGGGAGACAGAGAGACATCGCGAGGGGAGACAGAGAGACACCGCGAGGGAAGACGGAGAGAGACACGGCGAGGGGAGACGGAGAGAGACACCGCGAGGGGAGACAGAGAGACACCGCGAGGGGAGACAGAGAGAGACACGGCGAGGGGAGACAGAGAGAGACACCGCGAGGGGAGACAGAGAGAGACACGGCGAGGGGAGACAGAGAGAGACACGGCGAGGGGAGACAGAGAGAGACACGGCGAGGGGAGACAGAGAGAGACACGGCGAGGGGAGACAGAGAGAGACACGGCGAGGGGAGACAGAGAGAGACACGGCGAGGGGAGACAGAGAGAGACACGGCGAGGGGAGACAGAGACACCGCGAGGGGAGACAGAGAGAGACACGGCGAGGGGAGACAGAGAGAGACACGGCGAGGGGAGAGAGAGAGAGACACGGCGAGGGGAGACAGAGAGAGACACCGCGAGGGGAGACAGAGAGAGACACCGCGAGGGGAGACAGAGACACCGCGAGGGGAGACAGAGAGAGACACCGCGAGGGGAGACAGAGAGAGACACCGCGAGGGGAGACAGAGAGAGACACCGCGAGGGGAGACAGAGAGAGACACGGCGAGGGGAGACAGAGAGACACGGCGAGGGGAGACAGAGAGAGACACCGCGAGAAGAGGGAGAGAGAGACGCGGCGAGGGGAGAGAGAGCGACGCGGCGAGGGGAGAGAGAGAGACGCGGCGAGGGGAGAGAGAGAGACGCGGCGAGGGGAGAGAGAGAGACGCGGCGAGGGGAGAGAGAGAGACGCGGCGAGGGGAGAGAGAGAGAGACGCGGCGAGGGGAGAGAGAGAGACGCGGCGAGGGGAGAGAGAGAGAGACGCGGCGAGGGGAGAGAGAGAGACGCGGCGAGGCGAGAGAGAGAGACGCGGCGAGGCGAGAGAGAGAGACGCGGCGAGGCGAGAGAGAGAGACGCGGCGAGGCGAGAGAGAGAGACGCGGCGAGGCGAGAGAGAGAGACGCGGCGAGGCGAGAGAGAGAGACGCGGCGAGGGGAGAGAGAGAGACGCGGCGAGGGGAGAGAGAGAGACGCGGCGAGGGGAGAGAGAGAGACGCGGCGAGGGGAGAGAGAGAGACGCGGCGAGGGGAGAGAGAGAGACGCGGCGAGGGGAGAGAGAGAGACGCGGCGAGGGGAGAGAGAGAGACGCGGCGAGGGGAGAGAGAGAGACGCGGCGAGGGGAGAGAGAGACGCGGCGAGGGGAGAGAGAGAGACGCGGCGAGGGGAGAGAGAGAGACGCGGCGAGGGGAGAGAGAGAGACGCGGCGAGGGGAGAGAGAGAGACGCGGCGAGGGGAGAGAGAGAGACGCGGCGAGGGGAGAGAGAGAGACGCGGCGAGGGGAGAGAGAGAGACGCGGCGAGGGGAGAGAGAGAGACGCGGCGAGGGGAGAGAGAGAGACGCGGCGAGGGGAGAGAGAGAGACGCGGCGAGGGGAGAGAGAGAGACGCGGCGAGGGGAGAGAGAGAGACGCGGCGAGGGGAGAGAGAGAGACGCGGCGAGGGGAGAGAGAGAGACGCGGCGAGGGGAGAGAGAGAGACGCGGCGAGGGGAGAGAGAGAGACGCGGCGAGGGGAGAGAGAGAGACGCGGCGAGGGGAGAGAGAGAGACGCGGCGAGGGGAGAGAGAGAGACGCGGCGAGGGGAGAGAGAGAGACGCGGCGAGGGGAGAGAGAGAGACGCGGCGAGGGGAGAGAGAGAGACGCGGCGAGGGGAGAGAGAGAGACGCGGCGAGGGGAGAGAGAGAGACGCGGCGAGGGGAGAGAGAGAGACGCGGCGAGGGGAGAGAGAGAGACGCGGCGAGGGGAGAGAGAGAGACGCGGCGAGGGGAGAGAGAGAGACGCGGCGAGGGGAGAGAGAGAGACGCGGCGAGGGGAGAGAGAGAGACGCGGCGAGGGGAGAGAGAGAGACGCGGCGAGGGGAGAGAGAGAGACGCGGCGAGGGGAGAGAGAGAGACGCGGCGAGGGGAGAGAGAGAGACGCGGCGAGGGGAGAGAGAGAGACGCGGCGAGGGGAGAGAGAGAGACGCGGCGAGGGGAGAGAGAGAGACGCGGCGAGGGGAGAGAGAGAGACGCGGCGAGGGAGAGAGAGAGACGCGGCGAGGGGAGAGAGAGAGACGCGGCGAGGGGAGAGAGAGAGACGCGGCGAGGGGAGAGAGAGAGACGCGGCGAGGGGAGAGAGAGAGACGCGGCGAGGGGAGAGAGAGAGACGCGGCGAGGGGAGAGAGAGAGACGCGGCGAGGGGAGAGAGAGAGACGCGGCGAGGGGAGAGAGAGAGACGCGGCGAGGGGAGAGAGAGAGACGCGGCGAGGGGAGAGAGAGAGACGCGGCGAGGGGAGAGAGAGAGACGCGGCGAGGGGAGAGAGAGAGACGCGGCGAGGGGAGAGAGAGAGACGCGGCGAGGGGAGAGAGAGAGACGCGGCGAGGGGAGAGAGAGAGACGCGGCGAGGGGAGAGAGAGAGACGCGGCGAGGGGAGAGAGAGAGACGCGGCGAGGGGAGAGAGAGAGACGCGGCGAGGGGAGAGAGAGAGACGCGGCGAGGGGAGAGAGAGAGACGCGGCGAGGGGAGAGAGAGAGACGCGGCGAGGGGAGAGAGACGCGGCGAGGGGAGAGAGACGCGGCGAGGGGAGAGAGAGAGACGCGGCGAGGGGAGAGAGAGAGACGCGGCGAGGGGAGAGAGAGAGACGCGGCGAGGGGAGAGAGAGAGACGCGGCGAGGGGAGAGAGAGAGACGCGGCGAGGGGAGACAGAGAGACGCGGCGAGGGGAGACAGAGAGACGCAGCGAGGGGAGACAGAGAGACGCGGCGAGGGGAGACAGAGAGACGCGGCGAGGGGAGACAGAGAGACGCGGCGAGGGGAGACGGAGAGACGCGGCGAGGGGAGACGGAGAGACGCGGCGAGGGGAGACGGAGAGACGCGGCGAGGGGAGACGGAGAGACGCGGCGAGGGGAGACGGAGAGACGCGGCGAGGGGAGACGGAGAGACGCGGCGAGGGGAGACGGAGAGACGCGGCGAGGGGAGACAGAGAGACGCGGCGAGGGGAGACAGAGAGACGCGGCGAGGGGAGACAGAGAGACGCGGCGAGGGGAGAGAGAGAGAGACGCGGCGAGGGGAGACAGAGAGAGACACCGCGAGGGGAGACAGAGAGACACCGCGAGGGGAGACAGAGAGACACCGCGAGGGGAGACAGAGAGACACCGCGAGGGGAGACAGAGAGAGACACCGCGAGGGGAGACAGAGAGAGACACCGCGAGGGGAGACAGAGAGAGACACGGCGAGGGGAGACAGAGAGAGACACCGCGAGGGGAGACAGAGAGAGACACCGCGAGGGGAGACACCGCGAGGCGAGACACCGCGAGGCGAGACACCGCGAGGCGAGACAGAGAGAGACATGGCGAGGGGAGACAGAGAGAGACACCGCGAGGCGAGACAGAGAGAGACACCGCGAGGGGAGACAGAGAGACATGGCGAGGGGAGAGAGACACGGCGAGGGGAGAGAGAGAGACACCGCGAGGGGAGACGGAGAGAGACACGGCGAGGGGAGACGGAGAGAGACACCGCGAGGGGAGACGGAGAGAGACACCGCGAGGGGAGACAGAGACACACCGCGAAGGGAGACAGAGAGAGACACCGCGAAGGGAGACAGAGAGAGACACCGCGAGGGGAGACAGAGAGAGACACGGCGAGGGGAGACAGAGAGACACCGCGAGGGGAGACAGAGAGAGACACCGCGAGGGAAGACACCGTGAGGCGAGACACCGCGAGGCGAGACAGAGAGAGACATGGCGAGGGGAGACAGAGAGAGACACCGCGAGGGGAGACAGAGAGACACCGCGAGGGGAGACAGAGAGACAGCGTGAGGGGAGACAGAGAGAGACACCGCGAGGGGAGACAGAGAGAGACACGGCGAGGGGAGACAGAGAGAGACACCGCGAGGGGAGACAGAGAGAAACGGTGAGGGGAGACAGAGAGGGACACTGTGAGGGGAGAAAGAGAGAGACACCGCGAGGGGAGAAAGAGAGAGACACCGCGAGGGGAGAAAGAGAGAGACACCGCGAGGGGAGACGGAGAGAGACACGGCGAGGGGAGACGGAGAGAGACACGGCGAGGGGAGACGGAGAGAGACACGGCGAGGGGAGACGGAGAGAGACACGGTGAGGGGAGATGGAGAGACACCGCGAGGGGAGACGGAGAGACACCGCGAGGGGAGAGAGAGAGACACCGCGAGGGGAGACAGAGAGACAGCGTGAGGGGAGACAGAGAGAGACACCGCGAGGGGAGACAGAGAGAGGCACCGCGAGGGGAGACAGAGAGAGACACGGCGAGGGGAGACAGAGAGAGACACCGCGAGGGGAGACAGAGAGAGACACCGCGAGGCGAGACAGAGAGAGACATGGCGAGGGGAGACAGAGAGAGACACCGCGAGGCGAGACAGAGAGAGACACCGCGAGGGGAGATAGAGAGACATGGCGAGGGGAGAGAGACACGGCGAGTGGAGAGAGAGACACGGCGAGGGGAGACGGAGAGAGACACGGCGAGGGGAGACGGAGAGAGACACGGCGAGGGGAGACGGAGAGAGACACCGCGAGGGGAGACAGAGACAGACACGGCGAGGGGAGACAGAGAGACACCGCGAAGGGAGACAGAGAGAGACACCGCGAAGGGAGACAGAGAGAGACACGGCGAGGGGAGACAGAGAGAGACACGGCGAGGGGAGACAGAGAGACACCGCGAGGGGAGACAGAGAGAGACACCGCGAGGGAAGACACCGTGAGGCGAGACAGAGAGAGACATGGCGAGGGGAGACAGAGAGAGACACCGCGAGGGGAGACAGAGAGACACCGCGAGGGGAGACAGAGAGACAGCGTGAGGGGAGACAGAGAGAGACACCGCGAGGGGAGACAGAGAGAGACACGGCGAGGGGAGACAGAGAGAGACACCGCGAGGGGAGACAGAGAGAAACGGTGAGGGGAGACAGAGAGGGACACTGTGAGGGGAGAAAGAGAGAGACACCGCGAGGGGAGAAAGAGAGAGACACCGCGAGGGGAGACGGAGAGAGACACGGCGAGGGGAGACGGAGAGAGACACGGCGAGGGGAGACGGAGAGAGACACGGTGAGGGGAGATGGAGAGACACCGCGAGGGGAGACGGAGAGACACCGCGAGGGGAGACAGAGAGCGACGCGGCGAGGGGAGAGAGAGAGACGCGGCGAGGGGAGAGAGAGAGACGCGGCGAGGGGAGAGAGAGAGACGCGGCGAGGGGAGACAGAGAGACGCGGCGAGGGGAGACAGAGAGACGCGGCGAGGGGAGACAGAGAGACGCGGCGAGGGGAGACAGAGAGACGCGGCGAGGGGAGACGGAGAGACGCGGCGAGGGGAGACGGAGAGACGCGGCGAGGGGAGACGGAGAGACGCGGCGAGGGGAGACGGAGAGACGCGGCGAGGGGAGACGGAGAGACGCGGCGAGGGGAGACGGAGAGACGCGGCGAGGGGAGACGGAGAGACGCGGCGAGGGGAGACGGAGAGACGCGGCGAGGGGAGACAGAGAGACGCGGCGAGGGGAGACAGAGAGACGCGGCGAGGGGAGACAGAGAGACGCGGCGAGGGGAGAGAGAGAGAGACGCGGCGAGGGGAGACAGAGAGAGACACCGCGAGGGGAGACAGAGAGACACCGCGAGGGGAGACAGAGAGACACCGCGAGGGGAGACAGAGAGACACCGCGAGGGGAGACAGAGAGAGACACCGCGAGGGGAGACAGAGAGAGACACCGCGAGGGGAGACAGAGAGAGACACGGCGAGGGGAGACAGAGAGAGACACCGCGAGGGGAGACAGAGAGAGACACCGCGAGGGGAGACACCGCGAGGCGAGACACCGCGAGGCGAGACACCGCGAGGCGAGACAGAGAGAGACATGGCGAGGGGAGACAGAGAGAGACACCGCGAGGCGAGACAGAGAGAGACACCGCGAGGGGAGACAGAGAGACATGGCGAGGGAGAGGACACGGCGAGGGGAGAGAGAGAGACACCGCGAGGGAGACGGAGAAGAGACACGCGAGGGAGACGGAGAGAGACACCGCGAGGGGAGACAGAGACACACCGCGAAGGGAGACAGAGAGAGACCTCGCGAAGGGAGACAGAGAGAGACACGGCGAGGGGAGACAGAGAGAGACACGGCGAGGGGAGACAGAGAGACACCGCGAGGGGGAGACAGAGAGAGACACCGCGAGGGAAGACACCGTGAGGCGAGGACACCGCGAGGCGAGACAGAGAGAGACATGCGAGGGGAGACAGAGAGAGACACCGCGAGGGGAGACAGAGAGACACCGCGAGGGAGACAGAGAGACAGCGTGAGGGGAGACAGAGAGAGACACCGCGAGGGGAGACAGAGAGAGACACGGCGAGGGGAGACAGAGAGAGACACCGCGAGGGGAGACAGAGAGAAACGGTGAGGGGAGACAGAGAGGGACACTGTGAGGGAGAAAGAGAGAGACACCGCGAGGGGAGAAAGAGAGAGACACCGCGAGGGGAGAAAGAGAGAGACACCGCGAGGGGAGACGGAGAGAGACACGGCGAGGGGAGACGGAGAGAGACACGGCGAGGGGAGACGGAGAGAGACACGGCGAGGGGAGACGGAGAGAGACACGGTGAGGGGGAGATGGAGAGACACCGCGAGGGGAGACGGAGAGACACCGCGAGGGAGAGAGAGAGACACCGCGAGGGGAGACAGAGAGACAGCGTGAGGGGAGACAGGAGGAGACACCGCGAGGGGAGACAGAGAGAGCACCGCGAGGGGAGACAGAGAGAGACACGGCAAGGGGAGACAGAGAGAGACACCGCGAGGGGGAGACAGAGAGAGACACCGCGAGGCGAGACAGAGAGAGACATGGCGAGCGAGACAGAGAGAGACACCGCGAGGGGAGATAGAGAGACATGGCGAGGGGAGAGAGACACGGCGAGTGGAGAGAGAGACACGGCGAGGGGAGACGGAGAGAGACACGGCGAGGGGAGACGGAGAGAGACACGGCGAGGGGAGACGGAGAGAGACACCGCGAGGGGAGACAGAGACAGACACGGCGAGGGGAGACAGAGAGACACCGCGAAGGGAGACAGAGAGAGACACCGCGAAGGGAGACAGAGAGAGACACGGCGAGGGGAGACAGAGAGAGACACGGCGAGGGGAGACAGAGAGACACCGCGAGGGGAGACAGAGAGAGACACCGCGAGGGAAGACACCGTGAGGCGAGACAGAGAGAGACATGGCGAGGGGAGACAGAGAGAGACACCGCGAGGGGAGACAGAGAGACACCGCGAGGGGAGACAGAGAGACAGCGTGAGGGGAGACAGAGAGAGACACCGCGAGGGGAGACAGAGAGAGACACGGCGAGGGGAGACAGAGAGAGACACCGCGAGGGGAGACAGAGAGAAACGGTGAGGGGAGACAGAGAGGGACACTGTGAGGGGAGAAAGAGAGAGACACCGCGAGGGGAGAAAGAGAGAGACACCGCGAGGGGAGACGGAGAGAGACACGGCGAGGGGAGACGGAGAGAGACACGGCGAGGGGAGACGGAGAGAGACACGGTGAGGGGAGATGGAGAGACACCGCGAGGGGAGACGGAGAGACACCGCGAGGGGAGACAGAGAGCGACACGGCAAGGGGAGACAGAGAGAGACACGGCGAGGGGAGACAGAGAGACACCGCGAGGGGAGAGAGAGACACCGCGAGGGGAGACGGAGAGAGAGACCGCGAGGGGAGACAGAGAGACACGGCGAGGGGAGACAGAGAGACACGGCGAGGGGAGAGAGAGACACCGCGAGGGGAGAGAGAGACACCGCGAGGGGAGAGAGAGACACCGCGAGGGGAGAGACACCGCGAGGGGAGAGAGAGACACCGCGAGGGGAGAGAGAGAGAGACACGGCGAGGGGAGACAGAGAGAGACACGGCGAGGGGAGGCAGAGAGAGACACGGCGAGGGGAGGCAGAGAGAGACACGGCGAGGGGAGGCAGAGAGAGACACGGCGAGGGGAGGCAGGAGAGAGACACGGCGAGGGGAGGCGGAGAGAGACACGGCGAGGCGAGACGGAGAGAGACACGGCGAGGCGAGACAGAGAGAGACACCGCGAGGCGAGACAGAGAGACACGGCGAGGGGAGACAGAGAGAGACACCGCGAGGGGAGACAGAGAGAAACGGCGAGGGGAGACAGAGAGAGACACCGCGAGGGGAGACAGAGAGAGACACCGCGAGGGGAGACAGAGAGAGACACCGCGAGGGGAGACAGAGAGAGACACCGCGAGGGGAGACAGAGAGAGACACCGCGAGGGGAGACAGAGAGAGACACCGCGAGGGGAGACAGAGAGAGACACCGCGAGGGGAGACAGAGAGAGACACCGCGAGGGGAGACAGAGAGAGACACCGCGAGGGGAGACTGTGGTAAACCACTGTATACCTGTCTGTATGTGTAATGTGTATTCCACTAGGTGCAGGTCTGGATATGCCTCGGCTGACTCCTCCCACTATTCCAGGTATATAAGTGACTACCTCCCAGTCCCTCAGTATTCTGGACGGGTTGACCACTCGAGACAAGACCTTAATTCTTTAGTTAATAAAAGCCTGGTTGTTACTCGCTTAACCTCAGTCTTTTGAGTAATTGATGGCGCATCAATTTTATTAACTAAATTTTTTATAATGGAGAAGATCCTCACACCAGCATGCCTGGACCTGGACAGTCGGGAAGCGGACGCTTCCAACAAGTTTGCTCACTGGCTCACGTGCTTCGAGACATTCCTGACTGCCTCCACTGCGGTCGAAACGGATGCGGACAAACTGTCTGTCCTGATCTCCAAGGTGAACCACCGAGTGTACTCAGTCATCCGGGACGCGACCTCGTACACAGCCGCCCTCCAGCTCAAGACCCAGTACACGCGCCCTGTGAACGAAGTATACGCCAGGCACCTTCTGGGGAGTCGCAAGCAACAACCTGGGGAATCGACTGAGGAATACCTCCAAGCACTGTCCGTGCTTGGCCGGGCCTGTGGGTGTAAGGCGGTAACGCCCGCTAAGTACACGGAGGAACTGATCCGGGATGCCTTCGTAGCGGGCCACAGGTCCAACTACACCCGACAGCGACTGCTGGAGCAGAGTGACCTCACCCTCGACAAAGCCTCCGAAATCGCTCTAACGCTGGACGCAGCCTACCGGGGCATGGATGCCTACTCCTCTACACCGTGGACGCCGCGGGGAACGACAACCTGGGACACGGTAGGACAGCCCCATAGCACCGTGCCACCCCAGCCACAGCCCAACAACGGCCCAACTACCGCAGCAGTGTCCCAAAGCCAGACAGCAGTACCCCAAGGCCAGAAATGCTACTTCTGTGGCCAGGCCAAACACCCCAGAGCGCGCTGCCCGGCGGAGAATGCGACCTGCTCGGGCTGCGGGAAAAAGGGACACTACGCCAGCGTCCGCAAGGCCAAAGCCACCCCGAACGCCAGCAGCGCCGCGTGTGGGCCGGGCGAGCCGCCATCTTGGGCCCCCAACAGCGCCGCGTGTGGGCCGTGCGGGCCGCCATCTTGGGCCTCCCCAGCCATGAGCGAACCACCGCAGCAGCAGCCATCTTGGACGACTCCAGCCACATGGACGCCGCCATCTTGGACACCAGCCGGGACGCAGCAGACCGCCAACCCCCCCCCCCCCCCATCTGATACCCGCAGCGACACACCGACCCCTACGCTGGCCTCTGTTACGCTGGACCAAACGAGACCGCACCAACTAGCTCAGTCCAAAATGGACATTAAGGTAAACGGCCATGCAATAAACTGCCTTTTTGACTCCGGGAGCACAGAGAGCTTCATCCACCCCGACACGGTGCGGCGTTGCTCTCTCCCAGTCCTGCCTGCGCACCAGCGGATTTCTATGGCCTCCGAGTCCCAGTCAGCGGACATTGGCGGCTACTGCGTGGTGACACTAGTAGTAGACGGGACTGTGTTCAATAATTTTAAACTCCTGGTCCTGCCCGACCTCTGCGCTGCCGTCCTACTGGGGTTGGATTTCCAGTGCCACCTCAAAAGCGTTACGATGGCGTACGGTGGCCCCCTCCCCCCACTCACAGTCCGCAGCCAGCAGCCTCCAAATTGCCCGCCGTGCACCAGATGCAACCTCTCCACACTCAGAGTCCCACCCCCCCCACTGTTTGCTAACCTCACCCCCGACTGTAAGCCCATCGCCACAAAGAGCAGGCGATACAGTGCCGGGGACAGGGTTTTCATCAAAACTGAAGTGGAGCGGCTCCTGAAGGAGGGGATTATTGAGGGCAGCTCCAGCCCCTGGCGAGCCCAGGTTGTGGTCGTTAAGACCGGCGAGAAACAACGCCTGGTCATCGACTACAGCCAAACAATAAACCGCTACACCCTGCTGGACGCCTACCCACTCCCCCGCATAGCTGACATGGTCAACCAGATCGCGCAGTACCACGTCTTTTCGACCATTGACCTGAAATCAGCATACCACCAGCTTCCCATCCGCCCTGAAGACCGCCAGTATACTGCTTTTGAGGCAAACGGCCGCCTCTATCACTTCCTTAGGGTTCCCTTCGGCGTTACCAACGGGGTCTCCGTCTTCCAAAGGGAGATGGACCGGATGGTCGATCAAAACGCGCTGCAGGCCACTTTCCCTTACCTAGACAATGTGACCATCTGCGGCCATGACTTGCAGGACCATGACGCAAACCTCGAGAAATTCCTCCGCACCGCCCAACTCCTGAACCTGACATATAACACGGAGAAGTGCATATTCCGCACAGACCGCCTCGCCATCCTTGGCTGTGTTGTGGAACACGGGGTCATCGGTCCCGACCCGGACCGGATGCGTCCCCTTATGGAACTCCCACTGCCTAAAAGCCCTGAAGAGGTGCCTAGGGTTTTTTTCCTACTACGCCCAGTGGGTCCCCTACTATGCAGACAAAGCCCGTCCGCTGATCAAATCCACCTCTTTTCCCCTGACGGCAGAGGCCCGCTTGGCCTTCCACCGTATCAAGGAGGACATTGCCAAAGCCACCATGCACGCAGTGGACGAATCCATCCCCTTCCAGGTGGAAAGCGATGCGTCCGACTTCGCCCTGGCCGCCACCCTTAATCAGGCGGGGAGACCTGTGGCATTCTTCTCACGAACCCTCCAGGGCCCGGAGACCAGACACTCCGCGGTCGAGAAGGAGGCCCAGGCTATTGTGGAGGCTGTGCGTCATTGGAGGCACTACCTGGCCGGAAAACGATTTACCCTGCTCACTGACCAGCGTTCAGTTGCTTTTATGTTCAACAACAAGCAGAGGGGCAAAATCAAAAATGACAAGATCTTGAGGTGGAGAATCGAACTTTCCACCTACAACTACGAGATCTTGTACCGGCCTGGGAAGCTCAATGAACCCCCAGATGCCCTATCGCATGGCACCTGCGCCAGCGCGCAGATCGATAGGCTGAGGGCCCTCCACAATGACCTCTGCCACCCGGGGGTCACCAGGTTCTTCCACTTCATCAAGGCCCGCAACATGCCTTACTCCATCGAGGTCAGGACCATGACCAAGAACTGCCAAGTCTGCGCTGAGTGCAAACCGCACTTTTATAGACCAGACAGAGCCCACCTGATAAAAGCCACCCGCCCTTTCGAACGCCTGAGCGTCGATTTTAAAGGGCCTCTCCCCTCCTCCGACCGCAATGTGTACTTCCTCAACATCATTGACGAGTACTCCCGTTTCCCGTTCGCTATCCCCTGCTCGGACATGACCAGTGCCACGGTCATTAAATCTCTGAACAGCCTCTTCACCCTGTTCGGTTTCCCCAGCTATATCCATAGCGACCGGGGCTCATCGTTTATGAGCGACGAACTCCGCCAGTACCTGCTCGCTAGGGGTATAGCCACAAGCAGGACCACCAGTTACAACCCCCGGGGGAACGGACAGGTGGAAAGAGAGAATGCAACAGTTTGGAAGGCCGCCCTACTAGCCTTAAAGTCTAGGGGCCTTCCGACCTCCCGCTGGCAGGAGGTGCTCCCCGATGCGCTCCACTCGATTCGGTCACTGCTCTGCACTGCCACCAATGCCACCCCTCACGAGAAAATGTTTGTCTTCCCAAGGAAGTCCACATCGGGGACATCGTTACCGCCATGGCTGACGTCCCCAGGGCCGGTACTACTGAGAAGACACGTGAGGGCCAATAAAACGGACCCCCTGGTCGAGAGGGTCGACCTCCTCCACGCCAACCCCCAGTACGCTTACATTGCGTACCCGGACGGGCGGGAGGACACAGTCTCCATACGAGACCTCGCACCCTCGGGGACCGCTGTAACCCACTACCCATTACCACCCCCCCCCACGACCCGATATCCAACCCCAGCAGCCGGCTCGCCTTGGACCGTCACCCACGAGGACTACACTCCAGGGCCCCAGCCTACACGGGACGCGACGCCGGAAGCTCCACCACCCCTGCTGTCGCCACGTCGATCACAGCGGCAGACAAGACCTCCAGAGAGACTCCAATACACAAACTTTTAAATACACTTCACCCCGCCGGGCTCATTTTTAAACAAGGGGTGAATGTGGTAAACCACTGTATACCTGTCTGTATGTGTAATGTGTATTCCACTAGGTACAGGTCTGGACATGCCTCGGCTGACTCCTCCCACTATTCCAGGTATATAAGTGACTACCTCCCAGTCCCTTAGTATTCTGGACGGGTCGACCACTCGAGACAAGACCTTCATTCTTTAGTTAATAAAAGCCTGGTTGTTACTCGCTTAACCTCAGTCTTTTGTGTAATTGATGGCGCATCAGAGACAGAGAGAGACACCGCGAGGGGAGACAGAGAGAGACACCGCGAGGGGAGACAGAGAGAGACACCGCGAGGGGAGACAGAGAGAGACACCGCGAGGGGAGACAGAGAGAGACACCGCGAGGGGAGACAGAGAGAGACACCGCGAGGGGAGACAGAGAGAGACACCGCGAGGGGAGACAGAGAGAGACACCGCGAGGGGAGACAGAGAGAGACACCGCGAGGGGAGACAGAGACACCGCGAGGGGAGACAGAGAGAGACACCGCGAGGGGAGACAGAGAGAGACACCGCGAGGGGAGACAGAGAGAGACACCGCGAGGGGAGACACCGCGAGGCGAGACAGAGAGACATGGTGAGGGGGGACAGAGACACCGCGAGGGGAGACAGAGAGAGACACGGCGAGGGGAGGGACACGGCGAGGGGAGGGAGAGACACCGCGAGGGAGACAGGGAGACATTGCGAGCGGCGGCATTGGTCATAATCTTTCATCCTCATTGGATGCAGGAGTAGTGCAGGACTGGAGTGTTTCTAATGTTATACCTCTATTCAAGAAAGGGGAGAGGGATAAACCAGGAAACTACAGGCCAGTCAGCCTTGCAACGGTAGTGGGGAAGTTATTGGAAAACATTATCAGGGACAAAATAAACTTTCATTTGGAAAGCCATGGGTTAATCAAGGAGAGCCAGCATGGATTTGTTGGAGGCAAATCATGTCTGACTAACTTGTCTGAATTCTTTGATGAGGTAACAGAGGCGGTTGATTAAGGAAGTGCAGTGGATGTTGCATACATGGAGTTTCGGAAGGCATTGGACAAAGTGCCACACTTATTATGAAGACGGAAGCCCATGGAATTAAGGGGAAAGTGGCGGGATGGATACGCAATTGGTTCGTTCAGTTTTGGGTCCATTAGTCTTTTCAATTTTTATTAACGACCTAGAGTTGGGTTTAGGGAGCAGCATTATACAGTTTGCAGATGATATGAAACTTGGCAATGTAGTCGATCGTGATGAGGATAGTTGTAGACCTACGGCTGACGGACAGGATGGTGAAATGGGCAGAAGCATGGCAGATGGAGGTCAATGCGGAGAAGTGTGAAGTGATGCACTTTGGGAGGACTAATACAGAAAGACAGTTTACTATAAATGGCACGATTTTGAAGTGTCGATGAGCAGAGAGACCTTAAAGGTGACAGGACAAGTTGATAAGGTGGTTAATAAAGCATGTGGGTTACTGGGGTTTATAAATAGAGGAATAGACTATAAAAGCAGAGATCAGGCTCGAACTTTATAAATCACTGGCTAGGCCTCAGCTGGAGTATTGTGGACAATTCTGGGCCCCACACTTCAGGAAAGATGTAAAGGCCTCAGAAAGGGGACAGAGGAGGTTTCCCAGGATGTTACCAGGGATGAGGGACTTCAGTTATGAGGAACGATTGGAAAAGTTCGGACTGTTCTCCTTGAACAGGGAAGGTTAAGAGGTGACCGAATAGAGGTTTTCAAGATGATTAGAGGTTTTGATAGAGAGAGAAAAACTATCCTCTCTGGCGAGTGGGTCAATAACCAGAGGTTATTGATTCAAAATCATTGGAAAAAGATCTGGAGGGGAGATGAGGAATGTTTTCACTCGGAGAGTTGTGGAGATCTGGAGCGCTCGACCTGAAAAGGTGGAGGAAGCTGATTCCATGGATAATTTTAAAAGGGAGTTGGACGGGTTCTTGAGAATGAGGAACTGACAGGGTTACGGACAAACAGCGGGGTGTGGGACTAAACACGACTGCTCTTTCAAAGAGCCGGCACAGGCACGAAGGGCCGAATGGCCTCCTCCTGTGCTGTAGGTTTCTATGATGTTCCTTCATATCCACCAGTGCCTCAAATCCCTCTCCCATGTCCTGTCCGATGATCCATTTATCTTACTTTGCCACTGTTTATTATCTGACCCAATCTCATGATTTACATTTGTCCACATCAGCCCAACTCCCCAATCTATCCTGGTCTCTCTGTTTCAACAGCCTACTCCCTGTTACAGTCCCTCCCAGTGTGGGATCATCTGCAAAGCTAACCTGCTCAAATATCAGATTTAGTCAAGGCCGGGCTCAGATTCCCCGGACCTTCTCTGCGATATCTGTACTGTGTCTCCAGGACAGTCAGCACTTGTCCACTGTCCCAGTGAGATTGAGCAGGTCTGTTTAATTACAGACAGGATAGAGAAATAAGGACCAACCGGCCCGTCGGCTCCCCACCCCCCAGCTCCTCCACCCCGCATCAGCTCCTCCAACCCACAGACTCTCCCCCCCGCACCCCCACCCCTCCCCTCAGCTCCTCCACCCCACAGATCCCCCCCCCCCCCAAAACTCAGCTCCTCCACCCTACAGACCACCCCCCAAGACATCTATTTGTCATAGTCATAGAGTTATACAGCACGGAAAGAGGCCCTTCGGCCCATTGTGTCCGCGCCGGCCATCAAGCCCTATCTATTCTAATCCCATTTTCCAGCACTTGATCCGTAGCCTTGTATGCTATGGCGTTTCAAGTGCTCATCTAAATGCTTCTTGAATGTTGTGAGGGTTCCTGCCTCTACTACCCTTTCAGGCAGTGAGTTCCAGATTCCAACCACCCTCTGGGTGAAAAAGCTTTTCCTCAAATCCCCTCTAAACCTCTTGCCCCTTACCTTGAAACTATGCCCCCTGGTTATTGACCCCTCTACTAAGGGGAAAAGTTCCTATCTACCCTATCTATGCCCCTCATAATTTTGTACACCTCAATCAGGCCCCCCCTCAGCCTTCTCTGCTCTGAGGAAAACAACCCCAGCCTGTCCAGTCTCTCTTCATAGCTGAAGCGCTCCAGCCCAGGTAACATCCTGGTGAATCTCCTCTGCACCCTCTCCAATGCAATCACATCCTTCCTATAATGTGGTGACCAGAACTGCACACAGTATTCCAGCTGTGGCCTAACTAGTGTTTTGTACAGCTCCATCATAATCTCCCTGCTCTTATATTCTATGCCTCGGATAATGAAGGCAAGTATCCCATATGCCTTTTTAACCACCTTATCTACCTGCCCTGCAGGCTTCAGGGATCTATGTACATGCACACCAAGGTCCCTCTGATCCTCTGTCCTTCCTAGGATCCTACCATTCATTGTGTATTCCCTTGCCTTGTTAGTCCTCCCAAAATGCATCACCTCACACTTTTCAGGGTTAAATTCCATTTGCCACTTCTGCCCATCTAACCATCCCGTCTATATCGTCCTGTAGCCTGAGGCTTCCCTCCTTGCTATTTACCACTTCACTAATTTTTGTGTCATCTGCGAACTTACCGATCATACCTCCTACATTCATATCTAAATCATTAATGTACACTACAAACAGCAAAGGACCCAGCACCGATCCCTGCGGTACACCACTGGACACAGGCTTCCAGTCACAAAAACAACCTTCAACCATCACCCTCTGCCTCCTGCCACTAAGCCAATTTTGGATCCAATGTACCAAATTGCCCTGGATCCCATGGGCTCTTACCTTCTTGACCAGTCTCCCAGTGGGACTTTGTCAAAAGCCTTACTGAAGTCCATGTAGACTACATCAACTGCACTACCCTCATCCACACACCTAGTCACCCCCTCGAAAAATTCAATCAAATTGGTCAGACATGATCTCCCCCTGACAAAGCCATGCTGACTATCCCTGATTAATCCCTGCCTCTCCAAGTGGAGACTAATTCTGTCCCTCAGAATTTTTTCCAATAATTTCCCTACCACTGATGTTAGGCTCACTGGCCTGTAAATCCCTGGTTTATCCCTACTACCCTTCTTGAACAATGGTACTACGTTAGCTGTTCTCCAGTCCTCTGGCACCTCGCCTGTGGCCAGAGAGGTTCTGAAAATTTGTGTCAGAGCCCCTGCAATCTCCTCCCTTGCCTCACACAGCAGCCTGGGATACATCCCGTCAGGGCCTGGGGATTTATCCACTTTTAAGCCTGCTAAAACCGCTAGTACCTCCTCCCTCTCAATACTAATACAGCACGGTGGCATAGTGGTTAGCACTGTTGCCTCACAGCGCCAGGGACCTGGGTTCAAATCTGGCCTCGGGTGACTGTCTGTGTGGAGTTTGCACATTCTCCCCGTGTTTGCGTGGGTTTCCTCCGGGTGCTCCGGTTTCCTCCCACAGTCCAAAGATGTGCGGGTTAGGTTGATTGGCCATGATAAAAATTGGCCCTTAGTGTTAGGGGGGATTAAATACGTGGGGTTACGGGGATAGGGCTTGGGTGGGATGGCTGTCGGTGTAGGGACTGGGTGTTAGGGTTTGGATGATCAGCCATGACCTCGTTGAATGGCGGAGCAGGCTCGAAGGGCCGAATGGCCTTCTCCGGCTCCTAGTTTCTATTCTATGTTTCTAATTTGTTCAAGTTTATCACAATCCCCCTGCCTGATTTCTATGCCTACATCGCCCTTCTCCATAGTGAACACAGATGCAAAATATTCATTTAAAACCTCACCTACATCTTCCGGCTCTACACACAGATTGCCACTTTTTGAAATGATTGCTGCACTTTCGCCTCCACCGTTCTATCTGGGACTCCACTCCATGTATTGATCAATCTGTGAACTTCCTGACATTGGACCCCAATTTACCTTTTATAAGTTTGATCCAGAGTCCTGGGCCAGTAACCAGTAACCCCAGGCCAGTAACCTGTAACTCCGGGCCAGTAACTCCGGGCCAGTAACCCCGGGCCAGTAACCCCGGGCCAGTAACCCCGGGCCAGTAACTCCGGGCCAGTAACCAGTAACCCCGGGCCAGTAACCAGTAACCCCGGGCCAGTAACTCCGGGCCAGTAACCAGTAACCCCGGGCCAGTAACCAGTAACCCCGGGCCAGTAACCAGTAACCCCGGGCCAGTAACCAGTAATCGCGGGCCAGTAACCAGTAACCCCGGTCCAGTAACCTCTAATCGCGGGCCAGTAACCCCGGGCCAGTAACCAGTAACCCCAGGCCAGTAACCAGTAACCCCGGGCCAGTAACCAGTAACCTCGGGCTTGTAGCCAGGCAGACATCAGCATGTCACAGAGGTGCCTATACACACTGACACACACACTCTGACACAAAGACACATGCAAACAGACACACACACATCCACAGACACACACACTGACACACACACACTAACACACACACGGTATTACGGCACGGGTTTTCAACCCTCGGGGTCTGCAATGTTGTCGGGTTTCTGTACTGGGAGGTTTACAAGCTCTTTAATTGTGATTCCGTTAGTTTTCTTGCTGAGCCAGGAGGTCGGAGGGTCCCAGGGGGGCCGGTGTGAGGCCACAGACCCCGGCCTCGAGCAATAAAGCAAGGAAGTTATGATGAACCTTTATAAAACACTGGTTCGGCCTCAACTGGAGTATTGTGTCCAATTCTGGGCACCGCACTTTAGGAAGGATGTGAAGGCCTTAGAGAGGGTGCAGAGGAGATTTACGAGAATGATTCCAGGGACGAGGGACTTCAGTTACGTGGATAGACTGGAGAGGCTGGGGTTGTTCTCCTTGGAGCAGAGAAGGTTGAGAGGAGATTTGATCGAGGTGTTCAAAATCATGAGGGGTCTGGACAGAGTAGATAGAGAGAAACTGTTCCCATTGGTGGAAGGGTCGAGAACCAGAGGACACAGATTTAAGGTGATTGGCAAAAGAACCAAAGGCGACATGAGGAAAAACTTTTTTACACAGTAAGTGATTAGGATCTGGAATGCACTGCCTGAAAGGGTGGTGGAGGCAGATTCAATCACTGCTTTCAAAAGGGAATTGGATAAGTACCTGAAGGAATAAAATTTGCAGGGCTACGGGGAAAGGGCGGGGGAGTGGGACTAGCTGAAGTGCTCTTGCAGAGAGCCGGCACGGGCTCGATGGGCCAAATGCCCTCCTTTTGTGCTGTAGCCATTCTATGATTCTATAATATCCACATCCCTTACCCTTAACTTTCTTCTTCTTCTGTGGCCCTGTGGCCTTGGTGGTAAGAGTCGCTGCTCCCGGTCCCAACCGCTCCAGGATCAGCACCTGAGATTCCAAAATAATAAAATATTACTTCAATCTTTATTAAAATATTGTGGAGGGAGGGAGGCAGGGGGTGACTGGATTCCGGACGTGGCCTACACCCCCTGCCATAGCCCATGGGGGAAGTTACTTGAGAACTGGACATCTGAACAGAGCTGGGGCCAATGTCCTCGCGGGGAGGCTAACTAGAGCTGTGTGGGGTTTAAACTGATTGGGCAGGAGCAGGGGCACCAGGACGCAGCAGAGAGGAGAGACAAGGTGCAACAGAACCAGGAATAGTGCAGAGCAAGAATTGATGGAGGATAAAAGCAAAGCCGATTAGCATGGTGTTGGAATGCATAACTGTTAATGCGAGGAGTGTTACAAATAAGGTTGACGAGTCAAAGGCGCAAGTTGCCACATGGGGTTATGATATAATGGCTATAACGGAGACCTGGCTTAAACATGTGCAGGAATGAGAACTAAACTTTCCTGGCTACAGTGTATTCAGGAGCGATAGGGAAGGAAAAAAGACAGGCATAGGGTGGCAGTATTGATCAAGGTTACAGAGCGAAGATACACTAGACGGTTCAAAGACTGAATCTATTTGGTTAGTTAAGGAGCAGAAAAGGAGCTGTTACATTGCGAGAGCTCCCTGGATGACAAAGGAAATAGAGGTTAAAATAAAACAAAAAGGTTAGTGACAAATAATCGAAAACCAGGCAGAATAGCGAGAGTGCAGGGGGAAATTGTAAAAAGAGATGGGCAAAGAGAGAGTTTGAAAAAAGATTAGCAGGTAACCTAAAAGGGAACCCAAAATCTTTTATAAACATATAAAAAGTAAAACGATAGGATAAAGGAAGAGTGGGGCCAATTAGGGACAAAAAAGGAAATCTTTTTGTGGAGGCAGAGGGCATGACTGAGGTACTGAATGAGTACTTTGCATCTGTCTTCACAAAAGAGGGTGAAGTTAATGTCGCAGTAGAGAATGGGGGAGCAGCGATATTGGATAGGATAAAAATAGCGAGAAAGGAGGTGCTAAATAGGTTGGCATCACAAAGTTAACAAGTCACCCAGTCCAGATGGGATGCATTCTAGGTTGTTGAGGGAATCTAGGGAGGAGATAGCAGAAGATCTGACCACAATCTTTCAATCCTCCTTGGATATATATTGGCTACAAGAGCCGGTCAGAGGCTGGGAATTCTGCGGCAAGAGTCTCACCATCTAACTCCCCAAATCCTTTCCACCATCTACAAGGCACAAATAAGGAGTGTGATGGAATACTCTCCACTTGCCTGGATGAGTGCAGCTCCAACAACACTCAAGAAGCTCGACACCATCCAAGACAAAGCAGCCCGCTTGATTGGCACCCCATCCACCACCTTAAACATTCACTCCCTCCACCACCGGCGTACCGTGGCTGCAGTGTGTACCATCTACAAGATGCACTGCAGCAACTCGCCAAGGCTTCTTTGACAGCACCTCCCAAACATCAGTCATCGGGAAAATGCTGGAATCCATTATTAAGGAAGTGATAACAGGGCACTTAGAAAATCATATGATTAGGCAGAGTCAACATGGTTTTATGAAAGGGAAATCGTGTTTAACAAATTTATTAGAGTTTTTTGAGGATGTAACTAGCAGGGTAGATAAAGGGGAACCAGTGGATGTAGTATATTTGGATTTCCAAAAGGCATTCGATAAGGTGCCACATAAAAGGTTGCTACGCAAGATAAGGGCTCATAGGGTTGTGGGAATAATATATTAGCATGGATAGAGGATTGGTTAACGGACAGAAAACAGAGAGTAGGGATAAACGTGTCATTTTCGGGTTGGCAGGCTGTAACTAGTGGGGTACCGCAAGGATCAGTGTTGGGGCCTCAGCTATTTACAATCTATATTAATGACTTAGATGAAGGGACCGAGTGTAATGTATCCAAGTTTGCTGATGATACAAAGCTAGGTGGGAAAGTAAGCTGTGAGAAGAACATAAAGAGCCTGCAAAGGGATATAGACAGGTTAAGTGAGTGGGCAATAAGTTGGCAGATGGAGTATAATGTGAGGTTATTCATTTTGGTAGGAAGAATAGAAAAACAGAGTATTTTTTAAATGGTGAGAAACTGTTAAATGTTGGTGTTCAGATAGATTTAGGTGTCCTTGGACAGGAAACAGAAAGTTAGCATGCAGGTACAGCAAGCAATTAGGAAGGCAAATTGCATGTTGGCCTTTATTGCAAAGGGGTTGGAGGACAAGAGTAAGGAAGTCTTACTACAATTGTACAGGGCTTTGGTGAGACCACACCTGGAGTTCTGTGCACAGTTTTGGTCTCCTTATCTGAGAAAGGACATATATGCCATAAAACATATTGGTTCACTAGACTGGTCCCTGGAATGAGAGGGCTGTCCTATGAGGAGAGATTGAGTAGATAGGGCCTATACTCTCTGCAGTTTAGAAGAATGAGGAGTTGAGGTCGATGATCAGCCATGATCTTATTGAATGGCGGAGCAGGCTCGAAGGGCCGTATGGCCTACTCCTGCTCCTAATTCTTATGTTCTTAAACCTGCAACCTCTACCACCTAGAAGGACTAGGACAGCAGGTGTATGGGAATACCATTGTTGTCTCTGTGTATAATAAGACAGACTGCAGGAGAAACAGTACAACAGGTGTTTACTCAACGTGGCTCACAGTGGAACTGATCTGTACAGATTACTACTCAGTGCTATATACAGGTGTGGTCACTGCTGGTACTGCAGTATACATGAGCTGTAAAAGATAGTTCCCCCCCTTAAAAGGTATATACATTACAATTCCTCCCCTTTTAGATTAACAGTACCATAACACTCATTTAACAATTAAATATCAAACTAATTTACAATTAACACTTTTAACATGCAACATTAGCTGAAAATAGTCTATTTATATATTCAGTCTTTGGGGAGGCTTCCTGATCCTTTCTGGATAGCGCCTTTCCCGAGTGTCTTGCTCTTGGTGCGGAGGCGATTCTGGCCCCCTGTCGTCGGTTGGTTCATCAGCTTCCGATGCTACTGTTTCTGGGGTAGATGCGACCTGTACGTCGGGTTCATCACCAGGTACGTATGGGCGAGGCATGGGGTTGACTTGTTCCTGTGACTCTAGGATCTGGTCAGCATGGCGTCTCACGATGCTCTCCCCAATGTCCACTGTGTACATTAGTGGGCCCTGCCGTGTGCATATCGTTCCTGGCTGCCATTTTTCTGTTCGGTAGTCGCGGGCCAAGACTGGTTGCCCTACATTGAAGCTCCTTGTTGGCTTCTCATGGATGTGCTGGAATTGCTTACTCTCAACATCTCTTTGTACGTTTGGTCTGAGCAAATCCAGGCGAGATCTTAACCTTCGGTTAAAGAACATCATGGCTGGGGCCTGGTTGGTGACTGCATGTGTCGCATTCCGGTAGGCGAACAGGAAATTGTCCACCTTGTGCTGCAGTGGAACGTTGTCATTGTACATAGCCTTTATTGCCTTCTTAAAGGTTTGTACGAACCTCTCAGCCAATCCATTTGTGGCTGGATGATACGGGGCGGATGTGTAATGCCTTACCCCATTCTATTTCAAGAACCTCCGGAACTCTTCGGACACAAACTGTGTTCCGTTGTCGGAGCAAATCTGTTCTGGCAAGCCATTCCTGGCAAAAATGGTCCGTAGGACTGCAATAGTTTTCTCCGTGGTGGTAGAGGACATTTTGATGACCTCAGGCCATTTCGAGTGCACATCCACGGCTATTAAAAACATTGAGTCCATGAATGGACCAGCAAAATCAATATGCACCCGTTGCCATGGAGATGAGGGCCACTCCCATGGGTGTAGAGGGGCCTGTGGTGGTGCATTTTGGACTTACTGGCATCCTGAGCAGCTCTTGGTCAGGTCCTCAATTTGTTTATCGATTCCTGGCCACCACACATAAGCCCTGGCTAGGCTTTTCATTTTTACCCCTCCCAGATGACCCTCATGAAGCTCATTGAGCACTCTATCCCTTAACTTGGGTGGAATTACCACTCGGGATCCACACATCAAGGTCCCCCGGCACACTGACAGCTGTTCTCTCCTTGTCGAGAATGCTGGCAACAGTGAGTCGCCATGTGCTGGCCATCCCTTCACCGTCAAATCATATACCCGAGACAGTGTCGGGTCATTTCGGGTTTCCTTTTCGATACAAGCGTTAGTTACCGGTAGGTATTCAACTATAGTCGAATGGAATATTTCGACAGGATCCACTGCTGGTGCTTCCTCCGCAGTAGGCAGTGGCAGGCGTGATAGCCCATCAGCATTTCCATGCTGTTTCGTGCCCTTATATTCAGTCTCATAGTGGTGCGCCACTAGAAAAAGTGACCATCTTTGTAGTCGTTGCGCAGTCATCACCAGAACGCCCTTCTTCGGATTAAAAATGGAGACAAGAGGCTGGTGATCAGTCAGCAAGGTGAATTTCTGCCCGTGCAGATAGTGATTGAACTTTTTCACTCCCCACACTAGGCTGAGGGCCTCCCTGTCAATCTGGGCGTAGTTACGCTCGGCTGAGGTTAGTGATTATGACGCAAAGGCTATTGGCCTCTCTGAGCCGTCCGAGAATTTGTGCGACAGCACCGCTCCAATGCCATAGGGTGACGCATCACATGCCAACCGAATTGGTAATGCTGGGTTGTAATGGGCCAATACCTCTTTCGATGTGATTAGTGTTTTGCTCTTCTGGAAAGCTCGTCTACATTCGTCACTCCACTTCCATGGCACCCCAGTTTGCAGCAGGGTGTTCAGTGGGTGTAGTATTGTAGACAAATTTGGCAAGAACTTATGGTAGTAGTTTACCAGCCCGAGGAACGACCTCAGTTGTGACACATTTTCCGGTGCTGGAGCCTTGACTACTGCCTCAATCTTCTCTGGGGACTTATGTAACCCCTCTTTATCGATAACGTGGCCACAATACGAGATCTGTTTTCTAAAAAACTCGCATTTGGGGCGGTTAGCTCGGAGCCCATATTCCTGCAATCTAGTGAGCACCTGCTCCAGGTTGGCAAGGTGATCACTGTCATTTTCGCCCGTGACCAGGATGTCGTCCAAATAACACTGGGTCCCTGGGATCCCTTGCAGGACTTGTTCCATTGCCCTCTGCCAAATAGCCGGAGCTGATGCTACCCCGAATACCAGCCGGTTGTATTGGTAGAGACCTTTATGGGTGTTGATTGTGAGGTATTTTTTTGATGCTTCTTCTACCTCCATTTGCAGATACGCCTGGGCCAGATCAATCTTAGTGAAGCGTTTCCCTCCAGATAGCGAGGCGAAAATATCTTCAATCCGCGGAAGTGGATATTGTACGGTGTGAAGGACCGGGTTCACTGTTACCTTAAAGTCCCCACAGATGCGAAC
This sequence comes from Somniosus microcephalus, assembly GCF_052327205.1. Classification (NCBI taxonomy): domain Eukaryota; kingdom Metazoa; phylum Chordata; class Chondrichthyes; order Squaliformes; family Somniosidae; genus Somniosus; species Somniosus microcephalus. The sequence continues at coordinate 134,099,908 of NC_141000.1, read as the reverse complement.
CTTCCTTGGTTCCCCAGGCGTGCTGCTCAACAACTTTTTCATCACAGGGATGATGGGTGTAGCCCACTCGCTCCAGTCTACCTTGGACAGTACACCTGAACGTTCCAGACTCTCCAGCTCTGCTTCGACGGCTGGGCGGATCGCATAAGGTACTGGTCTGGCCTTAAAAAATTTTGGACTTGCGTTTTCTTCCATTTTAATCGTCGCTGTCATGCCTTTTAGTGTTCCGAGTCCTTGCTGGAACACTTCTTTCGCGTCAGTTAGGATCTTTGACAGTCGCCCAGGTGCGACGTCGTCATCCTTTTTGTCAGCCACAGTCAGTGCCTGTATGGAATGCCAATCCAGTTGTATTTTCCGGATCCATTCACGTCCCAGTAATGGTGGTCCTCCATCTTGCAATACATACAGGTCTAGTTTTGGTGTTTCCTTACCGTTATATATAACGGTCACCCTTATTTTTCCTTTGGGGCAGACTTTTTGCCCCGTGTACGTCTTCAAAATAATTTTTGTGTCTCTCAAGGGTATGTGTGAGAATAGCCGCTCGTAGTCCCATCAGTTTATGACTGTTAGGGCTGATCCTGTGTCCAACTCCATCTTTACCTGGACTCCTGCTATCTTGAGAGTGACCCAAATGGTGCGGTGATCCTCCGTTGTGATCACATTATGTAGTTTCAGACAACTCAGTTCCCTGCTTTCGGAGTCGTTATCACTCTTTTGTTCGTCTGAACTATTCTCCGTCATCTTATTGTACCTTCTTGTACTTTCCTTTGGTAGGTTTCTTATTGCTGGTTTTCTTTCCCGACCTGCAGACTCGTGCTATGTGTCCTACTTTTCCACACTCTGCACACTTTGTCTTTGAACCAGCAATCATTCTGGTCGTGTGTTCTGCCGCAGCGATAGCACTTCTCTGTTCCATATGACATTTCGTTTGTGCCATATTCTTGCGGTCTCTGTTGTATCTCTGCAGCGCCTCGTGCTGCTGCTTCATATGATACCGCAATGCTGAAAGCCTTTTTCAGCGCACGGTCCTTTTCAGATAAAAGCCATTTCTGGGTTCCTTCACTTTGCAGCCCACACACAAACTTGTCCCTTAAGGTATCTGCCAGTCCCGCTCCAAACTGGTAGTGTTTCGATAGTTTGCGCAGTTCTGTTAAATAATCAGCATTGCTTTCATCCTTATGCTGGTTCCGTTTGTGAAACTGGAATCTTTCTGCTATCAGCAGCGGTGTGGGGTTTAAATGTCCCTGTAGTATCGTTACTATGTCTTCAAAACTCTTTTCCATTGGCTTCGTTGGGGTTTCTAGATTTCGTAATAAACCATACGTCTTTGCACCCATTAAATTTAACAATACCGACGCTTTCTTGTCATCTGACACCTCATTTGCCTTGCAGTACACCTCTATTCGTTCGACATATGTAGTCCAATCTTCGACTTCATTGTCAAATGCGGTGATACTGCCACTCTTCGGCATTTTGGGTGTGGTTTAAAATGGCGTCTCCCAATGGCTTAAAATGGCGTCTCCCGCACTCTCTTTCCACCCCTGCTGCTGCCAACGCCACTCCCGGCGGTTCTCGTGGCAATGGCGGCGCCCTGTAGGTTTCTGCGCTTCTCCTGCCAACACCGCTCTCGGCGGTCCTCGTGGCAATGGCAGCGCCTCGCGGGTTTCTGCGCGTCTCTCTCTCCCTCTCTCCGACGCTGCTCGGCCCCTGAACACCGGCTGCGCCCTGTGCGCTCTGCCGTCTCTCTCTCTCTCTCCCCCGTCGACGCTGCTTGGCCCTTTGCTGTGCCGCTCGGTCAGGCTCTAGCCCGCCGCTGTCCGGGAAGGGTCTGCTCACTACCTGTTGCCAGCCCGTTTCGCTGGACCACCTCGACTGGAAAGCCAAGCCTGGCTCTCGACAGCCTCCCCCGCAATTCTCGAGTCTCTGCTGGATGACTGGGCGGTTGCCCGTGGTCGACGCCCGAGTCTCTGGCCTTGACCTCTAATCCACTGATCTCCAGGAACGAATCCCCGGGAGGTGATGCAGAGTTGCAGGTAGGTTCGAACTTGCCTCGTCGCCAATGTTGTGTCTGTGTATAATAAGACACAGACTGCAGGAGAAACGGTACAACAGGTGTTTACTCAACGTGGCTCACAGTGGAACTGATCTGTACAGATTACTACTCAGTGCTATATACAGGTGTGGTCACTGCCGGTACTGCAGTATACATGAGCTGTAAAAGATAGTTCCCCTTAAAGGTATATACATTACAACCATCACCTCCAAGTTCCCCTCCAAGTCACTCACCACCCTGACTTGGAAATATATCGCCGTTCCTTCATCGTCGCTGGGTCAAAATCCTGGAACTCCCTTTCTAACAGCACTGTGGGAGTACCTTCACCACACAGACTGCAGCGGTTCAAGAAGGCGGCTCACCACCACCTTCTCGAGGGGCAATTAGGGATAGGCAATAAATGCCGGTCTTCCCACATCCTGTGAATTAATTTTTAAAAATGGGAGTGGTGCCAGAGGACTGGAGGATTGCCAAAATTGTTTTTATTTGTTCATGGGATGTGGGCATCGCTGGCTAGGCCAGCATTTATTTCCCATCCCTAATTGCCCTTAAGAAGGTGGTGGTGAGCCGCCTTCTTTAACAGCAGAGGGTAGTTAAGAGTCAACCACATTGCTGTGGGTCTGGAGTCACATATAGGCCAGACCGGGTAAGGGCAGCAGATTTCCTTCCCTAAAGGACATTAGTGAACCAGATGGGTTCTTACAACAATCCGGTAGTTTCATGGTCACCATTGCTGATACTAACTTTTTATTCCAGAATTATTTAATAAATTACATTTTTTAATTCCCCCACTGCCGTGGTGGGATTTGAAACTCACGTCTCCGGATCAGTAATCCGGTCCAGTAACATAACCACTATGCTACTGTACCCAAATGTTACACCCATGTTCAAAAAAGGGTTGAGGGATAAACGGATAACTACAGGCCAGTCAGCCTTACTTCAGTGGTGGGAATACTACTGGAGACCATTGTCACGGACAAAATTAATTGTCACTTGGAGAAGCATGGGTTAATAAGGGACGGCCAGCATGAATTTGTTGAAGGCAAATCATGTCTGACTAACCTGATTGAGTTCTTTGATGAAGTAACAGAGAGGATTGATGAAGGTAGTGCAGTAGATGGTGTATATATGGACTTTCAAAAAGCATTTGATAAAGTACCTCATAACAGACTTTTTCAGAAAATAGAAGCACATGCAGTTAAAGGGACGGTGGTAACTTGGGTACATAAGAACATAAGAAATAGGAGCAGGAGTAGGCCAATCAGCCCCTCGAGCCTGCTCCACCATTCAATAAGATCATGGCTGATCTGATCCTAACCTCAAATCTTCTATCACTCTCCATCCCACCCGAACCCATGTGATCTCCCGGGAGAGGCGAAAAACCAGATAAAGACCCAATGGCCAATTTGGGAGAAAAAAATCTGGGAAATTCCTCTCCGACCCATCTAGGCGATCGAAATTCTTCCAGGAGATCACTCTGTCCCTATATTTTCTACAGTACTTACCTTCTGTAAAGGCGATCTCCACCCCAGCCAGGAACAGGAATAAAACCATCTCCTGAAATCTAACACAGAATTAGAACACAGTAATTGTCTAAGGGATAGGAGGCAGAGAGTAGTGGTGAACAGATGTTTTTCTGACTGGAGAGAAGTATACACTGGGGTCCCCCAGGGGTCGGTATTAGGATCATTGCTTCTCTTGTATATAAATGACTTGGTCTTGGGAACAGGGAGTACAATTTCAATGTTTGCGGATGATACAAAACTTGGCAACATAGTAAATAGTGAGCATGATAGCAACAGACTTCAGGAGGACAGAGACAGACTGGTGAAATGAGCAGACACGTGGCAGATGCAACTTCATGCGGATAAGTGTGAAGTGATGCACTTTGGGAAGAACAACATGGAGTGGCAGTATAATCTCAATGGCTGACCAGTTCTGACGAAGGATCATCAACCTGAAACATTAACTCTGTTTCTCTCTCTACAGATACTGCCTGACTGGCTGAGTATTTCCAGCATTTTCTGTTTTTATAATCTAAATGGTACTATTTTGAGGGAGGGTGCAAGAGCAGAGGGACCTGGGGGTGCAGATTCACAAATGTTTGAAAGTGGCAGAGCAAGTTGATAAGGCAGTTAAGAAGCGTATGGGATACTTGGCTTTGTAAATAGTGGCATTGAATACAAAAACAAAGAAGTCACGCTAAACTTTTAGAAATCTTTCAAAAGGGAGTTGGAAAAGTACGTAAAGGAAAAAAATTTGCAGGGCTACGGGGAAAGGGCAGGGGAGTGGGACTAGCAGAAGTGCTCTTGCAGAGAGCTGGCACGGGCTCGATGGGCCAAATGGTCTCCTACTGTGCTGTAACCATTCTATAATCTCTGTTTAGGCCTCAGTGGTCACCACACTTTAGGAAGGATGTCAAGGCAATGGAGAGGGTACAGAGGAGGTTTTCCAGGATGGTACCAGTGATGAGGGAGTTGAGTTATGCAGAGATTGGGGAAGCTGGGGTTGTTCTCCTCAGAGTAGAGAAGATTAAGGGGAGGCCATATAGATGTCACAGAGTCGTAACGACACAGAAGACAACCATTCGGCCCATCGAGTCTGTGCCGGCTCTCTGTAGAACAATCCAGTCAGTCCCATTCCCCCGCTCTATCCCAGTAGCCCTGCAAGTTTATTTCCCTCAAGTGCCTATCCAGTCTCCCCTTGAAGAAATTGTGTGTCCGCTTCCACCACTTCCGTCGGCAGCGAGTTCCAGGTCACCACTCGCTGTGTAAAAAAGTTTTTCCTCACGTCCCCCCTGTATCTCTTGCCCAAAACCTTAAATCTGTGTCCCCTAGTCCTTATACCATCAACTAGTGGGAACAGCCTTTCCCCGTCTAGCCTATCCAAACCCAACATAATCTTGTACACCTCGATCAAATCACCCCTCAACCTCCTTTGCTCTAATGAAAACAAATCCAACTTCTCCAACCTGTCCTTGTAGCTAAGATCCCCCACCCCCAGAACCATTCTGGTAAATCTCCTCTGCACCCTCTCAAGGGCCTTCACATCATTCCTAAAGTGTGGTGACCAGAACTGGACGCAATATTCCAGTTGTGGCCTAACCAGCGCTTTATAAAGGTTCAGCATAACTTCTCTACTTTTGTACTCAATACCTCTATTTATGAAGCCCAAGATCCCATATGCTTTGTTAACCACTGTCTCAATATGTCCTGCCACCTTCAGGGACCTATGCACATTAACTCCCAGGTCCCTCTGTCCCTGCACACTCTGTAAAACTGTGCCATTAAGTGTATGTTGCCTCTCCCTGTTCCTTCTGCCAAAATGCATCACCTCACACTTCTCTGTATTAAATTCCATCTGCCACTTGTCTGCCCATTCCGCTGGCCTTTCTATGTCCTGTTGCAGTTGATTGATATTATCGTCACTGTTTGCCACACCCCCAAGTTTGGTGTCATCGGCAAATTTAGAAATTCTATTCTGTATTCCAATATCCAGGTCATTTATACATATCAAAAAAAGCAGTGGCCCCAGCACTGACCCTTGGGGAACACTGTTAAGTCTGTGTGTTATAGTGAGAATTACTACACAGACCACAAGAGTAAATTTTAACAGGTCTTTACTAGTCGAAGGTCAGGGCTACACTGCCCAATAAATCATTACACAGCACTTATATATCGGTGTGGTCACCACCGGTATTACAGTATACAGCAGCCAAGATAAAGTAGTGCAACTCTTAAAATAGTTCTCTTAAAGGTGGAACGGTTACATACACCACAAACACCACTGTCTACCATCCTTCAGTCTGAAAAACAGCCATTTACCACATTCAAAACAATGAGGAGTTTTGAGTTTCGGTGGAGTGAATAGGGAAAAACTTTCCTCAGGCAAGTGGGTCAGTGACCATAAGTCATAGAATTAAAATAATTGGCAGAAGAACTAGAGGGGAATTGAGGAGAAATTTCTTCACAGAGAGGATCAAAAAACGCGATACCCGAAAGGGTGGTGGGAGCAGATTCCACAGGAACTTTCAAAAGGCAATTGGCCCTGTGTGTGAGGGCTATGGGCCGGAGCCGGCAGGCCAGGCCGGGGTCACCCTCCCGGGGCCACCCATTAGCCCAGGCCCAATCCTCGCCGGCCTTTCCCCGCCGCACTCGGCTACTCGCGCCGCCGCCACCTACCCGCCGAGCTCCGCGGACTGCCAGCCGCCCCAGCGAAGCCGCCATCTTCCCAAATACAGTCTGGGCGGGGCCGCGCCGCCCGGACCCGAGGGCGGGGACACCGCGCCGCCCGGACCCGAGAGCGGGGACACCCGGGCACCCGGACCCGAGAGCGGGGACACCGGGGCACCCGGACCCGAGGGCGGGGACACCGGGCCTAGGCCGGAAGTGAGGCGGGAGCGATGGCGCTGGGCCGCAGCGGCTCCCTGGTGTTTCTCAGCAGCGGCTCCCGGCTCCTGGGCCTGGTCCTGGGGGAGAGCGGGTGAGCGGGTCAGTCAGCCTCCCGCGGTCTCTCGCTTCCTCCGAGTGAGCATTTACTGACCGGCCTGTTGCTTTGCTTTGCAGGGAGTCGGGCCGCCCGTTTGTCTATGATTGCGCCGTTGGAACTGAAAGGTAAAATCAGCCCGGCCCCGCCGGGACTCAGCCCGGGGCCAACTTCAGCTGGAGTCGATGCTCCAGAGCCGGAACACGAGGAAGCCAAAAATCACCGTCACCGAACCTCCGCCCGAGACAAAGGCCAACATCCCCGGAGCCGAGCATTGAGGGAGAGCCCGGGGCCCAGGCATTGAGGGAGAGCCCGGGGCCCAGGCATTGAGGAAGTGAGAGATCGGCGTGCTCCGGGCAGTCTGCGGCCGCTCTCTGTGCCCGCGGGCTCCGGGCAGTCTGCGGCCGCTCTCTGTGCCCGCGGGCTCCGGCCAGTCTGCGGCCGCTCTCTGTGCCCGCGGGCTCCGGCCAGTCTGCGGCCGCTCTCTGTGCCAGGAGCTCCGGGCAGTCTGCGGCCGCTCTGTGCCCGCGGGCTCCGGGCAGTCTGCGGCCGCTCTCTGCGCCAGGAGCTCCGGGCAGTCTGCGGCCGCTCTCTGTGCCCGCGGGCTCCGGCCAGTCTGCGGCCGCTCTCTGTGCCCGCGGGCTCCGGCCAGTCTGCGGCCGCTCTCTGCGCCAGGAGCTCCGGGCAGTCTGCGGTCGCTCTCTGCGCCAGAAGCTCCGGGCAGTCTGCGGCCGCTCTCTGTGCCCGCGGGCTCCGGCCAGTCTGCGGCCGCTCTCTGTGCCCGCGGGCTCCGGCCAGTCTGCGGCCGCTCTCTGTGCCCGCGGGCTCCGGCCAGTCTGCGGCCGCTCTCTGTGCCAGGAGCTCCGGGCAGTCTGCGGCCGCTCTGTGCCCGTGGGCTCCGGGCAGTCTGCGGCTGCGCTCTGCGCCAGGAGCTCCGGGCAGTCTGCGGCCGCTCTCTGTGCCAGGAGCTCCGGCCAGTCTGCGGCCGCTCTCTGTGCCCAAGGGCTCCGGCCAGTCTGCGACCGCTCTCTGTGCCAGGAGCTCCGGGCAGTCTGCGGCCGCTCTGTGCCCACGGGCTCCGGGCAGTCTGCGGCCGCTCTGTGCCCGTGGGCTCTGGGCAGTCTGCGGCCGCTCTGTGCCTGCGGGCTCCGGGCAGTCTGCGGCCGCTCTCTGTGCCGGCGGGCTCCGGGCAGTCTGCAGCTGCTCTCTGTGCCAGGAGCACAGATACTTATCCAATTCCCTTTTGAAAGCCAAGATTGAATCTGCCTCCACCACCCTTGCAGGCAGTGCATTCCAGATCCTAACCACTCGCTGCGTAAACAATTTTTTTCTCGTGTCGCCAATCACCTTAAATCTGTGTCCTCTGGTTCTTGACCCTTCCGCCAATGGGAACAGTTTCTCTCTATCTACTGTGACTAGACCCCTCATGATTTTGAACACTTCTATGAAATCTCCTCTCAACCTTCTCTGCTCCCTGACATCAGTCGTCAGGAAAATACTGGAATCCATTGTTAAGGAAGTGGTATCAGGGCACTTAGAAAATCATAACATGATTTGACAGAGTCAACATGGTTTTGTGAAAGTGAAATCGTGTTTGATAAATTTATTAGAGTTTTTTGAAGATGTAACTAGCAGGGTAGATAAAGGGGAACCAGTGGATGTAGTATATTTGGATTTCCAAAAGGCATTCGATAAGGGCTCATGGGGTTGGGGGTAATATAGTAACATGACTAGAGGATTGATTAACGGAAAGAAAACAGAGAGTAGGAATAAACGTGTCTTTTTCAGGTTGGCAGGCTGTAACTGTGGGGTGCCGCAAGGAACAGTGTTGGGGCCTCAGCTATTTACAATCTATATTAATGACCTAGATGAAGGGACCAAGTGTAATGTATCCAAGTTTGCTGATGATACATAGAAACATAGAGATAGGAACAGGAGTAGGCCATTCGGCCCTTCGAGCCTGCTCCGCCATTCAATGAGATCATGGCTGATCTTCGTCTGAGATCATAGCTGATCTTACCAGTTCAGTACCCCGTCCCCGCCTTTTCTCCGTAACCCTTAATCCCCTTAGCCTTCAGAAATATATCCAATTCTCTCTTGAAAATATTTATTGAATTAGCCTTCACAGCCCTCTGTGGCAGGGAATTCCACAGGCTCACCACTCTTTGAGTGAAGAAATTCTTCCTCATCTCTGTTTTAAATGATTTGCCCGCTATTTTTAGACTGTGGCCCCTGGTTCTGTGCTCCCCGGCCATTGGAAACATTCTCTCTGAATTCAGCCTGTCCAGGCCTGCCATAATTTTATATGTTTCGATGAGATCCCCTCTCAATCTTCTAAACTCCAGTGAGTACAAGCCCAAACTATTTAATCTCTCTTCGTAGGTCATTCCCGCCATTCCAGGTATCAGCCTGGTGAATCGCCGTTGCACTCTTTCCATGGCAAGAACATCCTTCCGCAGATGGGGCGACCAAAACTGTACACAATACTCCAGATGCGGTCTCACCAGCACCTTGTACAGCTGTAGTAAGGTATCCCTATTCCTATACTCGAACCCCCTTGATATGAAGGCCAACATACCATTTGCCTTCTTGATCGCCTGTTGCACCTGCATGCTCTCCTTCAGTGACTGGTGCACAAGAACACCCAGGTCCCTCTGCACTTCCCCATCTCCCAATCTATTGCCATTTAGATAATAATCTACCCTCCTGTTTTTACCCCCAAAGTGGATAACCTCGCATTTATCCACATTATAGTGCATCTGCCACGTATCTGCCCATTCCCCCAACCTGTCCAAATCGCACTGTAGCCTCCTGACATCCTCATCAGAGCCCACCCCTCCTCCTAGTTTAGTGTCGTCAGCGAATTTGGAAATATTGCATCCAATTCCCTGATCCAGATCATTTATATATATTGTGAACAGCTGGGGTCCCAGGACAGATCCTTGCGGCACCCCGCTGGTCACTGCCTGCCACTCCGAAAACGAGCCGTTTATTCCAACTCTCTGTTTTCTATCCGCCAGCCAGTTCTCTATCCACGTTAATACTTTGCCCCCAATCCCATGAGCCTTAATTTTGCATGATAATCTTTTGTGTGGAACCTTATCGAAGGCTTTCTGGAAGTCAAGGTACACCACATCCACTGGCTCTCCCCCATCTATTTTACCAGTTACTTCCTCAAAAAATTCCAGCAGATTAGTCAAACACGATTTACCCTTTGTAAATCCATGTTGACTCTGTCCGATCCTTTCCCCATTTGTCAAGTGCTCCGCTATTTTATCCTTAATAATGGACTCTAGCATTTTGCCCACAACCGATGTAAGGCTTACTGGTCTATAATTCCCTGCTTTCTCTCTACCCCCCTTTTTAAATATTGGGGTAACATTAGCTACCCTCCAATCCACGGGTACTGTTCCCGAGTCAATGGAGTTCCGGAAGATGATCCTTAGAGCATCTGCTATCTCCAGGGCCACCTCCTTAAGTACCCTAGGATGTAGTTTATCAGGCCCCGGGGATTTGTCGGCCTTCAGTCCCCTCAACTTACCCAACACCATATCCCTAGAGATACTAATTTCTGTCAGCTCCTCCCTCTCATTAGTCCCTATGTCTGCAAAGGGATATAGATAGACTAGTGAGTGGGCAGCAAGGTGGCAGATAGAATATAATGTAGGAAGAATAGAAAAGCAATATTTTTTAAATGGTGGTGTTCAGAGAGATTTGGGTGTCCTCGTGCAAGAAACACAGAAAGTTAGCATGCCGGTACAGCAAGCAATAAGAAAGGCAAATGGCATGTTGGCCTTTATTACAAGGGGGTTGGAGTATAAAAGTAAGGAAGTCTTGCTACAATTGTACAGGGCCTTGGTGAGACCACACCTGGAGTACTGTGCACAGTTTTGGTCTCCTTATCTAAGGAAGGATATACTTGCCTTGGAGGCGGTGCAACGAAGGTTCACTAGACTGATTCCTGGGATGAGAGGGCTGTCCTATGATGAGAGATTGTGTAGAATGGGCCGATACTCTCTGGAGTTTAGAAGAATAAGAGGTGATCTCATTGAAACATACAAGATTCTGAGGGGGATTGACAGGGTAGATGCTGAGAGGTTGTTTCCCCCTGGCTGGAGTGTCTAGAACTAGGGGGCATAGTCTCAGAATAAGGGCGAGATGAGGAGGAATATATTCACTCAGAGGGTTCTGAATCCTTGGACTTAACTGCCCGAGAGGGCTGTGGATGCTGAGTCTTTGAGTATATTCAAGGCTGAGATCGATAGATTTTTGAACTCTAGGGGAATCAAGGGATATGGAGATCGGACAGGAAAGTGGAGTTGAGGTCGATGATCAACCGTGATCTTATTGAATGGCGGAGCAGGCTCGAGGGGCCGAATGGCCGACTCCTGCTCCTATTTCTTATCTTTATGTTATAAAAAGAACAACCCCAGCTTCTCCAGTCTCTCCACATAACTGAAGTCCCTCATCCCTGGAATCATGCTTGTAAATCTTTTCTGCACCCTCTCTAAGGCCTTCACATCGTTCCTAAAGTGCGGTGCCCAGAATTAGACACAATACTCCAGTTGAGGCCGAACCAGTGTTTTATAAAGGTTCATCATAACTTCCTTGCTTTTGTACCTTATGCCTCTATTTATGAAGCCCATGATCCCGTATGCTTTCTCAACCTGCCCTGCCACCTTCAACGATTTGTGCACAGGTATCTCTGTTCCTGCACCCACTTTAGTGTCAGCTGTGGCTCAGTGGGCAGCACATTCGCCTCTGAGTCAGAAAGTTGTGGGTTAAAGTCCCACTCCAGGGACTTGAGCACAAAGCTAGGCTGACGCTCCAGTGCAGTGCTGAGGGAGTGCTGCACTGTCAGGTGCCATCTTTCCCAGTCTGCTCTCTCAGGTGGACGTAAAAGATCCCATGGGACCATTTCGAAGAGCAGGGAGAGTTGTCCCCTGTGTTCTGGCCAATATTTATCCCTCAACCAACATAACATAAAAAACAGATTATCTGGTCATTTTCACATTGCTGTTTGTGGGAGCTTGCTGTGCGCAAATTGGCTGCTGCGTTTCCCACAATACAACAGTGACTCCACTTCAAGTAGTACTTCATTGGCTGTAAAGCGCTTTGAGACGTCCGGGAGGTCGTGAAAGGTGCTATATAAATGCAAGTCTTTCTTTCTTAGGATTGTACCGTTTAGTTTATATTGTCTCTCCTTGTTCTTCCTACCAAAACGTATCACTTCACACTTTTCTGCGTTAAATTTCATCCGCCACGTGTCCGCCCATGACCTCTTGAAATCTATCACTCTCCTCCTCACTGTTCACGATATTTCCAAGTTTTGTCTCATTGACAAATTTTGAAATTGTGCCCTGTACTCCCACATCCAAGTTGTTAATAAATGTTTTCAAGGAGAGACTGGATAGGCACTTGAGGGAAATAAACTTGCAGGGCTGCGGGGATAGTGCGGGGGAATGGGACTGACTGGATTGCTCTACAGAGAGCCGGCACAGACTCGATGGGCTGAATGGCCTTCTGTGCCGTTATGACTCTATATATCAAGAAAAGCAGTGATCCTAGTACCGACCCCTGGGGAACACCACTGACGGATTTGCTCTTGTGTGTGTCCCGGAGTCTGGGAGTGGACTGCTGAGCAGGAGAGCTGGGGATCACCTTCGCTCTTCTCTGGGTACATGTGGGGGAGCTGCCCCTGCCGGTGCCCTGTGCAGGCAGGGAGAGCAGACGCTGGCAATGGCGAGACGCCTGCCTCCTGGGGCTTAAATGGCTCCTTTTGAAGTATTTTTGAAATGTAGTCACTGTTGTAATGTGGGAAACGTGGCAGCCAATTTGAGCACAACAAACTCCCACAAACAGCGATGTGATGATGACCAGATCATCCGGTGGTGGGGCGTGGTGTGAGGTCAGGGAGGGCTGCCTGTTGCACCGAGAGATTATGAGAGCCTTTGTCTTTCAGTGCGGATGGGCCATCCGAGGATGGGGGAAGCGATGGGGTCGTGGCCTATGCCTTTTCCCCCTTGGGGACCTACGTTGCTGTGACTGCGGACAACAAGCAGCTGCTCCTGTTCCGAACCAGACCCTGGGAGTGTCTCAGTGTACGGTACGGCACCACCCCCACTGATAGAGGGGCCCCACTCCGCTATCTCTCCCGCCCTCCCCTCCCTCCCTCCCTCCCCCCCCCGCCTGCCCTCCCTCCCCCCCGCCTGCCCTCCCTCCCCCCCGCCCGCCCTCCCTCCCTCCCCCCGTCCTCCCTCCCCTCCCCCGCCCCCCCCTCCGAGTTCCAGGTCTTCACCATTCGCTGTGTAAAAAAGTTTTTCCTCACGTCCCCCCTGTATCTATTGCCCAAAACCTTAAATCTGTGTCCCCAAGTCCTTGTACCATCAACTACTGGGAACAGCCTTTCCCCGTCTAGCCTATCCAAACCCGCCATAATCTTGGACACCTCTATCAAATCACCCCTCAACCTCCTTTGCTCTAATGAAAACAAATCCAGCTTCTCCAACCTGTCCTTGTAGCTAAGATCCCCCAACCCTGGAACCATTCTGGTAAATCTCCTCTGCACCCTCTCAAGGGCCTTCACACCCTTCCTAAAGTGTGGTGACCAGAACTGGACGCAATACTCCAGTTGTGGCCTCTATTTATGAAGCCCAAGATCCCATATGCATTCTCTCTCTCACACATTCACTCTCTCACATTCTCTCTCTCTCGTCCCTACAGCTCTGCTGTCCGTCGATCCACCTCATTGACCATCACAGGAGCAGAGGACCGGATCCTGCTCGCTGACAAATCTGGGGACGTGTACAGCTTCTCCATCAGTGAGCCGCACAGGCCGGGGCAACTGCAGCTCGGGCACCTCTCCATGCTGCTGGCAGTGGTAATGAGGGGGCTACGAGGGGGTGAGGAGGGGGGCTTCGGGGGAGGTGAGGAGGGGGCTATGGCGGAGGTGAGGAGGGGGGCTACGAGGGGGTGAGGAGGGGGCTACGGGGGGTGCGGTGAGGAGGGGGGCTAATAGATGCGCATTGGGCCTGTAACAGAAGCGCTGACACCCTACAGTATAGCCCTATCAGGATTTGGGAGCCTACAAAATGCATGCATGGGACAAGTAATAATAATATAATAAATATACATCTGAAGGCTCAAGGTTGGTCACTCTCTCTCACTCTGCCTGCCTCTCTCTCTCGGCCTGCCCGCCTCGCTCTCTCTCTCGGCCTGCCCGCCTCGCTCGCTCTCTCTCTCGGCCTGCCCGCCTCGCTCGCTCTCTCTCTCGGCCTGCCCGCCTCGCTCGCTCTCTCTCTCGGCCTGCCCGCCTCGCTCGCTCTCTCTCTCGGCCTGCCCGCCTCGCTCGCTCTCTCTCTCGGCCTGCCCGCCTCGCTCGCTCTCTCTCTCGGCCTGCCCGCCTCGCTCTCTCTCTCGGCCTGCCCGCCTCGCTCTCTCTCTCGGCCTGCCCGCCTCGCTCGCTCTCTCGGCCTGCCCGCCTCGCTCGCTCTCTCGGCCTGCCCGCCTCGCTCGCTCTCTCGGCCTGCCCGCCTCGCTCGCTCTCTCGGCCTGCCCGCCTCGCTCGCTCTCTCGGCCTGCCCGCCTCGCTCGCTCTCTCGGCCTGCCCGCCTCGCTCGCTCTCTCGGCCTGCCCGCCTCGCTCTCTCTCTCGGCCTGCCCGCCTCGCTCTCTCTCGGCCTGCCCGCCTCGCTCTCTCTCGGCCTGCCCGCCTCGCTCGCGCTTTCTCAGCCTGCCCGCCTCGCTCGCTCTCTCTCGGCCTGCCCGCCTCGCTCGCGCTTTCTCGGCCTGCCCGCCTCGCTCGCTCTCTCTCGGCCTGCCCGCCTCGCTCGCTCTCTCTCGGCCTGCCCGCCTCGCTCGCTCGCTCTCTCTCGGCCTGCCCGCCTCGCTCGCTCTCTCTCGGCCTGCCCGCCTCGCTCGCTCTCTCTCGGCCTGCCCGCCTCGCTCGCTCTCTCTCGGCCTGCCCGCCTCGCTCGCTCTCTCTCGGCCTGCCCGCCTCGCTCGCTCTCTCTCGGCCTGCCCGCCTCGCTCGCTCTCTCTCGGCCTGCCCGCCTCGCTCGCTCTCTCTCGGCCTGCCCGCCTCGCTCGCTCTCTCTCGGCCTGCCCGCCTCGCTCGCTCTCTCTCGGCCTGCCCGCCTCGCTCGCTCTCTCTCGGCCTGCCCGCCTCGCTCTCTCTCTCTCGGCCTGCCCGCCTCGCTCTCTCTCGGCCTGCCCGCCTCGCGCTCTCTCTCTCTCGGCCTGCCCGCCTCGCTCGCTCTCTCGGCCTGCCCGCCTCGCTCGCTCTCTCTCGGCCTGCCCGCCTCGCTCGCTCTCTCTCGGCCTGCCCGCCTCGCTCGCTCTCTCTCGGCCTGCCCGCCTCGCTCGCTCTCTCGGCCTGCCCGCCTCGCTCGCTCTCTCGGCCTGCCCGCCTCGCTCTCTCTCGGCCTGCCCGCCTCGCTCTCTCTCGGCCTGCCCGCCTCGTTCGCTCGCTCTCTCGGCCTGCCCGCCTCGCTCGCTCTCTCTTGGCCTGCCCGCCTCGCTCGCTCTCTCTCGGCCTGCCCGCCTCGCTCTCTCTCTCTCGGCCTGCCCGCCTCGCTCTCTCTCGGCCTGCCCGCCTCGCGCTCTCTCTCTCTCGGCCTGCCCGCCTCGCGCTCTCTCTCTCTCGGCCTGCCCGCCTCGCGCTCTCTCTCTCTCGGCCTGCCCGCCTCGCTCGCTCTCTCGGCCTGCCCGCCTCGCTCGCTCTCTCGGCCTGCCCGCCTCGCTCGCTCTCTCTCGGCCTGCCCGCCTCGCTCGCTCTCTCTCGGCCTGCCCGCCTCGCTCGCTCTCTCTCGGCCTGCCCGCCTCGCTCGCTCTCTCTCGGCCTGCCCGCCTCGCTCGCTCTCTCTCGGCCTGCCCGCCTCGCTCGCTCTCTCTCGGCCTGCCCGCCTCGCTCGCTCTCTCTCGGCCTGCCCGCCTCGCTCGCTCTCTCTCGGCCTGCCCGCCTCGCTCGCTCTCTCTCGGCCTGCCCGCCTCGCTCGCTCTCTCTCGGCCTGCCCGCCTCGCTCGCGCTCTCTCGGCCTGCCCGCCTCGCTCTCTCTCGGCCTGCCCGCCTCGCTCTCTCTCGGCCTGCCCGCCTCGCTCGCTCGCTCTCTCGGCCTGCCCGCCTCGCTCGCTCTCTCTCGGCCTGCCCGCCTCGCTCGCTCTCTCTCGGCCTGCCCACCTCGCTCGCTCTCTCGGCCTGCCCGCCTCGCTCTCTCTCTCTCGGCCTGCCCGCCTCGCGCTCTCTCTCTCTCGGCCTGCCCGCCTCGCTCGCTCTCTCTCGGCCTGCCCGCCTCGCTCGCTCGCTCTCTCTCGGCCTGCCCGCTCGCTCTCTCCTCGGCCTGCCCGCCTCGCACTCTCGGCCTGCCCGCCTCTCTCTCTCTCTCGGCCTGCCCGCCTCGCGCTCTCTCTCTCTCGGCCTGCCCGCCTCGCTCGCTCTCTCTCGGCCTGCCCGCCTCGCTCGCTCGCTCTCTCTCGGCCTGCCCGCTCGCTCTCTCCTCGGCCTGCCCGCCTCGCACTCTCGGCCTGCCCGCCTCTCTCTCTCTCTCGGCCTGCCCGCCTCGCGCTCTCTCTCTCTCGGCCTGCCCGCCTCGCGCTCTCTCTCTCTCTCTCTCGGCCTGCCCGCCTCGCTCGCTCTCTCGGCCTGCCCGCCTCGCTCGCTCTCTCGGCCTGCCCGCCTCGCTCGCTCTCTCGGCCTGCCCGCCTCGCTCGCTCTCTCGGCCTGCCCGCCTCGCTCTATCTCTCTCGGCCTGCCCGCCTCGCTCTCTCTCTCTCGGCCTGCCCGCCTCGCTCTCTCTCTCTCGGCCTGCCCGCCTCGCTCTCTCTCTCTCGGCCTGCCCGCCTCGCTCTCTCTCTCTCGGCCTGCCCGCCTCGCTCTCTCTCTCGGCCTGCCCGCCTCGCTCGCTCGCTCTCTCTCGGCCTGCCCGCCTCGCTCGCTCTCTCTCGGCCTGCCCGCCTCGCTCGCTCTCTCCTCGGCCTGCCCGCCTCGCTCTCTCGGCCTGCCCGCCTCTCTCTCTCTCTCTCGGCCTGCCCGCCTCGCGCTCTCTCTCTCGGCCTGCGCTCTCTTTCTCTCTCTCTCTCTCGGCCTGCCCGCCTCGCTCGCTCTCTCGGCCTGCCCGCCTCGCTCGCTCTCTCGGCCTGCCCGCCTCGCTCGCTCTCTCGGCCTGCCCGCCTCGCTCGCTCTCTCGGCCTGCCCGCCTCGCTCGCTCTCTCGGCCTGCCCGCCTCGCTCGCTCTCTCGGCCTGCCCGCCTCGCGCTCTCTCTCGGCCTGCCCGCCTCGCTCGCTCTCTCGCTGCCTGCCTCTCGAACATATGAATTAGGAGCAGGAGTCGGCCCCTCGAGCCTGCTCCGCCATTCAGTGAGATCATGGCTGATCCGATTACTCCACATAACGCCTACCCCCGATAATCTTTCACCCCCTTGCTTATAAATCTCTGGCTCTCTGCTTGTCTCACTCTCTGTCTCCCTCTCTCTCCCTCTCTCTCTCTCTCTCTCTCTCTGCCTGTCTCTGTTTCTCTCTGTGTGTCTGTGTTGCCAGTAATTGCATTGTTTCTCTCAACAGGCAGTCAGCCCGGATGATCGATTTGTGATTACAGCCGACCGCGATGAGAAGATTCGAGTCAGTTTACTGGAGCGGCCATTCATCATTGTGGCGTTTTGTCTGGGACACCGCGAGTATGGCGACAGTCTGCCTCTCCCTGCATAGTGAACTTAGCGCAGGGTCTGAAGCTGCTGGTTTGGGTATATCTGGGCAGGCTCCACGGATATTCCCGGGCTGGGATCTGCGGGCAGGCTCCGTGGATATTCCCGGGCTGGGATCTCTGGGCACGCTCTGTGGATATTTCCGGGCTGGGATCTGTGGGCAGGCTCCATGGATATTCCTGGGCTGGGATCTGTGGGCAGGCTCCGTGGATATTTCCGGGCTGGGATCTATGGGCAGGCTCTGTGGATAGTCCCGGGCTGGGATCTGTGGGCAGGCTCCATGGATATTCCTGGGCTGGGATCTGTGAGCAGGCTCTGTGGATATTCCCGGGCTGGGATCTCTGAGCATGCTCTGTGGATATTCCCAGACTGGGATCTCTGGGCAGGCTCCATGGATATTCCCGGGCTGGGATGTCCAAGCGGGGCTCCTCTGTGTAGCGAAATCTCTCCTAATTTTAAATCGATGCCCCCTCATCACTGACTCCTCAACCACAGGAAATGGTGGTTCCCTATTCACACCATCAAAACTCTTCAGTTTTAAAACCTCTATGAAACATAGAAGATAGGAGCAGGAGTAGGCCATTCGACCCCTCGAGCCTGCTCCGCCATTCAATGCGATCATGGCTGATCATCTAAATTCAGTACCCGGTCCCTGCTTTCTCCCCATACCCCTTGATCCCTTTAGCCTTGAGAAATATATCCAACTCCTTGAATATATTTAATGAATTGGCCTCTACTGCCTTCTGTGGTAGAGAATTCCACAGGTTCACCACTCTCTGGGTGAAGAAATTCCTCCTCATTTCTGTCCTAAATGGCCTACCCCTTATCCTTAGACTGTGACCCCTGGTTCTGGACTCCCCGACCATCGGGAACATCCTTCCAGCATCTAGTCTGTCTAGTCCTTTTAGAATTTTATAAGTTTCGATGAGATCCCCTCTCATTCTTCTAAACTGCTGCGAGTACAAGCCCAATCGATCCAATCTCTCCTCATACGTCATTCCTGCCATCCCAGGTATCAGCCTGGTAAATCTTCGCTGAACTCCTTCCATGGCAAGAACATCCTTCCTCAGATAAGGTGACCAAAACTGCACACAATACTCAAGATGTGGTCTCACCAAGGCCCTGTACAACTGCAGCAAGACATCCTTGTTCCTGTACTCAAACCCTCTCGCTACGAAGGCCAACATACCATTTGCCTTCTTAACCGCCTGCTGCACCTGCATGCTTACCTTCAGCGACTGGTGCACAAGGACACCCAGGTCTCGTTGCACTTCCCCTTCTCCCGATCTATTGCCATTGAGATAATAATCTGCCTTCCTGTTTTTGCTACCAAAGTGGATAACCTCACATTTATCCACATTATATTGCATCTGCCATGCTTCTGCCCAATCACCCAACCTGTCCAAATCATCCTGGAGTTTCTCGGCATCCTCCTCACAGCACACACGCCCACCCAGCTTTGTGTCGTCTGCAAATTTGGAGATACAGGTAGACTATCCTTTATCCGAAAACCTCGGGACCAGCCGTGTTTCGGTTTTCGGAGAATTTCGGATTTCGGAAGGTGGGTCGGCGGGGGGTCGTGCGCACGACCCCCCGTGGACCCCCGCCGACCGCCCCCCGCGGACCCCCACCGGCCCCGACCCCCCCCCCCCCGCGGACCCCCGCCGGCCCCGACCCCCGCGGACCCCCGCCGACCCCGACCCCCGCCGACTTACGAGTCGGCGGGGGTCGGGGTCGGTGGGGGTCCGCGGGGGTCGGGGCCGGCGGGGGTCCGCGAGGGGGGTCGGGCCGGCGGGGGTCCGCGGGGGGGTCGGCGGGGGTCGTGCGCACGACTTACGCTGACGCTCAGCATAAGTCGGCGGGGGGTCGTGCGCACGACTTACGCTGACCCTCTGCTCAGCATAAGTGGTGCGCACGACTTACGCTGAACGAAGAAACCTTCGGTTTTTAGAGGGTTTCGGTTTTCGGAAGTTCGGATAAAGGGTAGTCTACCTGTATTACATCTAGTTCCCTTGTCTAGATCATTAATATATATTGTGAATAGTTGAGGTCCAAGGACCGATCCCTGCGGTACCCCACAAGTCACTGCCTGCCACTCGGAAAAAGACCCGTTTATTCCAACTCTTTGCCTTCTGTCTGCCAACGAGTTCTCTATCCAAGTCAATACCTTGCCCCCAATCCCATGTGCCTTAACTTTACACGCTAATCTCTTATGCGGGACCTTATCGAAAGCCTTCATAAAGTCCAAATACACCACATCCACTGGTTCTCCCTTATCTATTTTACATAAGAACATAACATGAGAAGTAGGAGCAGGAGTAGGCCATACGGCCCCCCGGGCCTGCTCCGCCATTCAATAGGATCATGGCTGATCCGAATCTAGACTCACGTCCACTTCCCTGCCCTCTCCCCGTAACCCCTAATTCCCTTATCAGCTAGGAAACTGTCTATCTCCATTTTAAATTTATTTAATGTTGCAGCTTCCACAGCTCTCTGGGGTAGCAAATTCCATAGATTTACTACCCTCTGAGTGAAGAAGTTTCTCCTCATCTCAGTTTTGAAAGGGCAGCCCCTTATTCTTAGATTATGCCCCCTAGTTCTAGTCTCACCCATCAGTGGAAACATCCTCCCCGCATCCACCCGATCAAGCCCCCTCACAATCTTATATGTTTCGATAAGATCGCCTCTCATTCTTCTGAACTCCAATGAGTAGAGTCCCAACCTACTCAACCTTTCCTCATACGTCAACCCCTTCATCTCCGGAATCAACCGAGTGAACCTTCTCTGAACTGCCTCGAGAGCAAGTATATCTTTTCTTAAATATGGAAACCAAAACTGCACGCAGTATTCCAGGTGTGGCCTCACCAATACCCTGTATAACTGAAGCAAGACTTCCCTGTTTTTATACTCCATCCCCCTTGCAATAAAAGCCAAGATTCCATTGGCCTTCCTGATCACCTGCTGCACCTGCATACTAACTTTTTGTGTTTCATGCACCAGGACCCCCAGATCCCTTTGTACTGTAGCACTTTGCAGTTTCTCTCCATTTAGATAATAACTTGCTCTTTGATTTTTTCTGCCAAAGTGCATAACCTCACACTTTCCAACATTATATTGCATCTGCCAAATCTCTGCCCACTCACTTAGCCTGTCTATGTCCTTTTGCAGGTTTTTTATGTCATCCTCACTCATTGCTTTCCCTCCCATCTTTGTATCGTCGGCAAACTTGGATATGTTGCACTCGGTCCCTTCCTCCAAATCATTAATATAGATTGTAAAGAGTTGGGGTCTCAGCACTGACCTCTGCGGAACACCACTAGTTACTGATTGCCAGCCCGAGATTGAACCATTTATCCCAACTCTTTGTTTTCTGTTAGATAGCCAATCTTCCACCCATGCCAGTATATTACCCCCAATCCCGTGATTTCTTATCTTGATCAGTAATCTTTTGTGTGGAACCTTGTCAAATGCCTTTTGGAAGTCCAAATACACTACATCCACTGGTTCCCCTTTATCCACCCTGTATGTTACATCCTCAAAGAATTCGAGTAAATTTGTCAAACATGACTTACCCTTCATAAAACCATGCTGACTCTGTCCTATTAAATTATGTTTATCCAAATGCTCTGTTACTGTTTCCTTAATAATGGACTCCAACATTTTGCCAACCACAGATGTTAGGCTAACTGGTCTATAGTTTCCAGCTTTTTGTCTGTTACAGCCTCAAAAAGTGCCAGTAGATTAGTCAAGCACGATTTACCCTTTGTAAATCCATGTTGACTTTGTCTGATCCTGTCACTGTTTTCCAAGTGCTCTGCTATTACATCTTTTATGATGGACTCTAGCATTTTCCCCACTACCGATGTCAGGCTTACCGGTCTGTAATTCTCCGTTTTCTCTCTACCACCTTTATTGAATAGTGGGGTAACATTAGCTACCCTCCAATCCATGGGTACTGTTCCAGATTCCATCGAATGTTGGAAGATGATCAGCAATGCATCTACTATTTCTAGGGCCACTTCCTTAAGTACCCTAGGATGTAGATTATCAGGCCTTGGGGATTTATCGGCCTTCAATCCCATCAATTTCCTTAACACCATTTCCCTACAAATACTGATTTCTTTCAGTTCCTCCCTTTCATCAGACCCTATGTTCCCTGACATGCCTGGGAGGTTATTTGTGTCCTCCTTTGTGAAGACAGAACCAAAATATGTATTTAATTGGTCTGCCATTTCTTTGTTCCCCGTTATAAATTCCCCTGATTCTGACTGCAAGGGACCTACGCTTGACTTCACCAATCTTTTTCTCTTCACATATCTATAAAAGCTTTTACAGTCAGTTTTTATGTTCCCTGAAAGCTTACTCTCATATTCTATTTTCCCCTTAATTAATCCCTTTGTCCTCCTTTGTTGAATCCTAAACTGCTCCCAATCCTCAGGTTTACTGCTTTTTCTGGCCAATTTATATGTCCTCTCCTTGGATCTTATGCTATCCCTAATTTCCCTTGTTAACCACGGTTGAGTTACCTTTTTTGTTTTATTTTTATGCCAAACTGTAGCATCCATGTAGTTCATCCATGCGGTCTTTGAATGTTTGCCATTGCCTATCCACCGTCAACCCTTTGAGTGACATTCCCCAATCAATCCTACCCAACTCGCACCTCAGACCATCGTAGTTTCCTTTGTTTAAATTCAGGACCCTAGTCTCTGAGTCAACAACTTCATTCTCTATCTTAATGAAGAATTCTATCATATTATGATCGCTCCGACCCAAGGGGCCTCATACAACAAGATTGTTAATTAATCCTTTCTCGTTACATAATACCCAGTCTAAGATGGCCTGATCTGTGGTTGGTTCCTCGACATATTGGTCCAGGAAACCATCCCGTAAACACTCCAGGAATTCCTCCTCCACAATATTGTTACTAATTTGGTTAGCCCAATTTATATGTAGATTAAAGTCACCCATGATGACTGCTGTGCCCTTATTGCACGCTTCTCTAATTTCCCTTTTAATGCCATCCCCAACCTCCGCCTTACTGTTTGGAGGTCTATATACCACTCCCACTAACGTTTTCTGCCCCTTGGTATTTCTCAGTTCTACCCATACAGATTCCACGTCATCAGAGCTAATATCCTTCCTTACAATTGTGTTAATCCCTTCTTTAACCAGCAATGCTACCCCACCTCCCTTTCCTTTTTGCCTATCTTTCCTGAATATTGAATACCCCTGGATGTTGAGTTCCCAGCCTTGGCCACCCTGGAGCCATGTTTCCGTAATCCCAATCAAATCATATTCGTTTACCTCTATTTGCGCAGCTAATTCATCCACCTTATTACGAATGCTCCTCGCATTAAGACACAAAGCCTTCAGGCTTGTTTTTTTAACGCTCTTAGACCTATTAGAATTATTATTTACTGTGGCCATGTTTGATTTAAACCGTTGATTTCTCTGACTGCCACTTTTGTTTTTCTCCTTCCTATCTTTTTCTTCTCAGCCTCTCTGCTCCAGTGGAAATAGTCCCAGAATCTCTCCTCGTAACTACAGTTTCCCATCCCTGGCACCACCCTGGTGAATCTAGGAACAGGAGTGGGCCATTCAGCCCCTCGAGCCTGTTCTGCCTGTACAATCTACACTGTCTGCTCTCTGTGGCTTTAATATCCTTTCTATAATGAGGCCCAAAGCTATACACAGTCTCTAACTGTGGCCTCACCATTACCTTGTACAAATGTATCATTACACTTATAAATCCCAAAAGTTTATGTCTTTTTAAGCTTTTATCTACCTGCACACTCACATTCAGAGAATTCTATATTTAAACCCCTAGACTCCTCTGTTCAACCCCACCCTACAGTGTCTTTCCATGAAATGTACTCTTCCATTCCTTGTTTCTGCTCCCAAAATGTATAATGTCATACTGGCCAAACCCCAGCGAATTTCGATATCATCCTCCCTGTGCGCAGGTCCGTCATCTCTTTACACCCATTGTGAGGATCACCCATTGACCCCAGCTGTTACTTCACTGTGTCTCCACCAGCTGCTTTTAGCCATTCAGCTACACGGGAGGAGGCGGGAAACCGGGCGGGATTGACCGAGCGAGGCGGGCGCTGGGCGGGATTGGCCGAGCGAGGCGGGCGCTGGGCGGGATTGGTCGAGCGAGGCGGGCACTGGGCGGGATTGGCCGAGCGAGGCGGGTGCTGGATGGGATTGGCCGAGCGAGGCGCTGGGCGGGATTGGCCGAGCGAGGCGGGTGCTGGATGGGATTGGCCGAGCGAGGCAGGCGCTGGGCGGGATTGGCCGAGCGAGGCGGGTGCTGGATGGGATTGGCCGAGCGAGGCGGGCGCTGGGCGGGATTGGCCGAGCGAGGCGGGCGCTGGCCGGGATTGGTCGAGCGAGGCGGGCGCTGGACGGGATTGGCCGAGCGCGGCGGGCGCTGGGCGGGATTGGTCGAGCGAGGCGGGCGCTGGACGGGATTGGCCGAGCGCGGCGGGCGCTGGGCGGGATTGGCCGAGCGAGGCGGGCGCTGGATGGGATTGGCTGAGCGAGGCGGGCGCTGGGCGGGATTGGACGAGCGAGGCGGGCGCCGGGCGGGATTGGCCAAGCGAGGCGGGCGCTGGGCGGGATTGGCCAGGTGTGGCAGGGATCTGCTCCGGGTCGGGTGCCATATTCTCGATCGGAATGATGTGTAGGAGCAGGTTGGTGTGGAACTCTGGGGCTGGATGGATGGTGTAAGGAGGTGTTGGAATTCGCTGGAATGGTGGGAGCATTTCTCTGCCCTCTTCATGTTACTGCAGCATGGGGCTGTGTTTAAGGGCACATTGCAGGGCGATTGATAACTGCTTCTTTTGCACTAAAAATGTTTTAATTATCAAATAATTTAATTAAGCAATGTAAATAACACAAGAAAGTCTCTCTCCACAGGTTTGTAAGTGCGCTTTTCATTCCTCCAAACCACCCACGGCTGCTGGTGTCTGGCTCTGGGGTAAGTGCCTGTAATGCTCCAGCACAGTCGCGATGGGCCGAATGGCCTCCTTCTGTGCTGTATATTCTGAGATTTGTGAACTGTAGATATTGAGATTGGTTTTGGTGTTGTGTTGGTTTTAATCACACTGGTTTCTGATCCCCAGGACGGGACGGTCCGGTTGTGGGAATACGAAAATGGGAAGGAGCTACACTGCTTTCAACTGAGTGAAGCACAGCCTTCTGGGTGTCAGGAGGTGAGCACTGTCTGCGGGTCAGACCGCCCCCCCCCCCCCCCCCACCCCGGCCTGTCTGCGGGTCAGACCCCCCCCCGCCTGACCTTGTGTTGTAACTCAGGTGAGTTTTCTGACGCTGCTCAATCCCCGGTGACTGTCACTGGCAGTGTGACTGGGCAGCTTGAACCCAGTGACCGTCACTGGCGGTGTTACTGGGCCGCTGTATCCCGGTGACTGTCACTGGCGGTGTTTCTGGGCCGCTCTATCCCGGTGACCGTCACTGGCGGTGTTTCTGGGCCGCTCTATCCCGGTGACCGTCACTGGCGGTGTTACTGGGCCGCTCTATCCCGGTGACCGTCACTGGTGGTGTTACTGGGCGCTCTATCCCGGTGACTGTCACTGGCGGTGTTACTGGGCCGCTCTATCCCGGTGACCGTCACTGGCGGTGTTTCTGGGCCGCTCTATCCCGGTGACCGTCACTGGCGGTGTTACTGGGCCGCTCTATCCCGGTGACCGTCACTGGCGGTGTTACTGGGCCACTCTATCCCGGTGACCGTCACTGGCAGTGTTACTGGGCGCTCTATCCCGGTGACTGTCACTGGCGGTGTTACTGGGCAGCTCTATCCCGGTGACTGTCACTGGCGGTGTTTCTGGGCCGCTCTATCCCGGTGACTGTCACTGGCGGTGTTTCTGGGCCGCTCTATCCCGGTGACTGTCACTGGCGGTGTTTCTGGGCCGCTCTATCCCTGTCACTGGCGGTGTTTCTGGGCCGCTCTATCCCCGGTGACTGTCACTGGCGGTGTTACTGGGCCGCTCTATCCCGGTGACTGTCACTGGCAGTGTTACTGGGCCGCTCTATCCCGGTGACCGTCACTGGCGGTGTTACTGGGCACTCTATCCCCGTCACTGACCTCTGTCTCTGAATTGCAGGCCAGGTGTGCTGTGGTGCAGATAGTCCATTGCAGGCAGGGAGATTTCTTCGCTGTTCTGTGTGACGGGTAAGTACAGAATTACTCTGTGCCCGAATCATCTGTCGATAACTTGTCCACACCTGACTCTGGGATTCTTCTCTTGTTGTCCACAGCGCCACGATGAGTTAGGTTTGGGCAGTCATGCAGTTCCCAATGGGGCTGAAATACAACAGCCTCTAATTTGGCTCCAGCACGCACAGACTTTGCCACCTCACTGGTGTTTGGGGAATGGAAACCTCACAGTATGGGGTCTTCAACTGAAGCAGTGTAGATGGAGCTTTACTCTGTATCTAACCCGTGCTGTACCTGTCCTGGGAGTGTTTGATGGGACAGTGTAGAGGGAGCTTTACTCTGTATCTAACCTGTGCTGTACCTGCCCTGGGAGTGTTGAGGGAGCTTTACTCTGTATCTAACCTGTGCTGTACCTGCCCTGGGAGTGTTTGATGGGACAGTGTAGAGGGAGCTTTACTCTGTATCTAACCCGTGCTGTACCTGCCCTGGGAGTGTTTGATGGGACAGTGTAGAGGGAGCTTTACTCTGTATCTAACCCGTGCTGTACCTGCCCTGGGAGTGTTTGATGGGACAGTGTAGAGGGAGCTTTACTCTGTATCTAACCCGTGCTGTACCTGCCCTGGGAGTGTTTGATGGGACAGTGTAGAGGGAGCTTTACTCTGTATCTAACCTGTGCTGTACCTGCCCTGGGAGTGTTTGATGGGACAGTGTAGAGGGAGCTTTACTCTGTATCTAACCCATGCTGTACCTGCCCTGGGAGTGTTTGATGGGACAGTGTAGAGGGAGCTTTACTCTGTATCTAACCCGTGCTGTACCTGCCCTGGGAGTGTTTGATGGGACAGTGTAGAGGGAGCTTTACTCTGTATCTAACCCGTGCTGTACCTGCCCTGGGAGTGTTTGATGGGACAGTGTAGAGGGAGCTTTACTCTGTATCTAACCCATGCTGTACCTGCCCTGGGAGTGTTTGATGGGACAGTGTAGAGGGAGCTTTACTCTGTATCTAACCCGTGCTGTACCTGCCCTGGGAGTGTTTGATGGGACAGTGTAGAGGGAGCTTTACTCTGTATCTAACCCGTGCTGTACCTGCCCTGGGAGTGTTTGATGGGACAGTGTAGAGGGAGCTTTACTCTGTATCTAACCCGTGCTGTACCTGCCCTGGGAGTGTTTGATGGGACAGTGTAGAGGGAGCTTTACTCTGTATCTAACCCGTGCTGTACCTGCCCTGGGAGTGTTTGATGGGACAGTGTAGAGGGAGCTTTACTCTGTATCTAACCCGTGCTGTACCTGCCCTGGGAGTGTTTGATGGGACAGTGTAGAGGGAGCTTTACTCTTTGTGACCTGTGCGTGACTCCTGTACTGAAGCCCGAATTGGTCAGTTTCTCCTCAGTGCATGTCCTTGAGCTGGATGTGGAAGCTCGGAGACTGGTTCACCGGCAGACGATTGCAGTGAAACAGCGAGCATGGGACGTGGCGTTCGATGGCCGTGCAGGGCTCTGGATCCTGGATGGTGACGAGGCTGTTCTGTACCAACTGCAGGAGGAGCAGTGGCAGGTGAGGAGGGTGTCAAAGCTCAGTAAAGGTCAACATGGTGGGGGGGGGGGGGGGGCGGCGCAGGGTCTGAGTTCAGTGAACATCAGAGTCTGTCGGTGGAGGGGGGGGGTGGTGGTGAAGCGGTTTACCACAAAAGAAACTTGCGCTCCAGTATTTGTTTGGTGGGGGGTGCCTTTTGAGATTTCCTTACTACGACTGTTTTTGTGACAACTAATCCCAAATCCAAGTTAATACTAACCTGTGTTCATCTCTCCAATAGAAAATACCTGACCATCCAGAGCAGATGAGGATTGAAGAGGTCATTCGTGCCAACTGGGCAGTGTTCCAGGGTAAGTGATAGCTCCTACCTACCCCAGTGAGAGTCAGTGTGGAACCCGCACCCCAGTGAGAGTCGAGAGTTTTCCATCATACTCCTGACTTGTGCCTTGTAGGTGGTAGAGATACTTTGGGGAGTCATAACGTAAGTCACTTGCCACAGAATACCCAGCCTCTGACCTGCCATTAAATGTCAGGGGGAGGTGGTTAGACACTCTCTCACTAGAGATGGTCATTGCCTTAATACATTCCAGTCTGTAACTCCCAGCTATTCTATATATAAAGTACCCGAACCCCTCGATTAGATTCCCGTCTGTAACTCTTGTTCTTTGTCTTTCTTCTGACAGGTTCAGCCGCTGAAATCAACTACAGCAATTTGTACAAAATGAGCATCGATACCATGGTCCAGTATCGACTGAAGAAAGAGCAGAGGATTCACCAGAGACAGAATAAAAGGGAATTGGAGATGGGGAAGGTGACTGGAGACAGTAAAAGGATGAGGGTGGGAGATGCTGCGATGTGATGCTGTTCGCCGGGACTCTGAGCTGTGGCTGCAGTGTTCATTACGGTGACTTGCGGCCTTTCTGAATGTAGTCTGAACCCCTAATGGGCAGCTCGCTGTTATTGGAAGGTGTGAAATTGGGCGTGTCAGGCACGGTGCTGCAGCAGCCCTTGGAGGGGCTGAGGACTTTGAAGAAGTATTCAAAACCATCAATTAATAGGCGTTGTACCAGCTATGTCCAGTGGATGGGTTTACCCCAGAACATAGGAGGTCATTCAGTGAGATTAAGGCTGATTTGTGACCTAACTCCATATTCCTTAATACCCTTGGCTAGAAAAAATCTTATCACTCAGATTTTGAATTATTGATTGAGCTGGCAATTTACCTTGGTCTGGCCCAATGTTCCCTGTAATTTTTTTTTGTGCGCAGTCCCTTTGGCTGTGCAGCACATGCACAAGCTGGTGAGTGGCCTACGCGGGACCTCCAGACCACTGCACAGTCGTACAGCTTAACAGGAACGTCGGTCTGGGCCAGATGGGCCGGGTTTAGCACTGAGCTCCTAAGTGTGGCAGGCCTGGATTTCTGTCCATATTGAGCTGCCCGGGCGGGTGGGAGTTTGGCGGTGATTGGACCCTGTTTAATTACATTGCTCCAGGTAACCTTGCAAATTCTAATAAAGCAACAAAACTCAAACAGAACAACCTTTATTCTCCAACATCTCAGCAACAGGGAACACACCGTAAACAATAAATCAATGCTCACGTTCAAGAGGGTTTTTGTGCGGAAAAGATTTCTTACAACATAACCACCAAAAATCAAAGTGAAAGCCGCGTGTTCAAAGGTGACTTTGTGTAACGCAACCTTTGCATATAAACTAATTTAATAAAATAACATTTTTCACAATTGAAAATATAGGACAAAAGTGGGACTTCGGAAATGGTTGTGATAAAATGGGAATTGCAAATAACCAGGAACGACTGTAGAATTACTTTTGCTATTTATTGGGATATTTTGACATTGGGCGATAGTATAAACAAGGTGATACGGTCTCACCTTATTCACCTCCTGACCTTCCTTTCCATTAAGAGGAGCAGAACAACAACAACTTGCACTTATATAGCGCCTTTAATGTAAAACAGACAGATTTGACACCAAGCCACGAGGCGATTTAGGACAGGTGAAGGTCAATGAGGTAGGTTTTAAGGAGCGTTTAAAGGAGGAGAGGGGGAATTCCAGAGCTCAGGGCCTTGGTAGCTGAAGGCACGGCCGCAATTGGTGGAGCGATTAAAATCAGGGATGCTCAAGAGGCCAGAATTAGAGCGCAGAGATAGGAGGGGGGGGGCAAGGCCATGGAGGGATTTGAATATAACGGGTGGCTGATCCAATAGCGCCTGTGGGAAAACTGTATTCCATACTATTTACAGCACAGAAACAGGCCATTCAGTCCATACTGGTGTTTATGCTCCACACGAGCCTCCTCCCACCCTACTTTATCTAATCTAAAGAGTGGGACACTTGCGGACCTGAGCGGCGATTTTTAAAAAAGTGACGTCACAGGACAGCAGGTAGGTGATTGGTGGTGAGTATTAGTTTAAAGAGAAAAAACTAAGAGCTGTGGAACTATAACTATTGCATTATTAAATATTAACTTAACTAGATGAACTAATAACTATAAATAATTGTTTGATTAAAAACTTCAACTGATTAAATAAGCAAATAAATAAAGTCTAGAGCTGGCAGGGCAGGCTGTGTGCCGGGACTGGGAGTTCGTGGACAGCGAGACTGTCCCAGATTCCCACATCTGCAGGAAATGTCTCTGCCTTCAGTCACTCCGGCTCAGAGTCATTGAGCTGGAAAGCGAGTTAGAGACACTCCGAAACTTAAGGGAGGGGGAGGAATTTCTGGATAGTTTTATCCAGAATACAGTCACACCCCAGAGGAAAGCGAGGGTGTGACTGTTAGGGAGACGGGTAGCGGGGACTTCGGAGGTTGAGAAGGAAGTCCCGCAGACACTGGTCCTGTCGAATAGGTACAATATACTCGCTACCTGTGAGGACAAGGAGAAGGACTGCGGGGAGGACAGCCACAATGCAGACCAAGGCACCGTGGCTCAGAAGGCTGTCTGGGGGGTGGGGAGAGCAGAACAGAAATATGGTAGTGATAGGGGATTCTATAATTAGGGGGATAGGTAGCATCCTCAGCAGCCAAGAACGAGAATCCCGAAGAATGTGTTGCTTACCTGCTGCCAAGGTAAGGGATATCTCGTGGCGACTGGAGAGGAATTTAGAAAGGGAGGGGGTAAATCCAGTTGTTGTGGTCCATGTCAGAACAAACGACTTAAGTAGGAACAGGGAGGAGGTCCTGCTGAGGGAGTATCAGGAGTTAGGAACTAAATTAAAAAGCAGGACCTCGAGGGTAATAATCTCTGGATTATTGCCCAAGCCACGTGCAAATTGGCATAGAAACAGTCAGATCAGGAGAATTAACACGTGGCTAGTGTGGGAAGGAGGGATTCCTTTTCATAGGACATTGGCACCAGTACTGGGACAGGCTCTACCTGAACTCGGATGGGACCCGGGTTGTAGCGGAAAGGGTGACAAAGGCTTTAAACTAGAAAGAGGGGGGGAAGGATCTACAAGAATTGAAACCAGACTAAATATAAACAAAACAGGAAAAGAGAGCATAGAAAAGAATAAAGTAAGGGAGGACATTGATGGCCAGGGAATAAATAGAGTTATAGAACAGGAGTCTAAAAAGATGGTTAAAAATAAAGAGAGGAACTGCTATTAAAAATGAGTTGATCTGTCTGTACAGCAATGTACACACTAATGAATCTTGGAGGCAGTAATACATTGCAAGGAACCAGACATAGTAGCGATTATTGAGAAATAACACAAAATGCTGGAAAAACTCCGCAGGCCAGGCAGCATCCGTGGAGAGAGAAACAGAGTTAACGTTTCAGGTCGAAGACCTTTCGTCAGAACTGGAAAAAAGTGGGAAAAGGAATAGATTGTGAAGCAAGTTAGGGGCTGGGAAAAGGGGGAGGGGTTGAAAGAACAAAAGGGAAGGTCCGTGATAGGATAGAAAGCAGGAGAGATATTCAAGGCGAGAGGAGGTGGTAATGGGACAGGTTAAGGAATAAAGGCTGGCTCTAGATGAGGTGTGAATTGCGCTGGCAGGATGAAGGACAGCTGCCATGTGGGAGGGAAGAAAAAAGGCCAAACAAAAAAGTGTGGGGGAAAAAAAAAAAAATATATATATATGTGATCGGGGCCGAGGTTATGATCTGAAATTGTTGAACTCGATGTTGAGTCCAGAGAGCTGTAAAGTGCCTGATCGAAAGATGAGGTGCTGTTCCTCAAGCTTACGCTGAGCTTCCGTGGAACAATGCAAGAGGCCGAGGACGGTGAGGTCTGAGTGGGAATGGGGCGGTGAATTAAAGTGACAGGCGACCGGGAGCTCGGGGTCCCCCTTACGGACTGAACGGAGGTGTTCCGCAAAGCGGTCACCCAATCTACGTTTGGTCTCCCCAATGTAGAGGAGACCGCATCGTGAGCAGCGAATTACAGTATATTAAATTGCAGGAAGTACAAGTAAATCGCTGTGTTACTGAGACATGGCTACAGAAAAATCAGGAATCCCTACTAAAGGGGAAAATGGAAGAACATTTAGAAACCAAAAATATAGTAATAGCATGGATTTCAAAAGGGAAAGACTTGCCTGACCAACCTAATTAAATTTTTTGAAGAGGTAACAGTAGACAATGGTAATGCAGTAGATGTAATTTGTCTAGATTTTCAAAAGGCCTTTGATAAAGTACCAGATAATAGACCAATGAATAAGGTCAGAGAATGCGGAGTCAGGGGACAAGTAGTAGAATGGATTGCTGGCTGGCTTCAAAACAGAAAGCAGAGAGTAGGGGTAAAGGGTAGCTATTCACAGTGACAGAAGGTGGGTAGTGGTGTTCCACAAGGATCAGTGCTGGGACCACTGCAATTTATATTAACGATTTAGACTTTGGAATCAAAAACACAATTTCTAAATTTGCCGATGACACCAAATTGGGGGTGATAGTCAATACTGAGGAGGACTGCAACAAATTACAGGCGAACAATAATAAACTTGCAGAATGGGCAAATAAAATTCAACACAGATAAATGTGAGATATTACATTTTGGTAGGAAGAATAGGGAGGTCACTTATTACTTGGAAAAGAAGAATCCAAATGGGGTAGAGGAACAAAGGGATCTCGGAGTACAAATCACAAAGTATCGACACAGGTTAACAAGGCCATAAAAGTGTTTATTTCTAGAGGGCTAGAATTGAAGTTATGCTAAACTTGTATCGAACCTTGCTTACACCACACTTGGAGTAGTGTGTGCAATTCTGGTCACTATTATAAAAAGGATATAGAGGAACTGGAGAGGGTGCAGAGAAGATTTACAAGGATTATACCAGAAATGCGAGGGTATACATATCAGGAAAGGGTAAACAGGCTGGGTCTCTTTTCTCCTCAAAAGAGAAGGCTGAGGGGTGACCTATTAGAGGTCTTTAAAATTATGAAATGTTTTGATAGAGTGGATACAGAGAAAACGTTTCCACTTGTGGGGAAGAGCAAAACTAGGAGGCCATCAATATAGGATAGTCACCAAGAAATCCAATAGGGAATTCAGAAGAAACTTCTTTACCGAGAAAATGGTGAGAATGTGGAACTCGCTACCACAGGGAGTGGTTGAAGCAAATAGTACAGATGCATTTAAGGGGAGGCTAAACAAGCATACGAGAGAGAAGGGAATAGAGGGTTATGCTGATAGAGTTAGAAGAAAGACAGGAGGAGGCTCGAGTGGAGCATAAACTGGTTGGGCTGAATGGCCTGTTTCTGTGCTGTTTATCCTATGTAACCCCATCAGCATAAGCTCTCCCTTTCTTCCCCCATGTGCTTGTCTAGCTTCCCCTTAAATACATCGATATTATTCACCTCAACCACTCCCTGTGGGAGCGAGTTCCACATTCTCACCACTCTGGGTAAAGAAGTTTCTTCTGAATTCCCTTTTGGATTTATTAGTGACTATCTTATATTTATGGCCCCTAGTTCTGGTCTCCCCCACAAGTGGAAACATTTTCTCTACGTCTACCCTATCGAACCCCTTCATAATTTTAAAGACCTCGATCAGGTCACCCCTCAGCCTTTTCCTCTCTAGAGAAAAGAGCCCCAGCCTGTTCAACCTTTCATAAGAAATAGGAGCAGGAGTCGGCCAATCGGCCCCTCGAGCCTGCTCCACCATTCAATAAGATCATGGCTGATCTGATCCTAACCTCAAATCTTCTATCACTCTGCATCCACCCGAACCCATGTGATCTCCCTGGAGAGGCGAAAAACCAGATAAAAAACCCAATGGCCAATTTGGGAGAAAAAATCTGGGAAATTCCTCTCCGACCCATCTAGGCGATCGAAACTCTTCCAGGAGATCACTCTGTCCCTATATTTTCTACAGTACTTACCTTCTGTAAAGGCGATCTCCACCCCAGCCAGGAACAGGAATAAAACCATCTCCTGAAATCTAACACCGAATTAGAACACAAGAAGTAGGAGCAGAACCAGGCTACACAGCCCCTGGGCCCGCTCCACTACCCACAGGGCCATGACCATTCCGAACCTAGACTCATGTCCAATTTCCTGCCCGCTCCCCGTAACCCTTAATTCCCTTTACTTCTAGGAAACTATCTATTTCTGTTTTAAATTTATTTAATGATGTAGCTTCCACAGCTTTCTGGGGCAGCAAATTCCACAAACCTACCACCCTCTGAGTGAAGAAGTTTCTCCTCATCTCAGTTTTGAAAGAGCAGCCCCTTATTTTAAGATTATGCCCCCTAGTTCTAGTTTCACCCTACATTGGGAACATCCTCCCCGCATCCACCCGATCAAGCCCCTTCACAATCTTATATGTTTCAATAAGATCGCCTCTCATTCTTCTGAACTCCAATGAGTAGAGTCTCAATCTACTCAACCTCTCCTATGACCACCCCCTCATCCCCGGGATTAACCGAGTGAACCTTTGTACTGACTCGAGAGCAAGTATGTCTTCTTAAGTATGGACACCAAAACTGTATGCAGTATTCCAGGTGCGGTCTCACCAATACCTTGTATAACTGCAGCAATACCTCCCTGTTTTTATATTCTATCCCCCTAGCAATAAAAGCCAACATTCCATTGGCCTTCTTGATCACTTGCTGCACTTGCATACTAACTTTTTGAGTTTCGTGCACCAGGAACCCCAGATCCCTTTGTACTACAGTACTTTCCAGTTTCTTGCCATTAAGATAATAACTTGCTCTATGATTTTTCCTGCCAAAGTGCATAACCTCACACTTTCCAGTATTGTATTCCATCTGCCAAATCTCTGCCCACTTACTTAGCCTGTCTATGTCACTTTGCAGGTTTTTTATGTCCTCCTCACTCACTACTTTCCCTCCCATCTTTGTATCATCTGCAAACTTTGATATGTTACACTCGGTCCCCTCCTCCAAATAGCTAATATAGATTGTAAGGAGTTGGGGACCCAGCACTGACCCCTGCGGAACACCACTAGTTACTGATTGCCAGTCTGAGAATGAACCATTTATCCCAACTCTCTGCTTTCTGTTAGAGAGCCAATCCTCCACCCACGCCTGATAGTTATAACCTCTCAGTTCTGGTATCATCCTTGTAAATTATTTTTGCACCTTCTCTAATGCCTCTATATCTTTTTTATAATTTGGAGACCAGAACTATGCACAGTACTGCAAGTACTTGGAATTATAGTGAACAGTGAGGAGGTTAGGGATAGACTTCAAGAGGACATAGACAGGCTGGTGGAATGGGTGGACTCATGGCAGATGAAGTTTAACGCAGAAAAGTGCAAAGTGATATATTTTGATAGGAAGAGCGAGGAGAGGCAATATAAACTAAAGGGTACAATCCTAAAGGGGGTACAGGAACAGAGACCTGGGAGTATATGCACAAATCATTGAAGGTTGAGAAAGCGGTTCAAAAAGCATACGGGATCCTGGGCTTTACAAATAAAGGCATAGAGTACAAAAGCAAGAAAGTTATGATGAACCTTTATAAAACACTGGTTCGGCCACAACTGGAGTATTGTGTCCAATTCTGAGCACCGCACTTTAGGAAGGATGTGAAGGCCTTAGAGAGGGTGCAGAAAAGATTTACAAGAATGGTTCCAGGGATGAGGGACTTCAGTTACGTGGATAGACTGGAAAAACTGGGGTTGTTGTCCTTGGAACAGAGGTGTTCAAAATCGTGATGAGTCTAGACAAAATAGAGAGAAACTGTTCCCATTGGTGGAAGGGTTGAGAACCAGAGGACAGACACATTAAGATTAATTAAGAAAGGGAAGCTAGATTATGAAAGTAAACTAGCAAAAAATATAAAAACAGATAGCAAGAGTTTCTGCAATTATATAAAAAAAAAAGGGTGGCTAAAGTGAATGTTGGTCCCTTAGAGGACGAGACCGGGAAATTAGTGGTGGGGAACATGGAAATGGCAAAAACACTGAACAAATATTTTGTATCAGTCTTTACAGTAGAGGACACTAAAAATATCCCAATACTGGACAAACAGGGGGCTATAAGGGGGGAGGAGCTACTCGGTAAGATAATGGGACTAAAGGCGGATAAATCCCCTGGACCTGATGGCTTACATCCTAGGGTCTTGAGAGAAGTAGCGGTAGGGATTGCGGATGCATTGGTGGTAATTTTCCAAAACTCCCTGGATTCAGGAAAGGTCCCAGCAGATTGGAAAACTGCTAATGTAACGCCCTTATTTAAAAAGGGAGGTAGACAAAAGGCTGGAAACTATAGACCAGTTAGCCTAACATCTGTGGTTGGTAAAATGTAGGAGTCCATTATTAAGGAAGCAGTAACAGGACATTTGGATAAGCATAATTTAATCAGACAAGAGTCAGCATAGTTTTATGAAGGGGAAGTCATGTTTGACAAATTTGCTCGAATTCTTTGAGGACATAACAAACAGGGTGGATAAAGGGGAACCAGTGGATGTGGTGTATTTGGACTTCCAAAAGGCATTTGACAAGGTGCCACACAAAAGATTACTGCACAAGATAAAAAATCACAGGATTGGGGGTAATATACTGGCATGGGTGGAAGATTGGCTATCTAATAGAAAACAGTTGGGATAAATGGTTCATTCTCGGGTTGGCAATCAGTAACTAGTGGTGTTCCGCAGGGGTCAGTGCTGGGACCCCAACTCTTTACAATCTATATTAACGATTTGGAGGAAGGGACCGAGTGCAACATATCCAAGTTTGCCGACGATACAAAGATGGGAGGGAAAGCAGTGAGTGAGGAGGACATAAAAAACCTGCAAAAGGACATAGACAGGCTAAGTGAGTGGGCAGAAATTTGGCAGATGGAATATAATGTTGGAAAGTGTGAGGTTATGCACTTTGGCAGAAAAAATCAAAGAGCAAGTTATTATCTAAACGGAGAGAAACTGCAAACTGCTACAGTACTGGGGGTCCTGGTGCACGAAACACAGAAGGTTAGTATGCAGGTACAGCAGGTGATCAGGAAGGCCAATGGAATCTTGGCTTTTATTGCAAGGGGGATGGAGTATAAAAGCAGGGAAGTCTTGCTGCAGTTATACAGGGTACTGGTGAGGCCACATCTGGAATACTGCGTAGTTTTGGTTTCCATATTTAAGAAAAGATATACTTGCTCTCGAGGCAGTTCAGAGAAGGTTCACTCGGTTGATTCCGGAGATGAGGGGGTTGAGTAGGTTGGGCCTCATTTGAATTCAGAAGAATGAGAGGCGATCTTATCGAAACATATAAGATTGTGAGGGGGCTTGATCGGGTGGATGCGGGGAGGATGTTTCCACTGATGGGTGAGACTAGAACTAGGGGGCATAATCTTAGAATAAGGGGCTGCCGTTTCAAAACTGAGATGAGGAGAAACTTCTTCACTCAGAGGGTAGTAAATCTATGGAATTTGCTACCCCAGAGAGCTGTGGAAGCTGAGACAGGTGTCAGGCTCACTGAAAGTCCAAATACACCACATCCACTGGTTCTCCCTTATCTATTCTACCAGTTACATCCTCAAAAAATTCCAGTAGATTAGTCAAGCATGATTTACCTTTTGTAAATCCATGTTGACTTTGTCCGATCCTGTCACTGTTTTCCAAGTGCTCTGCTATTACATCTTTTATAATGGACTCTAGCATTTTCCCCACTACCGATGTCAGGCTTACCGGTCTATAATTCCCCGTTTTCTCTCTCCCACCTTTTTTAAATAGTGGGGTTACATTAGCTACCCTCCAATCCATGGGAACTGTTCCAGAATGTATAGAATTTTGGAAGATGGCCAGCAATGCATCTACTATTTCTAGGCCCACTTCCTTAAGTACCCTAGGATGTAGATTATCAGGCCCTGGGGATTTATCGGCCTTCAATCCAGTCAATTTCCCTAACACCATTTCCCTACAAATACTGATTTCATTTAGTTCCTCCCTCTCATTAGACCCTATGTTCCCCGACATCTCTGGGAGGTTATTTGTGTCCTCCTTTGTGAAGATAGAACCAAAGTATGTATTTAATTGGTCTGCCATTTCTTTGTTCCCCATTATAAATTCCCCTGATTCTGACTGCAAGGGACCTACGCTTGACTTCACCAATCTTTTTCTCTTCACATATCTATAGAAGCTTTTACAGTCAGTTTTTATGTTCCCGGCAAGCTTACTCTCATTCTATTTTCCCCCTCTTAATTAATACCTTGATTTCCCTTAGTGCCCAAAAATCTATCGCTCTGTCTTGAATATGCTCATCGACTGAGCATCCACAGCCCTCTGGGTAAAGAATTCCAAAGATGCACCACCCTCTGAGTGAAGAAATTTCTCCTCATCTCAGTCATAAATGGTCGACCCCTTAACCTGAGACTATGCCCCCTAGTTCGAGACTCTCCCACCAGGGGAACAGCCTCTCAGCATCTCCCCTGTCAATCCCCCATAGAATTTTATATGTTTCAATGACATGGAAGCAGCATGCTATAGGTAGAGCTAAGAGATCCCACAACCAACAGATCAGATCAAAGCTCTGCAGTCCTGCCACATCCAGTCACAATTAATGGTGGACTATTAGGCAATGAATGGGAGGAGGAGGCTCCATGAACCACCCCATCCTCAATGATGGCAGAGCCCAGCACATGGGCAAGACAAGGCTGAAGTGCTCGTGACCATCTTCAGCCAGAAGTGCTGAGTGGATGATCCATCTCAGTCTCTTCCTGAGGTCCTCACCATCACAGAAGCCAGTCTTCAGCCAATTTGATTCACTCCACGTGATATCAAGAAACGGCCGAGCGCACTGGATGCAGCAGGCTCTCAGTGATCCCAGGATTTTCTGCTATATTCCTATAACCCCTTCCCAGACCCAAAGACCCTTTTAAAATACTGTTAGAGCTTGAGGCCTGATTATGACAGATCTCAGGACGCTGCTATTGTTGATAAATTAATGTCTGCGATAATGAGGCTTGGCGATACTCTAGTTCTTATGAACCTCTGATTCACTGATCAGCGCCACAGGACAACTGCTGCATTATCAAACATCTTACAGATGTGCATTTCCTGTCCTCAACCCTTACTTTCTGTTGTTACACTTATATGACATTTCTCCATGTAAACAGTTGCCTGAGGGTTTGTTGATAAATCAATCAAATCCCTCAAAATCCTTTCTGAAACAAATTTCAGCCACAAATTTATTTTCAGTAATTGAAATTTCTAATGTCCAAAATAATGTTTGAAACAATTTTTTTTTTTTTTAAAACAAAAAAAATACGTATTTCACGATAACAATTCAATTTATCAACTAGATTTAAAGCTGTCTTGAGGTCCAAAGTGCATAGCCCTTCCATCATAACTGTCATAACTGGCGCAAAGGTCACAAATTAGGTCAGGACCTGAGCTGGGGGCGGGGGCTCCAATCTGGGAGTCGGTC
This sequence comes from Somniosus microcephalus, assembly GCF_052327205.1. Lineage (NCBI taxonomy): Eukaryota > Metazoa > Chordata > Chondrichthyes > Squaliformes > Somniosidae > Somniosus > Somniosus microcephalus. The sequence continues at coordinate 134,061,123 of NC_141000.1, read as the reverse complement.
TGGCCGGACAGATACGACCACAGGAAGGCATAAATTTGTCCACCTGGGTTACTGCCTGGACCCCCATCCCATCACACAAAAAGGAATGGCCCCATTAAAAAGGGGACTGAGGAGGTAGTCCCACTTTCTTTGTGGGAGACCCCAGCATCCCTCTAGTACCAACACACTGCATCTCAGTATCCTAGGAACAGGAGGAGGCCATTCAGCCCCTCGAGCCTGTTTCACCATTCAGTGAGATCTGTATTTTGGCTCCATATCCCTTAATACCCTTGGTTAGCAAAAATCTATCGATCTCAGATTTAAAATGATTAAGCGAACTCGCAGCTACTGCTTTTTGTGGGAGAGTTCCACACTTCTACCACTCTTTGCGTGAAGAAGTGTTTCTGAACTTCTCTCAATGGCCTGGCTCTGATTTTAAGGTTATGTCTCCTTGTCCTAGACTCCCCACCAGCGAAAAAAGTTTCTCTATCAGGTGACCTCTAGTGAGTGAGCAGATGTGGTGCAACAGCTGCCTGTCTTATTTAAATGAAGGGACATCCTTGTGGTGGGGTCAGCACTGGAATTTGAGTGTGTGTGAGAATGAGAGAGTGTGTTTGTGTGAGAGAGAGAGAGAGAGCGAGTGAGCCTGACACCTGTTCTCACTTTAACTGGTGTTTCAATTCTAAATATATTATAATTTTTAGAATGTGTATTAAGCTGATAGACAGGATTTAAAAAAAATCAAATAAGTTGAATTTTGAAAGCAAACAGAAAACCTCTAATTATCACCTGATTAGCATCTTGGTTTTGTCGACATTTAGAAAATATAAACATTTTAGTTATTAAAAGCCATCAGGCTCAGGGAAAGAGAGAGATACAGAGTGTCTTTCCTCCTCTTAATTTGATGTATTTTCCCCCCCACATAAAAATAAATTAATAAATAACAAATGGTTGAGTTTTGAAAGGCTAATTATCACCTGGGTTATGGTATTCGAGGGATGGGTGTTGACAATTCTTATATTATTTAGTAGACAACAAAATATAGAGAGAAATCATTGTAAGCAATTTAAAAAATAATTTTTTTTAAATGATAATATATAAAATAATTTAAAAGCTGAACAAATGAAATTTAGCTGTTACTAAAGTTAGAATCTTCATTTCAGCATCAATTAAAGTTTAAATCATTTGATCAACAATCGAGACAAACTTAATAAACTTAATAAAGAAAGGGAAGATACATTATGAAAGTAAATTAGCAAAAAATATAAAGACAGATAGTAAGAGTTTTTATAGTTATATAAAAAGAAAAAGGGTGGCTAAAGTAAATGTTGGTTCCTTAGAGGATGAGACCGGGAAATTAATGGTGGGAAATATGGAGATGGCAAAAACACTGAATGAATATTTTACATCAGTCTTTACAGTAGAGGACACCAAGAATATCCCAACACTTGACAAGCAGGGGGCTATAGGGGGGGAGGAGCTAAATACGATTAAAATCACTAAGGAAGTAGTACTTGGTAAAATAATGGGACTCAAGGCGGATAAATCACCTGGACCTGATGGCTTACATCCCAGGGTTTTGAGGGAAGTGGCGGTAGGGATTGTGGATGCATTGGTAATAATCTTCCAAAACTCCCTGGACTCAGCAAAGGTCCCGGCAGACTGGAAAACTGCTAATGTAACACCCTTATTTAAAAAGGGCAGTAGACAGAAGGCTGGAAACTATAGACCGGTTAGCCTAACATCTGTGGTAGGTAAAATTTTGGAGTCCATTATTAAGGAGACAGTAACAGGACATTTGGATAATCATAATTTAATAAGACAAAGTCAGCATGGTTTTATGAAGGGGAAGTCATGTTTGACAAATTTGCTGGAGTTCTTTGAGGAAGTAACATATAGGGTGGATAAAGGTGAACCAGTGGACGTAGTGTATTTAGACTTCCAAAAGGCATTTGACAAGGTGCCACACAAAAGATTATTGCTTAAGATAAAAAATCACGGGATTGGGGGTAATATTCTGGCATGGATAGAGGATTGGCTATCTAACAGAAGGCAGAGAGTTGGGATAAATGGTTCATATTCAGACTGGCAATCAGTAACCAGTGGTGTTCCGCAGGGGTCAGTGCTGGGTCCCCAACTCTTTACAATCTATATTAACGATTTGGAGGAGGGGACCGAGTGTAACACGTCAAAGTTTGCAGATGATACTAAGATGGGAGGGAAAGTAGTGAGTGAGGAGGACATAAAAAACCTGCAAGGGGACATAGACAGGCTAAGTAAGTGGGCAGAGATTTGGCAGATGGAATACAATACTGGAAAGTGTGAGGTTATGCACTTTGGCAGGAAAAATCGTAGAGCAAGTTATTATCTTAATGGCAAGAAACTTGAAAGTACTGAAGTACAAAGGGATCTGGGGGTCCTGGTGCACGAAACTCAAAAGGTTAGTATGCAGGTGCAGCAAGTGATTAAGAAGGCCAATGGAATGTTGGCTTTCATTGCTAGGGGGATAGAATATAAAAATAGGGAGGTATTGCTTCAGTTGTACAAGGTATTGGTGAGACCGCACCTGGAATACTGCATACAGTTTTGGTGTCCATACTTAAGAAAGGACATACTTGCTCTCGAGTCAGTACAAAGAAGGTTCACTCGATTAATCCCGGGGATGAGGGGATGGACATATGAGGAGAGGTTGAGTAGATTGGGACTCTACTCATTGGAGTTCAGAAGAATGAGAGGCGATCTTATTGAAACATATAAGATTATGAAGGGGTTGGATCGGGTGGATGCAGGGAGGATGTTCCAGATGATGGGTGAAACTAGAACTAGGGGGCATAGTCTTAGAATAAGGGGCTGCTCTTTCAAAACTGAGATGAGGAGGAACTACTTCACTCAGAGGGTGGTAGGTCCATGGAATATGCTGCCCCAAAAAGCTGTCGAAGCTACATCATTACATAAATTTAAAACAGAAATAGACAGTTTCCTAGTAGAAAAGGGAATTAAGGGTTACGGGGAGCGGGCAGGAATTTGGACATGAGTCTAGGTTCGGATAGGTCATGGCCCTGTGGGTAGCGGAGCGGGCCCAGGGGCCGTGTAGCCTGATCCTGCTCCTGTTTTCGTGTGTCTAATGCTGTTAGATTCAGGAGATTGTCCTGTCATAGTGGATTGGCGGTTAGGATCAGATCAGCCATGATCTTATTGAATGGCGGAGCAGGCTCGAGGGGCCAATTGGCCTACTCCTGCTCCTATTTCTTATGTTTATGTTCTATATAAAATATATTTCCATTTTCACAGCCTTTCCTGCAACTGATTGATCTGTGTTATAGCCAGGAGCTTTACAGTATGAGTACAGGCCCTGGAGCATGATGAGAGACCCAGAAACAGGCCCTGGGGCCCAGAGAGGCCCGAAAACAGGCCCAGTGAGTAAAGGGCCAGAAACAGGCCCTGTGGCACAGAAATAGGCCGTGGTACCCAGAGAGGCCTGAAAACAGGCTCAGTGAGTAAAGGCCCAGAAACAGGCCCAGTGAGAGGCCCTGAAATAGGCTCTGAGGCCCAGTGAGAGGCCCTGAAATCTGGTGAGAAGCCAAAATGCTTTTTAAAAAAATATAAACATAAATAAATGTAAGAAATGTAAATGTTAAACACAGACACCAGAAATCTTACAAAACAAACCATGTCAAAAGTAAAATGTTCCGATGGGAAGCTGTGAGAGACCAACAATAACAACAAATAAATGAGGATCGGTCGATTGTCTTTGCTCCGTTAGCCATTCTCGGCACTGCGACCTCCTTATTCAGGATCCACATCGAACGTCACCAGCAAAGGTTCCAAAAATCGTAAACATTCAGTAACTTTGATATCACGTGTAGAAAAATAGCAGAATAATGAGGAGCAGCATCAGGGGAAGTGACAGTTCACTACCGTCACACGGCTCCTCGCACGGCCGCCAGACTCATTGCTGGGGAAACGCTCCATTCCCCCGCCGGGGTTCCCGCAGGTCACTTGATACATTCAGAGCAGCAACTTACAGCAAAATGGCTGCGGACTAAGAGGCCGCCTTCCTCCACATCGAATCCTTTAATGAAGAAAGATTCTTCTCTGTGAATTTACAGAATGTCCTGCGCTTTATAGACAACACAATGGACGGACCCCGCAAGCTCATTCCAGGAGCGATGAGCCCCACAAAACATAAACAGAGGGAAAGGTCACCTGAACCGCAACACTTCCCACTCCTCTCAAACCGATTCTGCCCGTCTGGGGTTGATCACAGTAGGTTTGACAATTAATTACCCTCAGGAAGCCCTCCTGTACCTGAACTGTCAAACCGCAGTGGTAGAATGAACTAGAACATTCTGTCGCTGAAATCCCCGAGCAGTGGTTAAATGGTCCCAGATTCCCAGAGTTCACCTGCTCACCTCAAACACAATTTCACTTATTTTTGCTGCCAAGGGTTAAAGATTCGTTCTTCTTTTGTACCTAGAAATTTAAAAAAATTCAAGAGGTGTAAAATCCCACGGGATTGAGCGGGACTGTGGCAGCCCATCATTGGCTGATCAGGGGATGCTGCACAGTCAGTCAGTTCAACACAAGACAATCTTCAGATTACTGAGAAACGTGAATCTAAAAAACATGGCACATAAAATGGGTAAAACTCAATAGCCCTGACAGTGCAGTGACCCGGGTAATCCTCGGACCTGGGCAACAACAGGATACCTGTGTGTCAGGTGAGTGTGTACAGTTTTCCTACATTACAGCAGTGACTATACTTCAAAAGTACTTAATTGGCTGTACAGCACTGAGGTAAAAGGCACTATAGAAATGCAAGTCTTTCTTTTCTACACGTGTGTTACCTCATTCATAGCGTCATCGATTTGCTTTAACTCCTCATATCTGTCGTGCGAATCTCGCAGCGGCTGCACCATCGTTTCTTCAATCTGAGGAAAGAGCTGAGCACAGAGAGCGGATTATCAACATTTACATTTACAGGCAGTGAGTTCCAGACCCCCACCACCCTCTGGGTGAAAAAATTCTCTTCAAATCCCCTCTAAACTTCCGACCAATTACTTTAAATCTATGCCCCCTGGTTATTGACCTCTCTGCTAGGGGAAATAGGTCCTTCCTATCCACTCTAGGCCCCTCATAATTTTATACACCTCAATTAAATCTCCCCTCAGCCTTCTCTGTTCCAAAGAAAACAACCCCAGCCTATCCAATCTTTCCGCAAAGCTAAAATTTTCAAGTCCCGGCAACATCCTCGTAAATCTCCTCTGTACCCTCTCTAGTGTAATCACATCCTTCCTGTAATGTGGTGACCAGAACTGCACGCAGTACTCTAGCTGCAGCCTAACTAGTGTTTTATACAGTTCAAGTATAACCTCCCTGCTCTTACATTCTATGCCTCGGCTAATAAAGGCAAGTATTCCGTATGCCTTCTTAACCGCCTTATCCACCTGTCCTGCTACCTTCAGGGATCTTTGGACATGCACTCCAAGGTTCCTCTGTTGCTCTACACTTCAGTGTCCTACCATTTATTGTGTATTCCCTTGCTTTGTGAGATCTCCCCAAATGCATTACCTCACACTTCTCCAGATTGAATTTCATTTGCCACTGTTCTGCCCACCTGACCAGTCCATTGATATCTTCCTGCAGTCTACAGCTTTCTTCCTCACTATCAACCACACGGCCAATTTTGCATCATCTGCAAACTTCTTAATCATACCCCCTACATTCAAGTCTAGATCATTGATATATACCACAAAAAGTAAGGGACCTAGTACCCTTTGCTTCCTGCCTCTGAGCCAATTTTGGATCCAACTTGTCACTTTCCCTTGGATCCCATGGGCTTTTAACTTCATGGCCAGTCTGCCATGTGGGACCTTATCAAAAGCCTTGCTAAAATCCATATAGACTACATCAAACGCACTACCCTCATCGACCCTCCTTGTTACCTCCTCAAAAAATGCTATCAAGTTAGTCAGACATGACCGCCTCTTAACAAATCCATGCTGACTGTCCTTGATTAATCTGTGCCTTTCTAAATGAAGATTTATCCTGTCCCTCAGAATTTTTTCCAATAATTTTCCCACCACCGAGCTTAGGCTGACTGGCCTGTAATTACTCGGTCTATCCCTTTCTCCCTTTTTAAACAATGGTACCACGTTAGCAGTCCTCCAGTACCACACCTGTAGCCAGAGAGGATTGGAAAATGATGGTCAGAGCCTCTGCTGTTTCCTCTTTTGCTTCTCTTAACAGCCTGGGATACATTTCATCCGGGCCTGGGGATTTATCCACTTTCAAAGCTGCTAAGCCCCTTAATACTTCCTCTCTCACTATGTTTATCTCATCTAATATTTCACACTCCTCCTCCTTAACTACAATGTCTGCACGTTCCTCTCTTTTGTGAAGACAGAGGCAAAGTATTCATTAAGAACCATACCAACGTCTTCCGCCTCCACACACAGGTTACCTTTATGGTCCCTAATAGACCCTACTCTTTCTTTAGTTATCCTCTCGCTCTTAATGTATTTATAAAACATCTTTGGGTTTTCCTTGATTTTACTTGCCAATATTTTTTCATGCTCTCTCTTTGCATAATTCAGAAAAGAAAAAGAGAAGGAAATTGATTGATGGCGTGTCACCAATGGGGAGCACAAATCGTCAATTCAGGGCTGCACTGTTCAACCTGGGTGTCCGACGGTGAAAGTCCACACGGGATCGTGGGCTTGCTCATTACCCATAGCGTAATCATGGCATCAAGAATTCAGCGCCGCGTGTGTATTATCTGTGTAAGTGTGTAAGTGTGAGTGTGTAAGTAAGTGTGAGTGTGTACACGAACCAGAGCATTTCACCACTTCTGTCACTCACTTTCATCACCGACTCGAACATGGGGATGAGGACAAACTTGATGAATCCGATCTGAGCCGTGGCTTTTGTCACCTTGTCTCGGTCCATGAACGGGGCGACTGGCAGACCCTCCGACTTCTCCCGGTCACTCTGAAACAATAAACCAAAGGACTGGCATACGGGGCAGGGGATACGGGGCGGGGTGGGGGGTGCAGGGCAGGGGGTGCGGGGCAGGGGGTGGGGGGTAGGAGGTGGGGGGTACGGGGCGGGGGTAGGAGGTGGGTACGGGACGGGGGGTATGAGGTGGGGGGTGCGGGGCGGGTGGTAGGAGGTGGGGGTGCGGGGCGGGGGGTCGGGGGTGGGAGTGCGGGGCGGGGGGTAGGAGGTGCGGGGCATGAGGTGGGGGGTGCGGGGCGGGGGGTAGGAGGTGGGGGGTGCGGGGCGGGGGGTAGGAGGTGGGGGGTGCGGGGCGGGGGGTAGGAGGTGGGGGGTGCGGGGCGGGGGGTAGGAGGTGGGGGTGCGGGGCGGGGGGGTGCGTGGGTTCGGGGTCTTTACCTGCATGAAGTATTCTTGAAGTAAACAGTCCACCCAGGGTTCTGCCACCTCCATCGGTCTCACCTCGTTCGAGATGTCGCAGCATTTTATCAAAACCATCTTCAGCTGCAGAGACAGAGCAGGAAGAGTTCAACGCCCCATTCCCACTCAGACCTCACTGTCTGCGGCCTCTTGCATTGTTCCACGGAAGCTCAGCGTAAGCTCGAGGAACAGCACCTCATCTTCCGATCAGGCACTTTACAGCCCTCTGGGCTCAACATAGAGTTCAACAATTTCAGATCATAACCTCGGCCCCTATCACATATATATATATACGATAGCAAAATACTGCAGATGTTGGAAATCCGAAATAACAACAGAAAATGCTGGAAAAACTCAGCAAGTCAGGCAACATCCGTGGAGAGAAATTTGAGTTGACGTTTCGGGTTTGACCCTTCTTCAAAACTGGAGAGAAAAGGAACTAGATCGAAGGCAGGGCTGCGATCGGACCGCTCTCTCCGAGACACCCTAGTCCACTCCTCTATCACCCCAAACAGCCCTTCCCCTTCGCCTGGCACCTTCCCGTGCAAGCGGAGGAGATGTAACACCTGCCCCTATACCTCCCCCCTCCCCACTGTCCAGGGCCCCAAACACCCCTTCCAGGTGAAACAGCGATTTACTTGTACTTCTCGCAATCTAGTATACTGTATTCGCTGCTCACGATGCGGTCTCCTCTACATTGGGGAGACCAAACGCAGATTGGGTGACCGCTTTGCGGAACACCTCCGTTCAGTCCGTAAGGGTGACCCCGAGCTTCCGGTCGCCTGTCATTTCAATTCACCGCTCCATTCCCACTCGGACCTCACCGTCCTTGGCCTCTTGTACTGTTCCACGGAAGCTCAACGTAAACTCGAGGAACAGCACCTCATCTTCCGATTAGGCAGTCTGCAGCCTTCCGGCCTCAATATCGAGTTCAACAATTTCAGATCATAACCTCGGCCCCTATTTCATTTTCACTTATATTTTTCCACTCCTTTCCTTTCCCCCCCCCCCCCTTTCCTTTTGTTTCTCTCTCACACCTGGCAGCTATCTTTTGCCCTGCCAGTACACTTTACACCTAATCACAGCCTATTACCATCTCGTCTAGCTTCTAATCTCTTTTACTTCTTTTGGTTCTTTAATTCTTTTGTCCGATCGCAGCCCTGCCTTCGATCTAGTTCCTTTTCTCTCCAGTTTTGAAGAAGGGTCAAACCCGAAACGTCAACTCAAATTTCTCTCCACGGATGTTGCCTGACTTGCTGAGTTTTTCCAGCATTTTCTGTTGTTATTACATATATATATATATTTTTTCTTCCCTCCCACATGGCAGCTGCCCTTCATTCTGCCAGCGCAATTCACACCTCATCTAGAGCCATCCTTTGTTCCTTAACCTGTCCCATTACCACCTCCTCTCGCCTTGAATATCTCTCAATGTCTCTTAATCTCTCCTGCTTTCTATCCCATCACTGACCTTCCCTTTTGTTCTGTCATCCACTCCCCCTTTTCCCAGCCCCTAACTTGCTTTAAAATCTATTCCTTTTCCTGTTGGTTTCCAATTCTGACGAAGGGTCATTGACCTGAAACGTTAACTCTGTTTCTCTCTCCACAGATGCTGCCTGGCCTGCTGAGTTTTTCCAGCGTTTTCTGTTGTTATTTCGGATTTCCAGCATCCGCAGTATTTTGCTATGCTATGAGAGTTCACACAGGCTCAGTGACTCCGCCTACACGGGGGGCGGGCTCAGTGACTCCGCCTACATGGGGGGCGGGCTCAGTGACTCCGCCTACACGGGGGGGCGGGCTCAGTGACTCCGCCTACATGGGGGGCGGGCTCAGTGACTCCGCCTACACGGGGGGTGGGCTCAGTGACTCCGCCTACACGGGGGGCGGGCTCAGTGACTCCGCCTACATGGGGGGCGGGCTCAGTGACTCCGCCTACAAGGGGGGGGCTCAGTGACGCCGCCTACACGGGGGGGCGGGCTCAGTGACTCCGCCTACACGGGGGGGTGGGCTCAGTGACTCCGCCTACACGGGGGGGCGGGCTCAGTGACTCCGCCTACATGGGGGGTGGGCTCAGTGACTCCGCCTACATGGGGGGCAGGCTCAGTGACTCCGCCTACATGGGGGGGCGCTCAGTGACTCCGCCTACACGGGGAGGCAGGCTCAGTGACTCCGCCTACACGGGGGGCGGGCTCACTGACTCCGCCTACATGGGGGGCGGGCTCAGTGACTCCGCCTACACGGGGGGAGGGCTCAGTGACTCCGCCTACATGGGGGGGCGGGCTCAGTGACTCTGCCTACACGGGGGGGTGGGCTCAGTGACTCCGCCTACACGGGGGGTGGGCTCATTGACTCCGCCTACACGGGGGGGGCTCAGTGACTCCGCCTACATGGGGGCAGGCTCAGTGACTCCGCCTACACGGGGGGAGGGCTCAGTGACTCCGCCTACACAGGGGGCGGGCTCAGTGACTCCGCCTACACGGGGCGGGCTCAGTGACTCCGCCTACATGGGGGGTGGGCTCAGTGACTCCACCTACATGGGGGGCGGGCTCAGTGACTCCGCCTACACGGGGGGGCGGGCTCACTGACTCCGCCTACACGGGGGGGTGGGCGGGCTCACTGACTCCGCCTACACGGGGGGTGGGCTCAGTGACTCCGCCTACACGGGGGGGGCGCTCAGTGACTCCGCCTACACGGGGGCGGGCTCAGTGACTCCGCCTACACGGGGGGCGGGCTCAGTGACTCTGCCTACACAGGGGGGCGGGCTCAGTGACTCCGCCTACACGGGGGCGGGCTCAGTGACTCCGCCTACATGGGGGGGTGGGCTCAGTGACTCCGCCTACACGGGGGGAGGGCTCAGTGAATCCGCCTACACGGGGGGCGGGCTCAGTAACTCCGCCTACACGGGGGAGGGCTCAGTGACTCCGCCTACACGGGGGGCGGGCTCAGTGACTCCGCCTACACGGGGGGCGGGCTCAGTGACTCCGCCTACACGGGGGGAGGGCTCAGTGACTCCGCCTACATGGGGGGCGGGCTCAGTGACTCCACCTACACCGGGGGGTGGGCTCAGTGACTCCGCCTACATGGGGGGGCGGGCTCAGTGACTCCGCCTACATGGGGGGCGGGCTCAGTGACTCCGCCTACACGGGGGGTGGGCTCAGTGACTCCGCCTACACGGGGGCGGGCTCAGTGACTCCGCCTACATGGGGGGAGGGCTCAGTGACTCCGCCTACACGGGGGGAGGGCTCAGTGACTCCGCCTACACGGGGGGCGGGCTCAGTGACTCCGCCTACACGGGGGGCGGGCTCAGTGACTCCGCCTACACGGGGGGCGGGCTCAGTGACTCCGCCTACACGGGGGGCGGGCTCAGTGACTCCGCCTACACGGGGGGGCGGGCTCAGTGACTCCGCCTACACGGGGGGCGGGCTCAGTGACTCCGCCTACACGGGGGGGGGCTCAGTGACTCCGCCTACACGGGGGGCGGGCTCAGTGACTCCGCCTACACGGGGGGGCGGGCTCAGTGACTCCGCCTACACGGGGGCGGGCTCAGTGACTCCGCCTACACGGGGGCGGGCTCAGTGACTCCGCCTACACGGGGGGGTGGGCTCAGTGACTCCGCCTACACGGCGGGGGCTCAGTGACTCCGCCTACACGGGGGCGGGCTCAGTGACTCCGCCTACACGGGGGCGGGCTCAGTGACTCCGCCTACACGGGGGGGGTGGGCTCAGTGACTCCGCCTACACGGCGGGGGCTCAGTGACTCCGCCTACACGGGGTTGGGCTCAGTGACTACACCTACACGGGGGGCGGGCTCACTGACTCCGCCTACACGGGGGGGGCTCAGTGACTCCACCTACACGGGGGGGTGGGCTCAGTGACTCCGCCTACACGGGGGCGGGCTCAGTGACTCCGCCTACACGGGGGGAGGGCTCAGTGACTCCGCCTACACGGGGGGCGGGCTCAGTGACTCCGCCTACACGGGGGGCGGGCTCTGTGACTCCGCCTACATGGGGGGAGGGCTCAGTGACTCCGCATACACCGGGTGGGCTCAGTGACTCTGCCTACACGGGGGGGGGCTCAGTGACTCCGCCTACACGGGGGGGCAGGCTCAGTGACTCCGCCTACACGGGGGGGGCGGGCTCAGTGACTCCGCCTACATCGGACCTGGGAGTGAGCAGTGAGGCGAGGCGGAGCTTATAACCGGCAGCGACCCGAGGCCCGAATACAGCATCGGACCTGGGAGTGAGCAGTGAGGCGAGGCGAGGCGGACCAACTCAACAGCAGAGGAGAGAGGTAAAAAATAATCCAAGAGTGACGTCACCAGGAAGCAGGTAAGTGATTGGTTGGATTGGTTGGTGAGTATTTCTTTCTTCTTTTCATTACAAGCTTAAATTCTGCGTTTTTTTTCTAGGGTCTCTGTGCTGTAGTGGAGACAGTTGGTAAACCATTTAACTGGTGTAATTAGAGGGATTGATTTAATTTAAATCCAATTAATTAAAGGGGATACTAGCATCTATAATCGGGCAGAGGGTGTCCATAACTAACAATAAAAAATTTAATTAATTACATAGAATGGAGCAGGTGATGTGTTACTGTTGCGAGATGTGGGAGCCGGTAGACCCCATTGAGGCTAACGGTGATTACATCTGTGACAAGTGTCTGCTGCTACAGGATCTCCAGCTCAGTGTTGATGACCTGGAGTCTGAGCTTCAGACACTGCGACACATCAGGGAGGGGCAGAAGTACCTGGACTCTGTGTATCAGGAGGTGGTCACACCTACGAAGTTAACTAATTCAGCTGTAGCCCATGGCCAGGGTCAGGACGGTGTGACTACGAGTGAGGCAGGTACGGGGATCCAGGAGGTAGTGTTGGAGGAGCCGCAGCCCTTGCTCTTGTCCAACAGGTTCGAGGTTCTTACTCCCTGTGTGGACGGGAGCAGGGACTGCAGGGAGGATGAGCAACCTGGCCACAGCACCGTGGAGCGGGGGGCCATTCAAGAGGGGGAGTAAATAGAAATGTTGTAGTGGTAGGGGATAGTATTATTAGAGGGATAGATAGAGTTCTCTGCAGCCAAGAGCGAGAGTCCCGTAGGCTGTGTTGCCTACCCGGTGCCAGGGTTAAGGACATCTCCTCTGGGCTGGAAAGAAACTTGCAGTGGGAGGGGGTGGATCCAGTCGTCGTGGTCCATGTTGGTACAAACGACATAGATAGGACTAGGAAGCCGGTTCTGTTAAAGGAGTATGAGCAGCTAGGGGCCAAATTAAAAAACAGAACCTCAAGGGTAATAATCTCTGGATTATTACCTGAGCCACGAGCGAATTTGGCTAGGACAAATAAAATAAGAGAGTTAAATGCGTGGCTCAAAGACTGGTGTGGGAGAAATGGGTTTTGCTTCCTGGGACACTGGCACCAGTACTGGGGCAGGAGGGAGCTGTTCCGTTGGGACGGGCTTCACTTGGCCAGTGCTGGGACTAGAGTCCTGGCGGATCATATAACTAGGGCTGTAGAGAGGGCTTTAAACTAACTAGTGGGGGGGAGGTTCCTAGAGAACAAATAATAAAAATGACAACAGAGAAGGTCATAGACTTAGGTAGCAGTGGGGAAATTAAAAACTAGAGCGTGGCAGGAAGGGGCAGAAGGTATGGAGTAAAAGGTAAAGTAATAAAAAGGGCAAAAGCAGGAACTAAGTGTCACAAAACACATTTGAAAGTTCTCTATCTGAATGCACGTAGCATTCGTAACAAAATAGACAAGTTAATGGCACAAATAGCTACATATGGGTATGATCTTGTGGCCATTACAGAAACATGGCTGCAGGGTGACAATGCCTGGGAATTAAACATACCAGATTATTTAACAATCAGGAAGGACAGGCAGGAAGGAAGGGGAGGTGGGGTGGCTATGTTAATAAAGGAAGGAATCACTGTAATACAGAGAAATGATATTGGGTCAAAAGATCAGGATAATGAAACAGTTTGGGTGGAGATAAGGAATAATAAGGGGAAAAAAACACTAGTGGGCGTAGTCTATAGGCCTCCGAACAGTCGCAACTCGGTTGGACGGAGTATCAATCAGGAAATAGTTGAGGCTTGTAATAAGGGAACATCTATAATTATGGGGGATTTTAACTATCATATTAATTGGACAAATCAAATTGGGCAGGGCTGCCTTGAGGATGAGTTCATTGAGTGTATTAGGGATGGGTTTCTTGAGCAGTATGTAACTGAACCGACCAGGGGGCAAGCAACCTTAGATCTGGTCCTGTGTAACGAGACAGGATTAATTAAAAATGTCCTTGTAAAGGATCCCCTTGGAATGAGTGACCATAACATGGTTGAATTCCATATTCAATTAGAGGGTGAGGAGGTTGTATCTCAAACAAGCGCGCTAAGCTTGAATAAAGGAGACTATGAAGGTATGAGAGCGGAATTGAGTAGAGTGGATTGGGAAAATAGATTAAAGGGTAAGACGATACATGATCAGTGGTGTACATTTAAGGAGTTATTTTACAACTTCCAAAAAAAGTATATTCCACTGAGAAAAAAAGGGTGTAAAAGAAAAGACAGCCATCCGTGGCTAAGTAAAGAAATTAAGGACAGTATTTGACTAAAAACAAGGGCATATAAGGTAGCCAAATCTAGTGGGAGGATAGAGGATTGGGAAAACTTTAAAAGACAGCAAAAAATAACAAAAAGATTGATTAAGAAAGGGAAGATAGATTATGAAAGTAAATTAGCAAAAAATATAAAAACAGATAGTAAGAGTTTTTATAGTTATATAAAAAGAAAAAGGGTGGCTAAAGTAAATGTCGGTCCCTTAGAGGATGAGACCGGGAAATTAATGGTGGGAAATATGGAGATGGCAAAAACACTGAATGAATATTTTGTATCAGCCTTTACAGTAGAGGACACCAAGAATATCCCAACACTGGACAAGCAGGGGGCTATAGGGGGGGAGGAGATAAACACGATCAAAATCACTAAGGAAGTGGTACTCGGTAAAATAATGGGACTCAAGGCGGATAAATCACCTGGACCTGATGGCTTACATCCTAGGGACTTGAGGGAAGTGGCGGTAGGGATTGTGGATGCATTGGTAATAATCTTCCAAAACTCCCTGGACTCAGCAAAGGTCCCGGCAGACTGGAAAACTGCTAATGTAACACCCTTATTTAAAAAGGGCAGTAGACAGAAGGCTGGAAACTATAGACCGGTTAGCCTAACATCTGTGGTAGGTAAAATTTTGGAGTCCATTATTAAGGAGACAGTAACAGGACATTTGGATAATCATAATTTAATAAGACAAAGTCAGCATGGTTTTATGAAGGGGAAGTCATGTTTGACAAATTTGCTGGAGTTCTTTGAGGAAGTAACATATAGGGTGGATAAAGGTGAACCAGTGGACGTAGTGTATTTAGACTTCCAAAAGGCATTTGACAAGGTGCCACACAAAAGATTATTGCTTAAGGTAAAAAATCACAGGATTGGGGGTAATATTCTGGCATGGATAGAGGATTGGCTATCTAACAGAAGGCAGAGAGTTGGGATAAATGGTTCATTCTCAGACTGGCAATCAGTAACCAGTGGTGTTCCGCAGGGGTCAGTGCTGGGTCCCCAACTCTTTACAATCTATATTAACGATTTGGAGGAGGGGACCGAGTGTAACATATCAAAGTTTGCAGATGATACTAAGATGGAGGGAAAGTAGTGAGTGAGGAGGACATAAAAAACCTGCAAGGGGACATGGACAGGCTAAGTAAGTGGGCAGAGATTTGGCAGATGGAATACAATACTGGAAAGTGTGAGGTTATGCACTTCGGCAGGAAAAATCGTAGAGCAAGTTATTATCTTAATGGCAAGAAACTGGAAAGTACTGAAGTACAAAGGGATCTGGGGGTCCTGGTGCACGAAACTCAAAAGGTTAGTATGCAGGTGCAGCAAATGATTAAGAAGGCCAATGGAATGTTGGCTTTCATTGCTAGGGGGATAGAATATAAAAATAGGGAGGTATTGCTTCAGTTGTACAAGGTATTGGTGAGACCGCACCTGGAATACTGCATACAGTTTTGGTGTCCATACTTAAGAAAAGACATACTTGCTCTCGAGTCAGTACAAAGAAGGTTCACTCGGTTAATCCCGGGGATGAGGGGATGGACATATGAGGAGAGGTTGAGTAGATTGGGACTCTACTCATTGGAGTTCAGAAGAATGAGAGGCGATCTTATTGAAACATATAAGATTGTGAAGGGGTTGGATCGGGTGGATGCAGGGAGGATGTTCCAGATGATGGGTGAAACTAGAACTAGGGGGCATAGTCTTAGAATAAGGGGCTGCTCTTTCAAAACTGAGATGAGGAGGAACTACTTCACTCAGAGGGTGGTAGGTCCATGGAATATGCTGCCCCAAAAAGCTGTCGAAGCTACATCATTACATAAATTTAAAACAGAAATAGACAGTTTCCTAGAAGAAAAGGGAATTAAGGGTTACGGGGAGCGGGCAGGAATTTGGACATGAGTCTAGGTTCGGATCGGTCATGGCCCTGTGGGTAGCGGAGCGGGCCCAGGGGCCGTGTAGCCTGAGCCTGCTCCTGTTTCGTGTGTCTAATTCTGTTAGATTCAGGAGATGGTTCTGTGATAGTGGATTGGCGGTTAGGATCAGATCAGCCATGATCTAATTGAATGGCGGAGCAGGCTCGAGGGGCCAATTGGCCTACTCCTGCTCCTATTTCTTATGTTCTTATGTTCTTATGGGGGGCGGGCTCAGTGACTCCGCCTACACGGGGGGCGGGCTCAGTGACTCCGCCTACACGGGGGGCGGGCTCAGTGACTCCGCCTACACGGGGGGCATGCTCAGTGACTCCGCCTACACGGGGGCGGGCTCAGTGACTTCGCCTACACGGGGGGCGGGCACAGTGACTCCGCCTACACGGGGGGGGCGGGCTCAGTGACTCCGCCTACATGGGGGGGCGGGCTCATTGACTCCGCCTACACGGGGGTCGGGTTCAGTGACTCCGCCTACACCGGGGGGGCGGGTTCAGTGACTCCGCCTACACGGGGGGAGGTCTCAGTGACTCCACCTACATGGGGGGCGGGCTCAGTGACTCCGCCTACACGGGGGGCGGGCTCAGTGACTCCACCTACACGGGGGGCGGGCTCAGTGACTCCGCCTGCACGGGGGGCGGGCTCAGTGACTCCGCCTACACGGGGGACGGGCTCAGTGACTCCGCCTACATGGGGGGGCTCAGTGACTCCACCTACATGGGGGGGCAGGCTCAGTGACTCCGCCTACACGGGGGGGCGGGCTCAGTGACTCCGCCTACACGGGGGGCGGGCTCAGTGACTCCGCCTACACGGGGGGAGGTCTCAGTGACTCCGCCTACACGGGGGGCGGGCTCAGTGACTCCGCCTACACGGGGGCGGGCTCAGTGACTCCGCCTACATGGGGGGTGGGCTCAGTGACTCCGCCTACACGGGGGTGAGCTCAGTGACTCCGCCTACATGGGGGTGGGCTCAGTGGCTCCGCCTACACGGGGGGAGGGGTCAGTGGCTCCGCCTACACGGGGTGGGCTCAGTGGCTCCGCCTACACGGGGGGAGGGCTCAGTGACTTCGCCTACATGGGGGGCGGGCTCAGTGACTCCGCCTACACCGGGGGGGGGCGGGCTCAGTGATTCCGCCTACACGAGGGCGGGTTGTGACTCCGCCTACATGGGGGGTGGGCTCAGTGGCTCCGCCTACACGGCGGAGCGAGTATTTAAAGAGGCCCCAGAGACCAGGTAAGTTTACTAATCTCCGAACTCAGAGGGAAGGAGAGAAGTAAAAAGTAATCACAGTGTGACGTCACCAGAAAGCAGGTAAGTGATTGGTTGTTGAGTATTTCTCTCTTTTTTAAACTTTAACTCTGTGGTTTATAATTTCTGAGCTCTCTGTGGTGTAGCGGGGACTGTTTGTAAACCAGGGCCCTTAAATATACCATTTAACTGTAGTGTAATTGGTGGGATTGATTTGATTTAATTTAATTGCAATTAATTAAAGGGTAAGTCATGGCAGGACAGCCCGGTGCTGTGGTATGCTCCTCCTGCACTATGTGGAAACTCAGGGACACTTCCTGTGTCCCTGACAACCATGTGTGCAGGAAGTGCGTCCAGCTGCAGCTACTGGCAGACCGCATTGCGGTGCTGGAGCTGCGAGTGGATACATACTGGACCATTCGCGAGGCGGAGGACGTCGTGGATATCACGTTTGATCAGTTGGTCACACCGCAGGCAAAAGTTGGACAGGCAGAAAGGGAATGGGTGACCAACAGATAGAGTACTAGGCACAGGCAGGTAGTGCAGGGGTCCCCTGTGGACATCCCCCTCTCAAACAGAGACACCACTTTGAGTGCTGTTGGGGGGGGTGGCTTATCAGAGGAAGGCAGCAGCAGCCAACTTCCTGGCACCAGGGGTGGCTCTGCTGCACAGGATGGGAGGAAAAAGAGTGGTAGAGCTATAGTAATAGGGGATTCTATTGTAAGGGGAATAGATAGGCGTTTCTGTGGCCGCAAACAAGACTCCAGGATGGTGTGTTGCCTCCCTGGTGCAAGGGTCAAGGATGTCTCAGAGTGTCTGCAGAACATCTTGGAAGGGGAGGGTGAACAGCCAGTTGTCGTGGTGCATATAGGTACCAACGATATCGGTAAAAAACGGGATGAGGTCCTAAAAGCTGAATATAGGGAGTTAGGAGATAAATTAAAAAATAGGACCTCAAAGGTAGCAATCTCAGGATTGCTACCAGTGCCAAGTGATAGTCAGAGTAGAAATAGAAGGATATTTCAGATGAATACGTGGCTAGAGGAATGGTGCAAGGGGGAGGGATTCAAATTCCTGGGACATTGGAACCGGTTCTGGGGGAGGTGGGACCAGTTCAAACCGGACGGTTTGCACCTGGGCAGGGCCGGGACCGATGTCCTAGGGGGAGTGTTTGCTAGTGCTCTGGGGGAGGGTTTAAACTAAAATGGCAGGGGTTTGGGAACCTGAGTAGGGAGACAGAGGAGAGGGAAACAAGGATAAAAGCAAAAGATAGGAAGGAGAAAAACAAAAGTGGCAGTCAGAGAAATCAACGGTTTAAATCAAACATGGCCACAGTAAATAATAATTCTAATAGGTCTAAGAGCGTTAAAAAAACAAGCCTGAAGGCTTTGTGTCTTAATGCGAGGAGCATTCGTAATAAGGTGGATGAATTAGCTGCGCAAATACAGGTAAACGAATATGATTTGAGTGAGATTACGGAAACATGGCTCCAGGGTGGCCAAGGCTGGGAACTCAACATCCAGGGGTATTCAATATTCAGGAAAGATAGGCAAAAAGGAAAGGGAGGTGGGGTAGCATTGCTGGTTAAAGAAGGGATTAACACAATTGTAAGGAAGGATATTAGCTCTGATGATGTGGAATCTGTATGGGTAGAACTGAGAAATACCAAGGGGCAGAAAACATTAGTTGGAGTGGTATATAGACCCCCAAACAGTAATGCGGAGGTTGGGGATGGCATTAAAAGGGAAATGAGAGAAGTGTGCAATAAGGGCACAGCAGTCATCATGGGTGACTTTAATCTACATATAAATTGGGCTAACCAAATTAGTAACAATACTGTGGAGGAGGAATTCCTGGAGTGTTTACAGGATGGTTTCCTGGACCAATATGTCGAGGAACCAACCAGAGATCAGGCCATTTTAGACTGGGTTTTATGTAACGAGAAGCGATTAATTAACAATCTTGTTGTACGAGGCCCCTTGGGTTGGAGCGATCATAATATGATCGAATTCTTCACTAAGATGGAAAATGAAGTAGTTCACTCAGAGACTAGGGTCCTGAATTTAAATAAAGGAAACTACGATGGTCTGAGGTGCGAGTTGGGTAGGATTGATTGGGGAATGTCACTCAAAGGGTTAACGGTGGATAGGCAATGGCAAACATTCAAAGGCCACATGGATGAACTACAGAATTTGTTCATCCCAGTTTGGCATAAAAATAAAACAAAAAAGGTGACTCAACCGTGGCTAACGAGGGAAATTAGGGATAGTATAAGATCCAAGGAGAGGACATATAAATTGGCCAGAAAAAGCAGTAAACCAGAGGATTGGGAGCAGTTTAGGATTCAACAAAGGAGGACAAAGGGATTAATTAAGAGGGGGAAAATAGAATATGAGAGTAAGCTTGCAGGGAACATAAAAACTGACTGTAAAAGCTTTTATAGATATGTGAAGAGAAAAAGATTGGTGAAGTCAAGCATAGGTCCCTTGCAGTCAGAATCAGGGGAATTTATAATGGGGAACAAAGAAATGGCAGACCAATTAAATACATATTTTGGTTCTGTCTTCACAAAGGAGGACACAAATAACCTCCCAGGCATGTCAGGGAACATAGGGTCTGATGAAAGGGAGGAACTGAAAGAAATCAGTATTTGTAGGGAAATGGTGTTAAGGAAATTGATGGGATTGAAGGGCGATAAATCCCCAGGGCCTGATAATCTACATCCTAGGGTACTTAAGGAAGTGGCCCTAGAAATAGTAGATGCATTGCTGATCATCTTCCAACATTCGATGGAATCTGGAACAGTACCCATGGATTGGAGGGTAGCTAATGTTACCCCACTATTCAAAAAAGGTGGTAGAGAGAAAACGGGGAATTACAGACCGGTATCCTGACATCGGTAGTGGGGAAAATGCTAGAGTCCATTATAAAAGATGTAATAGCAGAGCACTTGGAAAACAGTGACAGGATTGGACAAAGTCAACATGGATTTACAAAAGGTAAATCGTGCTTGACTAATCTACTGGAATTTTTTGAGGATGTAACTAGTAAAATAGATAAGGGAGAACCAGTGGATGTGGTGTATTTGGACTTTCAGAAGGCTTTCGATAAGGTCCCACATAAGAGATTAGCGTGTAACATTAAGGCACATGGGATTGGGGGCAAGGTATTGACTTGGATAGAGAACTGGTTGACAGATAGAAAGCAAAGAGTTGGAATAAATGGGTCTTTTTCCGAGTGGCAGGCAGTGACTAGTGGAGTACCGCAGGGATCGGTCCTTGGACCCCAGCTATTCACAATATATATTAATGATCTAGACAAGGGAACTAGATGTAATATCTCCAAATTTGCAGACGACACAAAGCTAGGCGGGCGTGTGTGCTGTGAGGAGGATGCCGAGAAACTACAGGATGATTTGGACAGGTTGGGTGATTGGGCAGGAGCATGGCAGATGTAATATAATGTGGATAAATGTGAGGTTATCCACTTTGGTGGCAAAAACAGGAAGGCAGATTATTATCTGAATGGCAATAGATTGGGAGAAGGGGAAGTGCAACGAGACCTGGGTGTCCTTGTGCACCAGTCGCTGAAGGTAAGCATGCAGGTGCAGCAGGCGGTTAAGAAGGCAAGTGGTACGTTGGCCTTCATAGCGAGAGGGTTTTAAGTACAGGAACAAGGATGTCTTGCTGCAGTTGTACAGGGCCTTGGTGAGACCACATCTTGAGTATTGTGTGCAGTTGTGTTCGCCTTATCTGAGGAAGGATGTTCTTGCCATGGAAGGAGTTCAGCGAAGATTCACCAGGCTGATACCTGGGATGGCAGGAATGACATATAAGGAGAGATTGGGTCAATTGGGCTTGTTCTCGCTGGAGTTTAGAAGAATGAGAGGGGAATCTCATTGAAACTTATAAAATTCTGACAGGACTGGACAGACTAGATGCAGGGAGGATGTTCCCGATGGTCGGAGAGTCCAGAGCCAGGGGTCACAGTCTCAGGATAAGAGGTAGGCCTTTTAGGACAGAAATGAGGAGGAATTTCTTCACCCAGAGAGTGGTGAACCTGTGGAATTCTCTACCACAGAAGGCAGTAGAGGCCAATACATTAAATATATTCAAGGAGTTGGATATATTTCTTAAGGCTAAAGGGATCAAGGAGTATGGGGAGAAAGCAGGGACTGGGCACTGAACTTGGATGATCAGCCATGATCGCATTGAATGGCGGTGCAGGCTCAAGGGGCCGAATGGCCTACTCCTGCTCCTATCTTCTATGTTTCTATGTTTCTATGAATATAGGCCTAGTCTACTCAATCTCTCCTCATAGGACAATCGCCCCCATCCCAGGAACCAGTCTGGTGAACCTTCGTTGCACTCCCTCTATGGCAAGTATATCCTTCCTTAGGTAAGGAGACCAAAACTGTACACAATTCTCAAGGTGTGGTCTCACCAGGGCCCTATATAATTGCAGTCTTTACTCTTATACTCAAATCCTCTTGTAATAAAGGGCAACATACCATTTGTTTTCCTAATTGCTTGTTGTACCTGCATGTTAACTTTCAGTGATTCGTGTACAAGGACACCCAGGTGCCTCTGAACAGCAACATTTTCCAATCTCTCACTGTTTAAAAAATACTCTGCTTTTCTATTTTTCCTACCAAAGTGGATAACTTCACATTTCTCCACATTATATTCCATTTGCCATGTTCTTGCCCACTCACTTCGCCTGTCTATATCCCCTTGAAGCCTCCTTGCATCCTCCTCACAACTTACATTCCCACCCAGCTTTGTATCATCAGAAAACTTGGATATATTGGCCCGGATATTCCGATCGCAGGCCTCCCGCGGGCGGAGGACTGCGATCTGGAAAAATCTGCGCCCTTACCCGAGGGCTCCCGGGAGGCGCACAGTTCTGGTGCTGGGCCTCTTCAAACTGCCGGTGCGCAGGGCCCACGTATCCCAGAGGCGCAGGTAGTTCGCAGCATCCCTGGGATCACGTGGGCCATGGGGAGCCAATCAGAGAAGGGAATCTGCCTTCATACATTTGACAGGAAGACCTGTCAAATATATGAACGGAGATCACGCCCAAAGCATAGTAAAACTTCAAATAAATTTTTTAAAAATCACATTTTTTAAATGACTTGAAAGTACAAATAAATTAACTATTTTAAACAAAGCTTTAAATATTTGAAAAAAATAATTAAAGTTTTTTACGGGGCTAAAAATAAACTTATCATTTTTAAAGTGTTTTTAAATGATAAATCAGTGGAAAATGTATTAAAAACTTTTTTCAACTCTTATCCTGGTAAAAGCAGGCCTTATGCTTTTACCAGGCGCAAGAATTGTAAGGGTTTTCTGTGGGCGGAGGGTCTCCAAAAAGCGGAACTCTCCGCCCGCAGAGGCCCTGCTCCCGGGCAGCGGAGGATCTGTCAAGAGCTTTCTTCACAGATCAGAAATGCCAGTTTCCAGCGCATGCGCAGTGCATGCCTGAAACCGGCATTTCCGATTTCTCTACGGGTGGGTACACAGCACGTACCCACCCATAGGGATCAGAATATCTGGCCCAATACATTTGGTCCCCTCATCCAAATCATTGCTGTAGATTGTGAATAGCTGAGGCCCAAGCACTGATCCTTGTACTCTATGCCTCTATTAGCAAAGCCAAGGATCCTGTGTGCTTTATGCTATTTAACCGCCTCCCGTTGATACGTACACAGGTCACATCTTCCTCGTTGGTGAAATCGAAGTTGTCAACTTTCTGTTTGAAGGAGTCGAGAATCTCTCCGTGTCGCGCCATGTCAGTCGCCAGGATCAGATTGATGATCCCCTGGAACAGACAGACAGACAAAAGCTCAGTCAGTCCGAGCCCCAGGCAAGGGACAACCGTCCGTTCTCTTCCCCCCACTTCTGATAGTGCCGACTCCTGTCTGGGGAACAGCCCCATATACTCCCTGACTCCTGTCTGCTGCATCACTCACATGGTCGTTCTTCATGCTGGACAGTGATCAGGAGCAGGAACCCTGGCTGATTTCACCTCTCTCTAACCCAGGGGTCACTGGACAGTGATCAGGAGCAGGAACCCTGGCTGATTTCACCTCTCTCTAACCCAGGGGTCACTGGGCAGTGATCAGGAGCAGGAACCCTGGCTGATTACCCCTCTCTCTAACCCAGGGGTCACTGGGCAGTGATCAGGAGCAGGAACCCTGGCTGATTTCACCCCTCTCTCTAACCAGGGGTCACTGGACAGTGATCAGGAACAGGAACCCTGGCTGATTTCCCCTCTCTCTAACCAGGGGTCACTGGACAGTGATCAGGAGCAGGAACACTGGCTGATTCCCCCTCTCTAACCCAGAGGTCACTGGGCAGTGATCAGGAGCAGGAACCCTGGCTGATTTCTGTAGTGTCCGCGCCTTAATAATACACGGACTGCAGGAGAACAATAAAACAGATATTTACTGAACAGAGGGTAACTTAAGACTGACGTACAGAAGCCTGCTATGGCTTTATATACAGGGGTGGTCACTGCCGGTACTGTAGTATAGAATCAGTTCTTCTCTTAAAGGTACATACACAACAATTCCTCCCCTTTTAGATAAACAGTACATAACATTCATTTAACAACGAAATAATAACTAATTACAATTACAATTTTCTCTGTACTATATACATCAACTGAAATAATCATTTATAAGTTCAGTCTTTGAGGAGGCTTCCTGATCCTGACTGGATAGCGCCTTTCTCGAGTATCCTGTTCTTGCGGCGGAGTTGATTCTGGCTCATTGTCATTGGTTGGTTCGTCAGCTTCCAATACCACTGCTTCTGAGGTAGACGCAATCTGTACTTCGGGTTGATTACCAGGTGCACCTGCTCGTGGTATGGGTTTGGCTTGTTCCTGTGACTCTAGAATCTGGTCAGCATGGCGTCTCACGATGCTCTCTCCAACGTCCACTGTGTACATTAGTGGTCCCTGCTGTGTGCATATCGTTCCAGGCTGCCATTTTTCTGTTCGGTAGTCGCGGGCCAAGACTGGTTGCCCTATCTTGAAGCTCCTGGTTGGCTTCTCATTTATGTGCTGGAATTGCTTATCCTCAACATCTCGTCTTATGTTTGGTTTGAGCAAATCCAGGCGACATCTTAGCCTTCGGTTGAAGAACATTACGGCTGGAGCTTGGTTGGTGACTGCATGTGCCGCATTCCGGTAAGCAAACAAGAAATTATCCACCTTGTGTTGTAGTGGTATGTCGTCATTATACATTGCCTTTATGGCCTTTTTAAAGGTCTGAACAAACCTCTCAGCCAATCCATTTGTGGCTGGATGATATGGGGCAGATGTGTAATGTTTCACCCCATTATTCCTCAGAAACCTCCGGAAATCCTCGGACACAAACTGTGGCCCATTGTCGGAGCAAATCTGTTCTGGCAAGCCATTCCTGGCGAAGATGGTCCGTAGGACTGCAATAGTTTTCTCCGTGGTGGTGGAGGACATTTTGATGACCTCTGGCCATTTTGAATGGGCGTCCACAGCGATTAGGAACATTGAGTCCATAAATGGACCAGCAAAATCAATGTGTACGCGTTGCCATGGAGATGAGGGCCACTCCCATGGATGTAGCGGGGCCTGTGGTGGAGCATTTTGGACCTTCTGGCATCCTGTGCATCTCTTGGTCATATCCTCGATTTCTTGATCAATTCCCGGCCACCACACAAACGCCCTGGCTAGGCTCTTCATTTTTACCCCTCCCAGATGACCCTCATGAAGCTCATTGAGCACTCTATCTCTCAACTTGGGTGGAATTACCACTCGGGATCCACACATCAAGGTCCCCCAGCACACTGACAGCTGTTCTTTCCTTGGCGAGAATGCTGGCAACAGTGAGTCGCCATGTGCTGGCCATCCCTTCACCGTCAAATCATAGACCCGAGAGAGTGTCGGGTCATTTTGGGTTTCCTTCTCTACACTTGAGTTTGTAACAGGTAGACATTCGACTATGGTCGCATGGAATATCTCAACAGGGTCCACTGCAGGTGCTTCCTCTACCGTAGGCAACGGTAGGCGCGACAGCCCATCAGCGTTTCCATGCTGTTTCGTACCCTTGTACTCTATGTCGTACTGATGTGCCCCTAGAAAGAGTGACCATCTTTGCAGCCGTTGCGCCGTCATCACCGGAACGCCCTTCTTTGGGTTAAAAATGGAGACCGGGGGCTGATGATCAGTCAGTAGGGTGAATTTCTGCCCGTGCAGATAGTGATTGAACTTCTTCACCCCCCCACACCAGGCTGAGGGCCTCCCTGTCAATCTGGGCGTAGTTACGCTCGGCTGAGGTTAACGAGTGTGACGCAAAGGCTATTGGCCTCTCTGAACCGTCAAGGAATTTGTGTGACAGCACCGCTCCGATGCCGTAGGGAGACACATCACATGCTAACCGAATCGGTAGTGTTGGATTGTAGTGTGCCAATACTCCTTTTGAAGTGATTAGGCATTTACATTTCTGAAAGGCACGCTTACACTCATCACTCCATTTCCATGTTACTCCAGTTTGCAGTAGGGCGTTCAGTGGGTGCAGAATTGTAGATAAATTCGGCAAGAACTTATGGTAGTAGTTCACCAACCTGAGGAACGACCTCAGTTGCGACACATTTTCCGGTGCTGGAGCCTTGACTACAGCCTCAATCTTGTCCGGCGACTTATGCAACCCTTCCTCATCAATCATGTGGCCACAATACGAGATTTGTCTCCTGAAGAACTCGCATTTGGGGCGGTTGGCTCGTAGCCTATATTCCTGTAATCTCGTGAGCACCTGCTCCAGGTTGGCAAGGTGTTCACTGTCATTTTCGCCCGTAACCAGGGTGTCGTCCAAATAACACTGGGTCCCCGGGATCCCTTGCAGGACTTGTTCCATCGCCCTCTGCCAAATAGCCGGGGCTGATGCTACCCCGAATACCAATCAATTGTACTGGTAAAGGCCTTTGTGAGCGTTTATCGTGAGGTATTTCCTAGATGCTTCTTCCACCTCCATTTGTAGATACGCTTGGGCCAGATCAATCTTTGTAAAGCGTTTCCCTCCAGATAGTGAGGCGAAAATATCTTCTATCCGTGGAAGTGGACATTGTACTGTGTGCAGGACTGGGTTCACAGTTACCTTGAAGTCCCCACAGATGCGAACCTTCTTCGGTTCCCCAGGCGTGCTGCTCAATGATTTCTTCATTACAGGAACGATGGGTGTGGCCCACTCGCTCCAGTCCACCTTGGACAGCACACCCAAACGCTCCAGACTCTCCAGCTCTGCTTCAACGGCTGGGCGGATCGCGTAAGGTACCGGTCTGGCCTTAAAAAATGTTGGGTTTGCGTTATCTTCGATTTTTATCGTTGCCGCTACTCCTTTTAGAGTCCCAAGTCCTTGTTGGAACACCTCTTTCGCATCAGTTAGAATCTTTGACGGTCGTCCAGGTGTGACGTCATCATCCTTTTTATCAGTCACAGTTAGCGCCTGAATGGAATGCCAATCCAATTGTATTTTTCGGATCCATTCACATCCCAATAATGGTGGTCCTCCATCTGGTAGTATATATAGATACAGTTTCTGTGTTTCCTTGCCGTTGTATTCAACTGGCACCCTTATTTTTCCTCTGGGGTAGACCTTTTGCCCCGTGTATGTCTTCAATACAATGGACGTGTCCTTCAAGGGTATGTATGGGAATAGCCGCTCATAGTCTCGTCGATTCATGACAGTTAGGGCTGATCCTGTGTCCAATTCCATCTTTACTGGGGACCCTGCTATCATGAGGGTGACCCAAATGGTTCGGTGATCCTCCTTTGCGATCACGTTGTGTAACTTTAGACAACTTAGTCTCCTGCTCCCGGAGTCCTTATCACTCTCCTGATCTTCTGAACTACTGTCAACTTCTTTACTTTCTTGTACTTTTCCTTAGTAGTTCTTGTAGTGTTGGTTTTCTTTCCCGACCTGCAGACTCTTGCTATGTGTCCCATTTTCACACATTGCCTGCATACTTTG
This sequence comes from Somniosus microcephalus, assembly GCF_052327205.1. Lineage (NCBI taxonomy): Eukaryota > Metazoa > Chordata > Chondrichthyes > Squaliformes > Somniosidae > Somniosus > Somniosus microcephalus. Next base: position 134,033,941 of record NC_141000.1, on the reverse strand, counting down.
TCCTTAAACCAGCAGTCCTTCTGATCATGGGTTGTTCTGCCGCAGCGATAGCACTTTTCTGCTCCATACGCCATTTCGTTAGCGCTGTATTCTTGTGGTTTCTGTTGTATTTCCGCAGCTCCCCGTGCTGCTGCTTCGTAGGATACTGCCACGCTGAAAGCCTGTTCTAACGTCAGGTCCTTTTCCGAAAGTAGTCGTTTCTGGGTTCCTTCACTCTGGAGCCCGCAGACAAACTTATTCCGTAAGGTGTCTGCCAGTCCTGCTCCGAACTGGCAGTGCTTCGATAACTTGCATAGTTCCGTAAGATAGTCAGCATTGCTCTCATCTTTGTGCTGGTTTCTTTTATGGAACTTGAATCATTCTGCTATCAGCAGCGGTGTAGGGTTTAGGTGTTCCTGTAAGGTATTAACAATCTCTTCAAAACTTTTCTCCATTGGTTTAGCTGGGGTAATTAAATTCCGCAATAGGCCGTACGTTCTCGCGCCCATCAAATTTAATAATACCAACGCCTTCTTTCCATCGGCCACCTCATTTGCCTTGCAGTACACTTCAATTCTTTCCACATACATGGTCCAGTCTTCTACCTCGTTGTCGAAAGCAGTGATACTGCCACTTTTCGGCATCTTGGGTGATTTAAAATGGCGCCTCCCGCGCTTTTTCTTCTTCACCAATGGATTAAAATGGCGCCACCCGCGCTTTTCCTTCTTCCCCAATGGAATAAAATGGCGCCTCCTGCGCTTTTCCTTCTTCCCCTTGCTGCCACGCTGCTCCTAGCGTTCTGCAGGGTAATGGCGGCGACCCGCGGCTTCGGCGCGTCTCACATTTCCTTCTCGTTTTATTTTCGCTACGCTGCCCGGTTCTTGAGCACCGACCGCACCCTGTGCGCTCCACCCTCTCTCTCTTTTCCTCCTGACGACGCTGCGCGGCCCCTTTGCAGAGCCGCTCGATCGAGCTCGAGCCCGCCGCAGTCCGGAAGGGTCAGCGCACTACCTGCTACCAGCACAATTTGTTGGAACACCTTGACTGGGGAGCCAAGCCCAGCTCTCCACAGCCTCTCCTGCAACTCTCCGAACTCCGATGGATCCTTGGGCGGTTGCCCGCGGTCGACGCCTGTTGTTCTGACTTCGACCTCCAAAAGCTTCTTCTCAGGGAAAGACCCCCGTGAGGTGATGCAGTACTGCAGGTGAGTTCGAACCTGCTCGTCACCACTGTAGTGTCCGCGCCTTAATAATACACGGACTGCAGGAGAACAATAAAACAGATATTTACTGAACAGAGGGTAACTTAAGACTGACGTACAGATGCCTGCTATGGCTTTATATACAGGGGTGGTCACTGCCGGTACTGCAGTATAGAATCAGTTCTTCTCTTAAAGGTACATACACAACAATTTCCCCTCTCTCTAACCCAGGGGTCACTGGGCAGTGATCAGGAGCAGGAACACTGGCTGATTTCCCCTCTCTCTAACCCAGGGGTCACTGGACAGTGATCAGGAGCAGGAACCCTGGCTGATTTCACCCCTCTCTCTAACCCAGGGGGTCACTGGACAGTGATCAGGAACAGGAACCCTGGCTGATTTCCCCTCTCTCTAACCCAGGAATCAAATTTAATAATACCAACGCCTTCTTTCCATCGGCCACCTCATTTGCCTTGCAGTACACTTCAATTCTTTCCACATACATGGTCCAGTCTTCTACCTCGTTGTCGAAAGCAGTGATACTGGACAGTGATCAGGAACAGGAACCCTGGCTGATTTCCCCTCTCTCTCTAACCCAGGGGTCACTGGACAGTGATCAGGAACCCGATCTGATTTCCCTCTCTCTCTCTCTTTCTCTTTAACCTGGCCCTGCCCTTCCCTGTGGTTCTCACCTGGCGAATCTGTTTGAAGATCTCTGGGTCCATGTTGCCGAAGATGTTGCACTCTGGCTGTGAGTAGATGTGGAATGCGATGGCGCAGTGATGGTTTTCTAGTGGAGAGATGTCATTGTATCGGACTGCGAGCTCAGTGTGAGCGTTTATTTGGTAGCTGTGTCAAAAGAGAAGTGCAAGAAGCAGTAATGGCGCTCCCGGTGACTGCGTTAGTTCCCTCGCCCGTCACTGACCACCCGGACTGACCCAGACTCATCCGAACTGACACGTAATCATTCCTGGACTCGCCACATCAGAGGCTTCAAGAAACTCGGAGGAGGCCATTCAGCCCCTCGAGTCTATTCCACCAGTAAATTAGATCATGATTGATCTGTATCTTAACTCCATTTACCCGCCTAGATTCTGTAACCCTCAATACCCTTACCCAACAAAAATCTATCAATCTCAGTTTTGAAATTTTCAGTTGACCTCCAGCCTCAACAGCCTTTTTGGGGGAGAGAGTTCCAGATTTCTACTGCCCTTTGTGTGAAGAAGTGCTTCCTGACATCACCCCTGAATGGCCGGGCTCTAATTTTAAGGTTCTGCCCCCTTGTTCTGAACTCCCCCACCAGAGGAAATAGTTTGTCTCTATCTACCCAATCAACTCCTTTAATCATCTTAAACACTTGGATTAGATCACCCCTTAATCTTCTATACTCGAGGGAATACAAGCCCAGTCTGTGCAACCTGTCCTCGTAATTTAACACTTTCAGCCCCGGGATCATTGAATCTGCGCTACCCCCCTCCGAGGCCGAATTGTCCTTCCTGAGGTGTGGGACCCAGAACTGAACGCAGTGTCCAGGTGGGGTCTAACCCGAGCTCGGTACAACTGTAGCATCACTTCCACCTCTTTGCATTCCAGCCCTTGAGAGAAAGGCCAGGGCTGGGTATCAATGCTGCCAAATTGCTGAATTTGCATAGGGTAAATAAGATCAGAGGGGCACGGTGGCATAGTGGTTAGCACTGTTGCCTCACAGCGCCAGGGACCCGGGTTCAAATCTGGCCTCGGGCGACTGTCTGTGTGGAGTTTGCACATTCTCCCTGTGTCTGCGTGGGTTTCCTCCGGGTGCTCCGGTTTCCTCCCACAGTCCAAAGATGTGCAGGTTAGGTTGATTTGGCTATGATAAATTGACCCTTAGTGTTAGGGGATTAAATACGTGGGGTTACGGGGATAGGGTGGGATATGTGTCGGTGCAGGCTCGATGGGCCGAAATGGCCTCTATCTGCACTGTGGGGATTCTGTGATTCTGTGAAATGAACGAGTGGCTCAAACACTGGTGTGGGAGAAATGGGTTTTGATTTGTGGGGCACTGGCACCAGTACTGGGGTAAGAGGGAGCTGTTCCGTTTGGACAGGCTTCACTTGAACCATGCTGGGGCTAGAATCCTGGCAAATCGAATAACTAGAGATAAAAGAAAAAGATAGGAAGGAGAAAAACAAAAGTGGCAGTCAGAGAACTCAAGTTTAAATCAAACATGACCACAGTAAATAATAATTCTAATAGGTCTAAGAGCATTAAAAAAACAAGCCTGAAGGCTTTGTGTCTTAATGCGAGGCGCATTCATAATAAGGTGGATGAATTAGCTGCGCAAATAGAGTTAAATGATTATGATTTGATTGGGATTACGGAAACATGGCTCCAGGGTGGCCAAGGCTGGGAACTCAATATCCAGGGTTATTCAATATTCAGGAAAGATAGGCAAAAAGGAAATGGAGGTGGGGTAGCATTGCTGGTTAAAGAAGGGATTAACACAATTGTAAGGAAGGATATTAGCTCTGATGATGTGGAATCTGTATGGGTAGAACTGAGAAATACCAAGGGGCAGAAAACGTTAGTGGGAGTGGTATATAGACCTCCAAACAGTAATGCGGAGGTTGGGGATGGCATTAAAAGGGAAATTAGAGAAGCGTGCAATAAGGGCACAGCAGTCATCATGGGTGACTTTAATCTACATATAAATTGGGCTAACCAAATTAGTAACAATATTGTGGAGGAGGAATTCCTGGAGTGTTTACGGGATGGTTTCCTGGACCAATATGTCGAGGAACCAACCAGAGATCAGGCCATCTTAGACTGGGTATTATGTAACAAGAAAGGATTAATTAACAATCTTGTTGTACGAGGCCCCTTGGGTCGGAGCGATCATAATATGATAGAATTCTTCATTAAGATGGAGAATGAAGTTGTTGACTCAGAGACTAGGGTCCTAAATTTAAATAAAGGAAACTACGATGGTCTGAGGCGCGAGTTGGGTAGGATTGATTGGGGAATGTCACTCAAAGGGTTGACGGTGGATAGGCAATGGCAAACATTCAAAGACCGCATGGATGAACTACAGAATTTGTTCATCCCAGTTTGGCATAAAAATAAAACAAAAAAGGTGACTCAACCGTGGCTAACCAGGGAAATTAGGGATAGCATAAGATCCAAGGAGAGGACATATAAATTGGCCAGAAAAAGCAGTAAACCTGAGGATTGGGAGCAGTTTAGGATTCAACAAAGGAGGACAAAGGGAATAATTAAGAAGGGGAAAATAGAATATGAGAGTAAGCTTGCAGGGAACATAAAAACTGACTGTAAAAGCTTTTATAGATATGTGAAGAGAAAAAGATTGGTGAAGTCAAGCGTAGGTCACTTGCAGTCAGAATCATGGGAATTTATAATGGGGAACAGAGAAATGACAGACCAATTACAGGAAACTTTGGTTTATCCGGAGGTTAACTGTCCGGAATGCTCGATCCACTGGCAAAATTCAGGAGTCGGTTCAGTAAGTTTTTTTCTTTTCGTTGCTTTTTTTTCACCACTCAGGCTCTGCAAGGTCTAGCTAAAGCTGTTGCTTAGCTACAGAGACGCTTGCAAGCTACGGCCGACTGTTTAGAAGCTGTTGCTAAGCAACAGGGTTTGTTGCTAGATACAGAGCTCAAAAGCTCCGTATGTTTTAACATTAGCGCTGGTTTGTCCGGCAGTTTTGATGGGACGGCAGCAGCTCGGTCCCATCGGTGCCGGATATCTCAAAGTTTCCTGTAAATACATATTTTGGTTCTGTCTTCACAAAGGAGGACACAAATAACCTCCCAGAGATGTCGGGGAACATAGCGTCTGATGAAAGGGAGGAACTGAAAGAAATCAGTATTTGTAGGGAAATGGTGTTAAGGAAATTGATGGGATTGAAGGAAGATAAATCCCCAGGGCCTGATAATCTACATCCTAGGGCACTTAAGGAAGTGGCCCTAGAAATAGTAGATGCATTGTTGATCATCTTCCAAAATTCGATGGAATCTGGAACAGTACCCATGGATTGGAGGGTAGCTAATGTTACCCCACTATTCAAAAAAGGTGGTAGAGAGCAAACGGGGTATTACAGACCGGTAAGCCTGGCATCGGTAGTGGGGAAAATGCTAGAGTCCATCATAAAAGATGTAATAGCAGAGCACTTGGAAAACAGTGACAGGATCGGACAAAATCAACATGGATCTACAAAGGGTAAATCATGCTTGACTAATGTACTGGAATTTTTTGAGGATGTAACTAGTAAAATAGATAAGGGAGAACCAGTGGATGTGGTGTATTTGGACTTTCAGAAGGCTTTCGATAAGGTCCCGCATAAGAGATTAGCATGTAAAGTTAAGGCACATGGGATTGGGGGCAAGGTACTGACTTGGATAGGGAACTGGTTGGCAGACAGGAAGCAAAGAGTTGGAATAAACGGGTCTTTTTCCGAGTGGCAGGCAGTGACTAGTGGGGTACCGCAGGGATCGGTCCTTGGACACCAGCTATTCACAATATATATTAATGATCTAGACAAGGGAACTAGATGTAATATCTCCAAATTTGCAGACGACACAAAGCTGGATGGGCGTGTGTGCTGTGAGGAGGATGCCGAGAAACTTCTTCTTCTTCTTAGGCAGTCCCTCGGAACCGAGGATGACTTGCTTCCACATTAAAAATGAGTTCTCAGGTGACTGATGAGTCCAATGCGGGACCTACAGTCTCTGTCACAGGTGGGGCAGATGGTGGTTGAAGGGGCGGGTGGGTGGGGTGCTTGGGTTGACGTGCGCTCCTTGCGCTGCCTGCGCTTGGCTTCCGCTTGCTCCCGGCAAAGAGACTCGAGGTGTTCGGCGCCCTCCCGGATGCTTCTCCTCCACTTTGTGCGGTCTTGGGCCAGATATTCCCAGGTGTCGGTGGGGATGTTACACTTTTTCAAGGAGGCTTTGAGGGTGTCCTTGAAATGTTTCCTCTGCCCACCTGGGGCTCTCTTGCTGTGCCGGAGCTCCGAGTAGAGCGCTTGTTTTGGGAGTCTCGTATCGGGAATGCAGACAAAGTGACCCGTCCATCGGAGCTGATTGAGCGTGGTCAGAGCTTCGATGCTGGGGATGTTGGCCTGAGCAAGAACACTGACGTTGGTGCACCTATCCTGCCAATGGATTTGCAGGATCTTGCGGAGGCAGCGTTGGTGGTACCTCTCAAGTGCTACTGTACATGGTCCATGTCTCTGAGACATACAGCAGGGCGGGTATCACTGCTGCCCTGTAGACCATGAGCTTAGTGCCGGGTTTGAGGTCCTGGTCTTCAAACACTCTCTTCCTCAGGCGACCGAAGGCTGCACTGGCACACTGAAGGCGGTGTTGGACTTCGTCGTCGACGTCTGCCCTTGTTGACAGTAGGCTCCCGAGGTATGGAAAGTGGTCCACGTTGTCTAAGGCCTTGTCGTGGATTTTGATAATCGGGGGGCAGCACTGTGTGGCGGGGGCAGGTTGGTAGAGGACCTTTGTCTTACGGATGTTTAGTGTAAGGAGCATGCTCTCGTATGCTTCGGTGAAGGTGTTTACGATGGTTTGGAGTTCGACCTCCAAGTGAGCGCAGACGCAAGCATCGTCTGCATACTGTAATTCAACGACAGAGGATGGGATGACCTTGGATCTGGACTGGAGACGACGGAGGTTGAACAGGATGATTTGGACAGGTTGGGTGATTGGGCAGAAGCATGGCAGATGCAATATAACATGGATAAATGTGAGGTTATCCACTTTGGTGGCAAAAACAGGAAGGCAGATTATTATCTGAATGGCAATCGATTGGGAGAAGGGGAAGTGCAACGAGACTTGGGTGTCCGTGTGCACCAGTCGCTGAAGGTAAGCATGCAGGTGCAGCAGGCGGTTAAGAAGGCAAATGGCATGTTGGCCTTCGTAGCGAGAGGGTTTGAGTACAGGAACAAGGATGTCTTGCTGCAGTTGTACAGGGCCTTGGTGAGACCACATCTTGAGTATTGTGTGCAGTTTTGGTCGCCTTATCTGAGGAAGGATGTTCTTGCCATGGAAGGAGTTCAGCGAAGATTCACCAGGCTGATACCTGGGATGGCAGGAATGACGTATCAGGAGAGATTGGGTCGATTGAGCTTGTACTCGCTGGAGTTTAGAAGAATGAGAGGGGATCTCATTGAAACTTATAACATTCTGACAGGACTAGACAGACTAGATGCAGGAAGAATGTTCCCGATGGTCGGGGAGTCCAGAACCAGGGGTCACAGTCTAAGGATAAGGGGTAAGCCATTTAGGACAGAAATTAGGTGGAATTTCTTCACCCAGAGAGTGGTGAACCTGTGGAATTCTCTACCACAGAAGGCAGTAGAGGCTAATTCATTAAATATATTCAAGAAGGAGTTGGATATATTTCTCAAGGCTAAAGGGATCAAGGGGTATGGGGAGATAGCAGGGACCGGGTACTGAATTTGGATGATCAGCTATGATCGCATTGAATGGCGGAGCAGGCTCGAGGGGCTGAATGGCCTACTCCTGCTCCTATCTTCTATGTTTCTATGTAGAGAGGGCTTTTAACTAAATATTGGGGGGCGGGGGATCCAGGTGAGCAGGAAAATAAAAAGTCAATGAGAAAGCAATAGAGCAGGCTAGAGATGGGGGAAATAATAACCAGAGTGTGACAGGAAGGGACAGAATGTTTAAAAATAAGAGTGTAACAGAAAAAAAAGGCCAATAACAAGGAGAAATGGTAAAAAGACAAAGTTAAAAGCTCTATATGTGAACGCATGCAGCATTTGTAACAAGATAGATGAGTTGACGGCACAAATAGATACAAATGGGTATGATCTGATCGCCATTACAGGGACGTGGTTGCAAGGTGACCAGGGCTGGGAACTGAATATTCCGGGGTATTTGACAATTCGGAAGGATAGACAGAAAGGAAAGGGAGGTGGGGTGGCTTTGTTGGTAAAGGATGGGATCAGTGCAGTGGTGAGAAGTGAGATTGGCTCAGAAGATCAAGATGTAGAATCGGTTTGGGTGGAGATAAAAAATAATAAGGGGACAAAGTCTTTGGTGGGCATAGTCTACAGGCCCCCGAATAGTAGCAATGCTGTTGGACAGAGTATAAATCAACAAATAATGGAGGCCTGTAAAAAAGGTACGGTAATAATCATGGGTGATTTTAATCTCCATATTGATGGGACAAATCAAATTGGTCATAGTAGCCTGGAGGAGGCGTTCATAGAGTGCATCCGGGATGTTTTCCTAGAACAGTATGTAATGGAACCAACCAGGGAGCAGGCTATCTTGGATCTGGTACTGTGTAATGAGACAGAATTAATAAATGATCTCATAGTAAAGGATCCTCTAGGAAAGAGTGATCATAGCATGGTTGAATTTCAAATTCAGTTGGAGGGCGAGAAAGTTGTATCTCAAACCAGTGTCCTGATCTTAAACAAAGGCAATTATAATGGCATGAGGGCAGAACTGGCTAAAGTGGGCTGGAAAAATAAATTAAAGGGTAAGACAGTTGAAATGCAGTGGCGGACATTTAAGGAGATATTTCATAACTCTCAACAAAAATATATTCCAGTGAGAAAGAAAGATTTTAAGAGAAGGGAGCACCATCCATGGCTAACTAAGGAAGTAAAGGATGGTATCAAATTGAAAATGAAGGCATACAATGTTGCCAAGATTGGTGGGAGACCAGAGGATTGGGAAATTTTTAAAAACCAGCAAAGGATGACTAAAAAATAATAAAGAGAGAGAAGATGAATTATGAGAGTAAGTTGGCAAGAAACATTAAAACAGATAGTAAGCGCTTCTGCAGGTATATAAAAAGGAAGAGGGTAGCTAAAGTAAATGTTGGTCCCTTAGAGGATGAGACTGGGGAATTAATAATGGGGAACGGGGAAATGGCAGAGATTCTGAACCAATATTTTGCATCTGTCTTCACTGTAGAAGACACTAACATCATCCCAATAATGGATAATTAAGGGGCCACAGGGAGGGGGGAACTAAAGACAATCACCATCACTAAGGAAATAGTACTTGGTAAAATAATGGGACTAAAAGATGACAAGTCCCCTGGACCAGATGGCCTGCATCCCAGGGTCTTAAAAGTGGCTGCAGAGATAGTGGATGCATTGGTTGCAATATACCAAAATTCCTTGGACTCTGGAGAGGTCCCAGCAGATTGGAAAACCGCTAATGTAACACCCCTATTTAAGAAAGGAAGGAGACAGAAAGCAGGAAACTATAGACCAGTTAGCCTAACATCTGTCATTGGGAAAATGCTGGAGTCCTTCATTAAGGAAGCAGTAGCAGGGCATTTAGAAAAACATACTGCAGTCAAACAGAGACAGCATGGTTTCAGGAAAGGGAAATCATGTTTAACAAATTTGCTGGAGTTCTTTGAGGATGTAACAAGCAGAGTGGACAAGGGTGAGCCAGTGGATGTGATGTATTTGGATTTCCAGAAGGCATTCGATAAGGTGTCACATAAAAGGTTACTGCATAAGATAAGAGCTCACGGAATTGGGGGTAATATATTAGCATGGATAGAGAATTGGCTAACTAACAGAAAACAGAGACTTGGAATTAATGGGTCATTTTCTGGTTGGCAAATGGTAACTAGTGGGGTGCCACAAGGACAAAAGAACATAAGAAATAGGAGCAGGAGTCGGCCATACTGCCTCTCGGGCCTGCTCTGCCATTCAGTATGTTCATGGCTGATCATCGACCTTAACTCCATTTTCCTGCCCTATCCCCGTATCCCTTGATTCCCCTAGGGTCCAAAAATCTCTATCGATCTCTGTCCTGAATATACTCAGTGACTGAGCATCCACAGTCCTGTGGCGTAGAGAATTGCAAAGAAAGGAATAGAAGGATATTTACAATCTACATTAATGACTTGGATGAAGGGATCGAGTGTAATGTAACCAAGTTTGTGGATGATACAAAGATGGGTGGGAAAGCAAGTTGTGCAGTGGACTCAAAGAATCTGCAAAGGGATATAGACAGGCTAGGTGAGTGGGCAAACATTTGGCAGATGGAGTATAAGTGGGAAAGTGCGAGGTTATCCACTTTGGCAGGAAAAATAAAAAAGCAAACTATTATTTAAATGGAGAGAGATTACAAAATGCTACAGTTCAGAGGGACCTGGGGGTCCTTGCGCATGAAACACAAAAAGTTAGCATGCAGGTACAGCAAGTAATCAAAAAGGCAATTGGAATGTTGGCCTTTATTTCAAGGGGGATGGAGTATAAAAGCAGGGAAGTCCTGTTACAACTGTACAGGGTATTGGTGAGACCACACCTGGAGTACTGCGTACAGTTTTGGTCTCCTTATTTAAGGAAGGATATACTTGCATTGGAGGCAGTTCAGAGAAGGTTCACTAGGTTAATTCCAGAGATGAGTGGGTTGATTTATGAGGAAAGGCTGAGCAGGTTGAGCCTATACTCATTGGAATTTAGAAGAATGAGAAGTGATCTCATTGAAACATAAGATACTGAGGGGGCTCGACAAGGTAGATGCAGAGAGGATGTTTCCCCTCGTGGGGAAATCTAGAACGTGGGGGCACAGTCTCAGAATAAAGGGTCACCCTTTTAGGACTGAGATGAGGAGGAACTTCTTCTCTCAGAGGGTCGTAAATCTGTGGAATTCTCTGCCCCAGAGAGCTGTGGAGGCTGGGTCATTAAATACATTTAAGGTGGAGATAGACAGATTTTTACAAGATAAGGGAGTGAAGGGTTATGGGGAGCGGGCAGGGAAGTGGCTTTGAGCCCTAGATCAGCCATGATCTTATTGAATGGCGGAGCAGGCTCGAGGGGTCAAGTGGCCTATTCCTGCTCCTATTTCTTATGTTCTTACACTGGGCCAAGAGCGCTCAGGACCTCCGCTGTCAGCAGTGTCAGAGTGGTTGGTGTGGAGGGGGGTCCCTTAGTTTACATACCCCCAGCACGCACCCTCACCACTGGGACTACATCAGCATCCGGCTGTCCCAGGAGGCCAGGAATTCTGGTCAATCGGCCCACTTTGGGAGGGGGTGTGTGTCGGTGGCCAGTGGGGGTGTCTGCCCACCCCAAAGGAGCTGCCCATTGCCCTGTTTGTAAGGAGGCCTTCGACAGGCGAGGGGGGGGGGGGCGGGAAATTAGCCAATGTTCCTGCTCCTGATCCCCACTCAATGACCCAAAGCTGGACCCCCCCAACTTCGTTCTCTCAAGTAGTGTTTCCCAGGCCGGGGACATGAGAACTCCTGGAGTCGGGTATTTGCCCCCAGTCCCACCACCTCCGGCAGATGCTCCGCCTCAACAAGGGCCAAAGGGAATTCGCAGTCCAGGTAATGGCTGGCCTGGTTTGGGTTCCCGTTGGGGTTACACCAGGACTGCTCTGGAAAGGCTGTGGGTTCCATACTCAGATACCGCAGAATTATTGAACTCTGGAGACAGAAACTTCTCTCTGTCAAGTTTTAACAATGTGGTGAGTGGAGTGTGTCCAAGATGGCGAGCGCACCGTCAGCTAATACTGGAACTTGTGTCTGCCCGAGAGTCACTGGGCCGATCTCAACCCAGGCTTCAATTAGCCACAGTGCCTCGGCCTAAGGAGGGGGCCCAGAGTCAGGGTTCCTGCTCCTGATCACTGCCCCGTGGTCCCTGGGTTAGAGAGACAGGGGAAACCAGCCCGGGTTCCTGCTCCTGATCACTGCCCAGTGACCCACTGCTGCAGGAAGGTGCGGGCCTCAGGTGAGGTCAGGGTTGGGTTCCACTGACTGAAGAGCTTTTCTGGGCTGACACTTTGGTGAGGAAGCAGAGGGCAGTCGGGGCCTGTGAGACAAAGCCACAGTGAGAACCAGTGTCTCGGGGGAAGGGGGGGGTAAGAAAGAGCACAGACAGGTTTAACCGGAGAGAGAACATGGGTTGGGTCGGGACGGCGGGGGGGGGGGGAGGGGACTCACGTGTTGTTGTAGCCTGGGTGGTCCAGGTCGTGACAGACGGCAGCGCTCATCAGGATCAGGATATCGACTTGTGCGAACTTCTCCTGGAACAGAGTGTCACTCGGTCAGATCAGGAAAACGGTCGCTCTGACCTACCCCCCACCGTGTGACCCCTCTGACCTCCCCTCCCACTGTGACCCCCCCTCTGATCTTCCCCCAACATGACCCTGCTGACCGCTCCCCACACCATGTGACTCCACTGACCTCCCCCTCACCATGTGACCCCGCTGACCTCCCCCTCACCGTGTGACCCCGCTGATCTCCCCCTCACCGCGTGACCCCGCTGACCTCACCCCCCATGTGACCCCGCTGACCACACCCTCACCGTGTGACCCCGCTGACCTCCCCCTCACTGTGTGACCCCGCTGACCTCCCCCTCACCGCGTGACCCCGCTGACCTCACCCCCCATGTGACCCCGCTGACCACACCCTCACCGTGTGACCCCGCTGACCTCCCCCTCACTGTGTGACCCCGCTGACCTCCCCACCGTGTGACCCCGCTGACCTCCCCCTCACCGTGTGACCCCGCTGACCTCCCCCTCACTGTGTGACCCCGCTGACCTCCCCACCGTGTGACCCCGCTGACCTCCCCCTCACCGTGTGACCCCGCTGACCTCACCCCACACCGTCTGACCCCGCAGTGTGTGTCCCCGCTGACCTCCCCTCTCCTTCTTGCTCTCACTGTGCTGCTCGCTCTGGGCCAGTGATTGACCGTGGAGCCTGATCCACAGGGTAATGCTGTTCTCCCACCCACCCTGAAACATTGCCTGATCCGCGCTACCCTCCCCGTGCGGGATTGGCACTGACCTGCAGATTGCACAGGCAGATCATGCTGTACATCATCTGGGTCACACAGAAGCAGTGCCGGAAGTTGTGGAATGGATTGTTCCGGTAATTGTCATGAATGCAAAGCTTTGAAAATGAAAATGACAACCAGGTTAAACCAGAATCACAGGGAGTGTCCTAGCTCCCGTACCTCTCTGACAGTGCGGCGCTCCCTCAGTACTGCCCCTCCGACAGTGCGGCGCTCCCTCAGTACTGCCCCTCCGACAGTGCGGCGCTCCCTCAGTACTGCCCCTCCGACAGTGCGGCGCTCCCTCAGTACTGCCCCTCCGACAGTGCGGCGCTCCCTCAGTACTGCCCCTCCGACAGTGCGGCGCTCCCTCAGTACTGCCCCTCCGACAGTGCGGCGCTCCCTCAGTACTGCCCCTCCGACAGTGCGGCGCTCCCTCAGTACTGCCCCTCCGACAGTGCGGCACTCCCTCAGTACTGCCCCTCCAACAGTGCGGCGCTCCCTCAGTACTGCCCCTCCGACAGTGCGGCGCTCCCTCAGTACTGCCCCTCCGACAGTGCGGCGCTCCCTCAGTACTGCCCCTCCGACAGTGCGGCGCTCCCTCAGTACTGCCCCTCCGACAGTGCGGCACTCCCTCAGTACTGCCCCTCTGACAGTGCGGCGCTCCATCAGTACTGCTCCTCCGACAGTGTGGCGCACCCTCAGTACTGCCCCTCCGACATTGCGGCGGTCCCTCAGTACTGCCCCTCTGACAGTGCGGCGCTCCCTCAGTACTGCCCCTCTGACAGTGCGGCGCTCCCTCAGTACTGACCCTCCGACAGTGCAGCGCTCCCTCAGTACTGACCCTCCAACAGTGCAGCACTCCCTCAGTACTGCCCCTCCGACAGTGCGGCGCTCCCTCAGTACTGCCCCTCCGACAGTACAGCACTCACTCAGTACTGCCCCTCCGACAGTGCGGCGCTCCCTCAGTACTGCCCCTCCACCAGTGCAGCACTCACTCAGTACTGCCCCTCCGACAGTGCGGCGCTCCCTCAGTACTGCCTCTCCGACAGTGCGGCGCTCCCTCAGTACTGCCCCTCCGACAGTGCGGCGCTCCCTCAGTACTGCCCCTCCGACAATGCGGCGCTCCCTCAGTACTGATCCTCCAACAGTGCGGCGCTCCCTCAGTACTGCCCCTCTGACAGTGCAGCACTCACTCAGTACTGCCCCTCCGACAGTGCGGCGCTCCCTCAGTACTGCCTCTCCAACAGTGCAGCGCTCCCTCAGTACTGCCCCTCCGACAGTGCGGCGCTCCCTCAGTACTGCCCCTCCGACAGTACGGCACTCACTCAGTACTGCCCCTCCGACAGTGCGGCGCTCCCTCAGTACTGCCTCTCCGACAGTGCGGCGCTCCCTCAGTACTGCCCCTCCGACAGTACAGCACTTACTCAGTACTGCCCCTCCGACAGTGCGACGCTCCCTCAGTACTGCCCCTCCGACAGTGCGGCGCTCCCTCAGTGCGGCGCTCCCTCAGTACTGCCCCTCCACCAGTGCGGCGATCCCTCAGTACTGACCCTCTGACAGTGCGGCGCTCCCTCAGTACTGACCCTCCGACAGTGCAGCGCTCCCTCAGTACTGACCCTCCAACAGTGCAGCACTCCCTCAGTACTGCCCCTCCGACAGTGCGGCGCTCCCTCAGTACTGCCCCTCCGACAGTACAGCACTCACTCAGTACTGCCCCTCCGACAGTGCGGCGCTCCCTCAGTACTGCCCCTCCACCAGTGCAGCACTCACTCAGTACTGCCCCTCCGACAGTGCGGCGCTCCCTCAGTACTGCCTCTCCGACAGTGCGGCGCTCCCTCAGTACTGCCCCTCCGACAGTGCGGCGCTCCCTCAGTACTGCCCCTCCGACAATGCGGCGCTCCCTCAGTACTGATCCTCCAACAGTGCGGCGCTCCCTCAGTACTGCCCCTCTGACAGTGCAGCACTCACTCAGTACTGCCCCTCCGACAGTGCGGCGCTCCCTCAGTACTGCCTCTCCAACAGTGCGGCGCTCCCTCAGTACTGCCCCTCCGACAGTGCGGCGCTCCCTCAGTACTGCCCCTCCGACAGTACGGCACTCACTCAGTACTGCCCCTCCGACAGTGCGGCGCTCCCTCAGTACTGCCTCTCCGACAGTGCGGCGCTCCCTCAGTACTGCCCCTCCGACAGTACAGCACTCACTCAGTACTGCCCCTCCGACAGTGCGGCGCTCCCTCAGTACTGCCCCTCCGACAGTGCGGCGCTCCCTCAGTGCGGCGCTCCCTCAGTACTGCCCCTCCACCAGTGCGGCGATCCCTCAGTACTGACCCTCTGACAGTGCGGCGCTCCCTCAGTACTGCCCCTCCGACAGTGCGGCGCTCCCTCAGTACTGCCCCTCCGACAGTGCAGCACTCCCTCAGTACTGCTCCTCCGACAGTGTGGCGCACCCTCAGTACTGCCCCTCCGACATTGTGGCGCTCCCTCAGTACTGATCCTCCGACAGTGCAGCGCTCACTCAGTGCTGGCCCTCCGACAGTGCAGCACTCCCTCAGTACTGCCCCTCTGACAGTGCAGCACTCCCTCCGTACTGCCCCTTCGACAGTGCGGCGCTCCCTCAGTACTGCCCCTCCGAAAGTGCGGCGCTCCCTCAGTACACAATATTTGCAGTCTCTGTCTCTCGCTCTTTTTCTCCCCTCTTCAACTCCAATTTCCATTTCACCCTTACTCCTCTCTTCTCCTCTCTTTCTCACTCTCCCCCTGCCCCACTCTCTCTCTCCTCTCCCCCCAGCAGCATTCTGAGACAGCCGGTGTATCCTTACCAGCCACTTCTTCAGAGTGATGGGGTTGATGTTGAAATCTTTGATCAGCCCCAGGCTGTGGTACATGTGCTCCAAACAGCTGAGCATCTGGAGATCAGAGAAAGAGTGTCAGTCTGTGGCTCCCGTTGTAACAGAGACACGAACAGTGTACCACCTCCAGCAACAGGCAATGATACCTGAGTGCGGCCAGGCCTGCACCAGTGATGATAAGCACTGCCCTGTTTGCACAACAGATGTACACGCGTGCGGATTCTGTGTGATTCCAGTGTACAGTAATTTACTTGTAGTAGCTTCTGTCAAACATTCCTACAAATGGAAGAATCCCAACTGGGTTCATCGTGGGGTGTCTGTCGGATACACAAGGGACTGTTGGTCATATTTGATCCAGACTTTGCACAAATTTTGTCTTAAAGAAATTGACTGTTCAAATGGATTGTTTCAGTATATTCACAGGAGGGGGGTGATGGGACGGAGTGGAGGGGGGTGATGGGACGGAGTGGAGGGGGGTGACGGGGTGGAGATAAGGGGGTGATGGGGCGGAGGGGAGGGGGTGACGGGGTGGAGATGAGGGGGTGACGGGGTGGAGGGGAGGGGGTGACGGGGTGGAGGGGAGGGGGGGGACGGGGCGGGGGGGACGACGGAGGGGACGGGGCGGTGGGGGACGGAGTGGAGGGGGGTGACGGGACGGAGTGGAGGGGGGTGACGGGACGGAGTGGAGGGGGGTGACGGGCGGAGGGAAGCGGGTGACGGGACGGAGGGGAGCGGGTGACGGTGGAGGGGAGGGGGTGACGGGGCGGAGGGGGGTGACGGGGCGGAGGGGGGGGAAACGGGTGGAGGGGAGGGGGGATGGGGTGATGGGATGGAGGGGAGCGGGTGACGGGGTGGAGGGGAGCTGCACGCACCTCATTGGCTTCCCACTGCCAGGCATCGAATGTCGGTTTCCTGAGCGTCTCGATGGTCTCGGCAGAGAGCATGTACTGTAAATAAAACAGGTGCGCGTTTATTCACAGAGATTTCGACCAACAATCACCACCACAGTCTTTATATCAACTGCAGCCTCTAAAACCTTCCAGCACAGATACATGCCACACCTTTAATATCCCACCCAGTCTAATCCCACTCCCCGCACCCTTTAATATCCCACCCAGTCTAATCCCACTCTCCCCCTCACTCCCCACACCCTTTAGTATCCCACCCAGTCTAATCCCACTCTCCCCCTCACTCCCCGCACCCTTTAATATCCCACCCAGTCTAATCCCACTCTCCCCCTCACTCCCCGTACCTTTTAATACCCCACCCAGTCTAATCCCACTCTCCCCCTCACTCCCCGCACCCTTTAATATCCCACCCAGTCTAATCCCACTCTCCCCCTCACTCCCCGCACCCTTTAATAACCCACCCAGTCTAATCCCACTCTCCCCCTCACTCCCCGCACCCTTTAATATCCCACCCAGTCCAATCCCACTCTCCCCCTCACTCCCCGCACCCTTTAATATCCCACCCAGTCTAATCCCACTCTCCCCCTCACTCCCCGTACCCTTTAATACCCCACCTAGTCTAATCCCACTCTCCCCCTCACTCCCCGCACCCTTTAATATCCCACCCAGTCTAATCCCACTCTCCCCCTCACTCCCCACACCCTTTAGTATCCCACCCAGTCTAATCTCACTCTCCCCTCACTCCCCGCACCCTTTAATATCCCACCCAGTCCAATCCCACTCTCCCCCTCACTCCCCGCACCCTTTAATATCCCACCCAGTCTAATCCCACTCTCCCCCTCACTCCCCGCACCCTTTAATATCCCACCCAGTCTAATCCCACTCTCCCCCTCACTCCCCGCACCCTTTAATAACCCACCCAGTCTAATCCCACTCTCCCCCTCACTCCCCGCACCCTTTAATATCCCACCCAGTCCAATCCCACTCTCCCCCTCACTCCCCGCACCCTTTAATATCCCACCCAGTCTAATCCCACTCTCCCCCTCACTCCCCGCACCCTTTAATATCCCACCCAGTCTAATCCCACTCTCCCCCTCACTCCCCGCACCCTTTAATATCCCACCCAGTCTAATCCCACTCTCCCCCTCACTCCCCGCACCCTTTAATATCCCACCCAGTCTAATCCCACTCTCCCCCTCACTGCCCACACCCTTTAGTATCCCACCCAGTCTAATCCCACTCTCCCCCTCACTCCCCGTACCCTTTAATACCCCACCCAGTCTAATCCCACTCTCCCCCTCACTCCCCGTACCCTTTAATACCCCACCCAGTCTAATCCCACTCTCCCCCTCACTCCCCGTACCCTTTAATATCCCACCCAGTCTAATCCCACTCTCCCCCTCACTCCACGCACCCTTTAATATCCCACCCAGTCTAATCCCACTCTCCCCCTCCCCGCACCCTTTAATAACCCACCCAGTCTAATCCCACTCTCCCCTCACTCCCCGCACCCTTTAATATCCCACCCAGACTAATCCCATTCTCTGAGGAGGGTCTGGTATTGGAGCCCACTTCTGCCTGGAATCTGACCGCTTCCTGCCCTCTGAGTAATCCCAAGCGATGTGGGTGGGGGGGCTATCCTTCAGTCCACCCCTCCATCGCCACATCATATTTGGAGACAAGACTGCCAGGCTCCACAGAGAGCCTCCCAGATCCCCCAGCGGAACACAGGCTGCACAGGGTCATCAGTGGCCTTCACCCTGGCGTCTCCCTACAGCCTGAAGGGAAACGGTGCAAGACACCATCGCCAGTGCTTTCCACTGAGGCCAGGCTGAGCCTCGCCCCTCCCCTCCCTGTCCGCTCCCCTCCCCTCCAATCCTCCCCTTCTATCCTCCCCCTTCCCTCCTGCCCAATCCTCCCTCTCCCTCCCCCTTTCCCTCTCCTCTCTTTCAGGGGACAGGAGTGGGGCTGAAGGAGGTTACGGAGATTGGGAGGGATGAGGCAAACGGAATAAAGTCGTCAACACCTGGATTTTGGCTGGGACCTGGTTACACGGTTACCGTCAGCCAGACGGTGCTGGGACCTGGTTACCTGGTTCTATCAGCTGTATCTAATTAGTGAGAAGTTTCATTACCTTCGGGTAGGACGGCACATCACGGCGCGGAGTCAACTTCTTCACATCCAGGAAACTGTATTTACAGCAAGAATTAGTGAGAGCACAACATCAGCGTCAACACAGCCCCAGCCCCGGCCCCCAGTCCCACTCCCCGGCCCAGCTCCCCGGCCCCCAGTCCCACTCCCCGGCCCCACTCCCCGGCTCCACTCCCCGGCCCCCGGCCCCACTCCCCGGCCCCGGCCCCCGGCCCCACTCCCCGGCCCCCGGCCCCACTCCCCGGCCCCCACTCCCCGGCCCCCAGTCCCACTCCCCGGCCCCCAGTCCCACTCCCCGGCCCCACTCCCCGGCCCCCAGTCCCACTCCCCGGCCCCACTCCCCGGCCCCCAGTCCCACTCCCCGGCCCCACTCCCCGGCTCCCGGCCCCACTCCCCGGCCCCACTCCCCGGCTCCCGGCCCCACTCCCCGGCCCCCGGCCCCACTCCCCGGCTCCCGGCCCCACTCCCCGGCCCGGCTCCCGGCCCCATTCCCCGGCCCCCGGCCCCACTCCCACTCCCCGGCCCCACTCCCCGGCCCCCGGCCCCACTCCCACTCCCCGGCCCCACTCCCCGGCTCCCGGCCCCACTCCCCGGCCCCCGGCCCCACTCCCACTCCCCGGCCCCACTCCCCGGCCCCCGGCCCCACTCCCACTCCCCCGGCCCCACTCCCCGGCTCCCGGCCCCACTCCCCGGCCCCCGGCCCCACTCCCCGGCCCCACTCCCTGGCTCCCGGCCCCATCCCCCGGCCCCACTCCCCGGCCCCCGGCCCCACTCCGCGGCCCCACTCCCCGGCCCCCGGCCCCACTCCCCGGCTCCCAGCCCCACTCCCCGGCCCCCAGTCCCACTCCCATTCCCCGGCTCCCGGCCCCACTCCCCGGCTCCCGGCCCCCAGTCCCACTCCCGGCCCCATTCCCCAGCCCCCGGCCCCACTCCCCGGCCCCCGGCCCCACTCCCCGGCCCCCGGCCCCACTCCCCGGCTGCACACCCCGGCCTCACTCCCCGGCCCCCGGCCCCACTCCCTGGCCCCCGGCCCCACTCCCTGGCTCCCGGCCCCATCCCCCGGCCCCACTCCCCGGCCCCCGGCCCCACTCCCCGGCCCCACTCCCCGGCTGCACTCCCCGGCCTCACTCCCCGGCCCCCAGTCCCACTCCCGGCCCCCGGCCCCACTCCCCGGCCCCACACCCCGGCCCCCGGCCCCACTCCCCGGCCCCCAGTCCCACTTCCACTCCCCGGCCCCATTCCCCAGCCCCCGGCCCCATTCCCCGGCCCGGCCCCATTCCCCAGCCCGGCCCCATTCCCCAGCCCCACTCCCCGGCCCCCGCGGGGCCCCACTCCCCAGACCCACTCCCCGGCCCCACTCGGCCCCCGGCCCACTCCCCGGCTCCCAGTCCCACTCCCCGGCCCCCAGCCCCACTCCCCAGCCCCCGGCCCCACTTCCCCGGCCCCACTCCTCGGCCCCCGGCCCCATTCCCTGGCCCCCGGCCCCACCTGGCCCCACTCCCCGGCCCCATTCCCCGGCCCCACTCCTCGGCCCCCGGCCCCATTCCCTGGCCCCCGGCCCCACCTGGCCCCACTCCCCGGCCCCCGGCCCCACTCCCCGGCCCCCAGTCCTCTATCCCAGCCCAACCGGGGTCGATCGATCGGTGCTGGGGGTGGGTGGGGGGGAGTGATGTACTGAGTGGAGTGTCCCAGGGATCGGTGCTGGGTGATGTACTGAGTGGAGTGTCCCAGGGATCGGTGCTGGGTGATGTACTGAGTGGAGTGTCCCAGGGATCGGTGCTGGGTGATGTACTGAGTGGAGTGTCCCAGGGATCGGTGCTGGGTGATGTACTGAGTGATGTACTGAGTGGAGTGTCCCAGGGAACGGTGCTGGGTGATGTACTGAGTGGAGTGTCCCAGGGATCGGTGCTGGGAGATGTACTGAGTGGAGTGTCCCAGGGATCGGTGCTGGGTGATGTACTGAGTGATGTACTGAGTGGAGTGTCCCAGGGATCGGTGCTGGGTGATGTACTGAGTGATGTACTGAGTGGAGTGTCCCAGGGATCGGTGCTGGGAGATGTACTGAGCGGGTGTCTAACTGTCAGACAGGGGGCAGCCTCAGAGAAGGAACTCCTGCCCGCCACTCACCTGTCATTTCTTTTTGCTATTTCATCGCGCAGCTTTCGAATGTCATTCCGACATTTCTCGATTTCAACCACCTTCAGCCCCTCCACTGCCAATAAACAGAGAGAACTGAACAAGAGAAAACATCTGTGGCAGATCCCACTGCGAACTCTCACCCTGCCCTGTCAGTCTTCTCCCCCTCCTCTCCCAGAAATGCCGACTCTCAATGGGGTTCAAGTCCACGGGTAACTCCAGTAACTCATCAAAATGACCAGTCTGCATGTCTGAGGCCAGCAAGTGTCAGCACCACAGCTCTGCTAACTCAGCACAGGCCTGATTGGAGCCTGGGATCTTCCTGCTCTGTGCGTGTGTGGGGAGCGGGGGGGGCTCGGTACCACAGCAGGTACATAGACGCAGATAGCACTGACACATTTAAAGGGAGGCGAGATGAGAAGAGAATAGAGGGTTATGGGAACAGGGCTGCATGAGGTGATGAGTGAGAGGAGGCTCGTGTGGAGCAGAGACCAATGGCTGGGTTTACATGCTGTAGATTTAATGTAATTCTCTGTAATCAACAATAACTTGTATTTATGGAGCGCCTTTAACGCAGTAAAACCTCCCAAGGTGCTTCACAGGAGCGTAACCAAACAAAATTCGACACCGAGTCACATAGGAGATATTAGGATAGGTTAAAGAGGTAGGTTTTAAGGAGCGTTTTAAGGAGGAGAGAGAGGCAGAGAGGTTTAGGGAGGGAATTCCAGAGCTTAGGGCCCAGGCAGCTGAAGGCTCGGCCACCAATGGTGGAGCGATGGAAATCGGGGACGCTCATGAGGGCAGAATTGGAGGGTTGTAGAGCTGGAGGAGATTACAGAGCAAGGGAGCAGCGAGGCCATGGAGGGATTTGAAAACAAGGATGAGAATTTTAAAATTGAGCCAGACTAGAAGCCAATGTAGGTCAGCAAGCAGAGGGGTGATAGGTGAACTGGACTTGTTGCGAGTTAGGACAGGAGCAGTTGTGCTGTACATTCTGTGCTCTCTAATACAGAGCCTTGTGCTGCCTGCTCTCTCCGTGCCCCCGCGCTCTGCTCTCTAATACAGAGCAATGTGCTGCCTGCTCTCTCCATGCCCCCTCGCGCTCTGCTCTCTAATACAGAGCCATGTGCTGCCTGCTCTCTCCGTGCCCCCCCGCGCTCTCTATTACAGAGCCATGTGCTGCCTGCTCTCTCCGCCCCCGTGCTCTCTAATACAGAGCCATGTGCTGCCTGCTCTCTCCACCCCCACACTCTGCTCTCTAATACAGAGCCATGTGCTGCCTGCTCTCTCCGCCCCCCGCGCTCTGCTCTCTAATACAGAGCCATGTGCTGCCTGCTCTCTCCGTGCCCCCGCGCTCTGCTCTCTAATACAGAGCCATGTGCTGCCTGCTCTCTCCGTGCCCCCGCGCTCTGCTCTCCAATACAGAGCCATGTGCTGCTTGCTCTCTCCGTGCCCCCGCGCTCTGCTCTCTAATACAGAGCCATGTGCTGCCTGCTCTCTCCGCCCCCCGCGCTCTGCTCTCCAATACAGAGCCATGTGCTGCCTGCTCTCTCCGTGCCCCCGCGCTCTGCTCTCTAATACAGAGCCATGTGCTGCCTGCTCTCTCCGCCCCCCGCGCTCTGCTCTCCAATACAGAGCCATGTGCTGCCTGCTCTCTCCGTGCCCCCCACGCTCTGCTCTCTAATACAGAGCCTTGTGCTGCCTGCTCTCTCCGTGCCCCCCGCGCTCTGCTCTCTAATACAGAGCCTTGTGCTGCCTGCTCGCTCCGTGCCCCCCGCGCTCTGCTCTCTAATACAGAGCCATGTGCTGCCTGCTCTCTCCGTGCCCCCCACACTCTGCTCTCTAATACAGAGCCATGTGCTGCCTGCTCTCTCCGTGCCCCCGCGCTCTGCTCTCTAATACAGAGCCATGTGCTGCCTGCTCTCTCCGTGCCCCCGCGCTCTGCTCTCCAATACAGAGCCATGTGCTGCTTGCTCTCTCCGTGCCCCCGCGCTCTGCTCTCCAATACAGAGCCATGTGCTGCCTGCTCTCTCCGTGCCCCCCACGCTCTGCTCTCTAATACAGAGCCTTGTGCTGCCTGCTCTCTCCGTGCCCCCCGCGCTCTGCTCTCTAATACAGAGCCTTGTGCTGCCTGCTCGCTCCGTGCCCCCCGCGCTCTGCTCTCTAATACAGAGCCATGTGCTGCCTGCTCTCTCCGTGCCCCCCACACTCTGCTCTCTAATACAGAGTCATGTGCTGCCTGCTCTCTCCGTGCCCCCCACGCTCTGCTCTCTAATGTAGTGTATGTAACCTGTACCACCTTAAGAGGATACCTTAAGGTGATGGACTACTTTTTGATGGCTCCTGTACATTGTAGTACCGGTGGTGACCACACCGGTATATAAAACCCTGTGGAGCAAAGTGTATTCCAGTTCAGCCCTGACCCTCAGTTACTAAAGACCTGTTTAAGTATTTCTGTAGTCTGTGTCCAGTTATTCAGCATAACTACATTTGGAAACACAGACTCAGCAGTGGCGACGAGTCTGATCTTACCTAGCGGCAGTTGCATCAAAGGAAGCTTCGCCTCTGAAACGGGTGTCGAACAAGGACATCCACCCTCAACATCCTGCTGGGCACTGCATAGCACGGGAGGCAATCGGGAACCCGGGTTGGTTTCTGGCGACGAAGTCTAACATCAGTGAACATCCCTTCGACGACAGCGGCGGGTAAGCCCGATCGAGCGGCACGGGGGGGAAGTCGGCTGAGTTGTCAGTAAGAGAAGGGGAGGGAAACGACGAAAAGGGCGGAGAACACGACCGCAGCCGGTGTCAGGGGCCGGACTGCAATCGGGGCAGAGACGCGCAGCAGCCAGAAAAGCGTTTATGTCCACAAGGACCGCGGGAGCGGCGGGGAACAAGAGCAGCAGCGTCGGGGAAAATAAGGGACCGCTGGGAGGCGAGAACGGCAACAGCGCAGTAATCGCCATTTTTAGTCGGCGGGGGAAGAAGACAAGCGCGGGAAAAGCCGCCAAGCGCGGGAAGCCGCCATTTTGAAAAATAAAATAAAATAATAATCATAATCCGAAGGAAAGGAAACTCAACAAGGATGCCAAAAACGGGTAACATCACTGCTTTTGATAGCGATGTGGAAGATTGGGCCACTTATGTGGAACGCGTTGAAGTTTATTGTACAGCGAATGAGGTACCGGTGGATAAGAAAGCACTAACCCTATTAAACTCGATGGGTGCGAAGACGTACGGGTTATTAAGGAACCTTGTAACACCAGATAAACCGGTAGGAAAGAGTTTCGCGGATATTGTTACTATCCTGCAAGAGCATTTAAACCCCACGCCGCTGCTGATAGCGGAACGATTTAAATTCTACAAAAGAATTCAACTTAAAGAGGAAAGCAACGCTGAATTCTTAATCGAACTGCGCAAGTTATCAAAGCACTGTCAGTTCGGTACAGGACTAGCAGACGCACTGAGAGATAAGTTTGTGTGTGGGCTACTAAGGGAAGGAACCCAGAAGCGACTGCTAGAGGAAAAGGATCTTACGCTGGACAAAGCTTTCAGCATTGCAGCATCGCACGAGGCAGCAGCACGAGGCACTGCAGAAATGCAGCAAAGGCCATTGGAATTCAGCACCAATGAAATGGCATTGGGCGCAGTAAAGTGCTATCGTTGCGGAAGGACAACGCATGACCAGAACCAGTGCTGGTTCAAAGATAAAGAATGCAGGCAATGTGGCAAACTTGGTCACATAGCGAGAGTATGCCGGTCAGGAAAGAAGACCAGCAGCAAAAAGTCGCCGCAGGAGAAGTACAAAAAAGTACACAAGGTGACAGAGAACAGTTCGGATGAACAGAAGACGGATTCAGACTCCAGCAGTAAGGAACTGGGTTGTCTAAAAATACATAATGTGGGTAACACAGCAGACCACCAAACTATCTGGGTCATGCTTCGGATAGCAGGAGTCCAAGTGAAGATGGAATTGGACACTGGATCGGCATTGACGGTCATGAATAAGCAAGATTACAAAAGGTTATTCTCACACATTCCCCTGAGGGATACGGAGATTGTATTGAAAACATACACGGGGCAACGAGTATACCCCATCGGAAAGATAAAGGTAAATGTGGTCTACAATGGTAAAGAAAGTCAGGAAATGGACTTGTATGTGTTACCTGAGGGAGGTCCGCCACTACTGGGACGGGAATGGATCCGGAGAATAAATGTGGACTGGCATTCCATACAAGCACTAACTGTAGATTCCTGTAAAGAGGACGACGTCAAACCTAAACGACTGTCCACAATATTGGATGATGCTAAGGAGGTGTTCCAACAGGGACTGGGAACACTGAAAGGAATTACGGCAAACATCAAGGTTGAAGAACATGCAAACCCAAAATTTTTCAAATCCAGACCGGTACCTTATGCAATACGACCTGCTGTGGAAGCAGAGCTGGAAGGGCTAGAACGTTCAGGAGTACTGTCAAAGGTGGACTGGAGCGAATGGGCCACACCCATTGTTCCCGTCATGAAGCGTTCGTTGAGCAACAAGCCGGGGGAACCTGGGAAGGTTCGCATCTGTGGTGATTTCAAGATCACTGTTAATCCGGTTCTTCACACGGTGCAATATCCGCTTCCGCGGATTGAAGATATCTTCGCTTCGCTGTCTGGCGGGAAACACTTCACCAAGATAGACCTGGCGCAGGCGTACCTACAGATGGAAGTTGATGAAGCGTCACGCCAGTATCTCACGATCAACACACATAAGGGCTTATATCGGTATAATAGACTGGTTTTTGGAGTGGCATCGGCTCCAGCGATTTGGCAAAGGGCCATGGAGCAGGTATTGCAGGGAATTCCAGGCACACAATGCTACCTGGACGACATTCTGATTACAGGAGATGATGATAAGGAGCACCTCGCGAATTTGGAGCAGGTGCTCACCAGATTGAAAGAATATGGACTCAGTTAATCGCCAGAAATGTGAGTTCTTTCAAAAGCGAATCTCGTACTGCGGCCATGTCATTGACCAGGAGGGGCTCCATAAGTCACCTGACAAGATCGAAGCTGTTGTGAAAGCTCCCGCTCCGGAAAATGTATCCCAGTTGAGGTCGTTCCTTGGGTTGGTTAACTATTACCACAAGTTTCTTCCAAATTTATCCACGGTGTTACACCCACTGAACACTCTTTTGCAAATGGGAGTACCATGGAAGTGGAGCGAGGATTGTAAGCGGGCTTTTCAAAAAAGCAAGGCACTGATCACCTCTAAGGAAGTGTTGGCTCACTTTAACCCAACGCTGCCTATTCGCTTAGCTTGTGATGCTTCTCCATATGGTATCGGGGCAGTGCTCTCACATAAGTTGCCAAATGGCTTGGAAAGGCCAGTCGCGTTCGCATCCAGATCATTGACCTCCGCAGAGCGCAACTATGCTCAGATAGATAGGGAGGCTCTCAGCCTCGTGTGGGGAGTTAAGAAATTTAACCATTACCTGCAAGGCCAAAAGTTTACGCTGCTGACAGATCACCAGCCGTTGGTTTCCATTTTTAACCCTAAGAAGGGTGTTCCGGTTATGACGGCGCAGAGGCTTCAGAGATGGTCCCTTTTCCTAGGGGCACATCAATATGATATCGAATTCAAAGGTACAAAGCAATATGGTAATGCTGATGGGCTGTCGCGCCTGCCACTACCTACAGCGGAAGAGGCACCGGCAGTTGACCCTGTCGAGATATTTCACTCGACCATCATCGAATGCTTACCAGTCACCAATGCGAGTATTGAGAGAGAGACCCGAAACGACCCGACACTGTCTCGGGTCTACGATTTGACAGTGAAGGGATGGCCAGCACATGGCGACCCACTGTTACCAGCATTCTCAGCCAGACGAGAACAGCTGTCCGTCTGTCAAGGAACATTGATGTATGGAACAAGGGTGATTATTCCTCCTAAATTAAGGGAGAGAGTTCTGAAGGAACTGCATGAAGGTCATCTGGGGGGAGTCAAGATGAAAAGCCTTGCTAGGGCTTATGTGTGGTGGCCAGGTATCGACAAACAAATAGAGGATCTGACTAAAAGCTGCTCAGGGTGCCAAAAAGTTCAAAACGCACCTCCAATTGCACCGCTGCATCCGTGGGAATGGCCTTCAGCCCCATGGCAACGTGTGCATATCGACTTTGCAGGTCCATTCATGGATTCCATGTTTTTGATAGCGGTAGACGCACATTCTAAATGGCCAGAAGTGATTAAGATGTCGACCACTACCTCTGAAAAGATGATCGCAGTTCTAAGAACCATATTTGCAAGGAATGGGTTGCCGGAACAAATATGTTCAGACAACGGACCACAGTTCGTGTCAGAAGAATTCCAGAAATTCATGAAAAAGAATGGGGTGAAACACTATACATCTGCCCCATATCATCCGGCTACCAATGGGTTGGCCGAGAGATTTGTACAAACGTTCAAAAAGGCGATAAAGGCCATGAGCGAAGACCATATTCCACTACAACACAAGGTGGACAATTTCCTGATGGCATATCGAAACGCCACGCATGCAGTGACCAATCAAAGCCCTGCCATAATGTTCTATAACAGGAGGTTGCGGTCCCGGTTGGATTTGTTAAAACCCAATGTGCGTAGGGAAGTCGAAAACAAGCAATTACAGCACGTAAATAACAAGGCCACTCGGAGTTTCGAAATAGGACAACCAGTGTTGGCCAGGGACTATAGGAATGATAAATGGCAATCCGGAACAATTCGTGCCCAACAAGGACCCTTGATGTACACGGTAGACGTTGGAGAGAACGTAATACGACGTCATGCTGACCAACTTGTGGAATCGAGAACAAGGGTCGACCCCATGTCTACGGCAGAGACACCAGTTGAAGAAGTTATTGAGCCTGTAGCATCTACCTCAGACTCGAACGTACATGATGATGTTCAATCCATAGGAGATCAAATGGATGAGTCACCCCAGCAACGAGAACCAGAGACCCCTGAAAGGCGTTATCCGGCCCGGATCAGGAGGCCTCCCCAGAGACTGAATCTTTGAACAGTTTTGTGTGAAAGTTGTACATATGTTATCCATGTAATGTTTAAATTGGGGTGTACACTGTTAAGCTAAAAGGGGAGGAATTGTAGTGTATGTAACCTGTACCACCTTAAGAGGATACCTTAAGGTGATGGACTACTTTTTGATGGCTCCTGTACATTGTAGTACCGGTGGTGACCACACCGGTATATAAAACCCTGTGGAGCAAAGTGTATTCCAGTTCAGCCCTGACCCTCAGTTACTAAAGACCTGTTTAAGTATTTCTGTAGTCTGTGTCCAGTTATTCAGCATAACTACATTTGAAAGCACAGACTCAACATCTAATACAGAGCAATGTGCTGCCTGCTCTCTCCGTGCCCCCCAAACTCTGCTCTCTAATACAGAGCCATGTGCTCCCTGCTCTCTCCGCCACCCCCCGCGCTCTGCTCTCTAATACAGAGCAATGTGCTGCCTGCTCTCTCCCCCCCCGCGCTCTGCTCTCTAATACAGAGCCATGTGCTCCCTGCTCTCTCCGTGCCCCCCCGCGCTCTGCTCTCTAATAGAGAGCCATGTGCTGCCTGCTCTCTCCGCCACCCCCCGCGCTCTGCTCTCTAATACAGAGCAATGTGCTGCCTGCTCTCTCCGCCCCCCGCACTCTGCTCTCTAATACAGAGCCATGTGCTGCCTGCTCTCTCCGTGCCCCCGCGCTCTGCTCTCTAATACAGAGCCATGTGCTGCCTGCTCTCTCCGTGCCCCCATGCTCTGCTCTCTAATACAGAGCCATGTGCTGCCTGCTCTCTCCGTGCCCCCCACGCTCTGCTCTCTAATACAGAGCCATGTGCTGCCTGCTCTCTCCGCCCCCGCGCTCTGCTCTCTAATACAGAGCCATGTGCTGCCTGCTCTCTCCGTGCCCCCCACGCTCTGCTCTCTAATACAGAGCCATGTGCTGCCTGCTCTCTCTGTGCCCCCCGCGCTCTGCTCTCTAATACAGAGCCTTGTGCTGCCTGCTCTCTCCGCCCCCCACGCTCTGCTCTCTAATACAGAGCCATGTGCTGCCTGCTCTCTCCGTGCCCCCCGCGCTCTGCTCTCTAATACAGAGCCATGTGCTGCCTGCTCTCTCCGTGCCCCCCGCGCTCTGCTCTCTAATACAGAGCCATGTGCTGCCTGCTGTCTCCGCCCCCCCGCGCTCTGCTCTCTAATACAGAGCCATGTGCTGCCTGCTCTCTCCGCCCCCCCGCGCTCTGCTCTCTAATACAGAGCCATGTGCTGCCTGCTCTCTCCGTGCCCTCCACGCTCTGCTCTCTAATACAGAGCCATGTGCTGCCTGCTCTCTCCGTGCCCCCCGCGCTCTGCTCTCTAATACAGAGCCATGTGCTGCCTGCTCTCTCCGTGCCCCCCACGCTCTGCGCTCTAATACAGAGCAATGTGCTGCCTGCTCTCTCCGTGCCCCCCGTGCTCTGCTCTCTAATACAGAGCCATGTGCTGCCTGCTCTCTCCGCCCCCTGCGCTCTGCTCTCTAATACAGAGCCATGTGCTGCCTGCTCTCTCCGCCCCCGCGCTCTGCTCTCTGTGATGAAATATGCCATTCATCAGGCACTCTGTATTCTCTGTGTTTGATTGTGCCTGTGACTGTGACAAGCAGGGGAGTTTAGTTTCAGTTTCATTTCCTTACCTGTATTGTATTGTGTGTAGGGCTCCGCCCATACCTGGCCCCTACTTAAGCAGGCCCCAGCGTGTCTCACAGGCAGTACAGCAGATCTCTGGATGAGAGACACTTCTCCACTGTGTATTACTTTCTGAGTTAATAAAAGCCTTGCTTTGCTCCATTAACGTTGAGTCTCGGATTCATTGAGGCACATCAATTTTATTAACTCAGTTTTCAACGCAATGGATCAACTCTTGAAACCCGAACGTTTGGATTTGGACCCGCATGCTTCAGACGCATCGGCACAATTCGGACACTGGTTTAAGTGTATGGAATTCTTCCTGGACAATTCCGCAGCCATCACAGACGCTACGGACGCTGAAAGTATGAAACTCGGAATCCTGCGGAATTGGGTAAGCCACCGGGTTTACCCCCTCATCCAAGACGCCGACACGTACCCGGCCGCCTGCGACATCCTAAAGGCGCATTACCAGCAGCCTACGAACGAGGTGTACGCTAGGCATCTGCTCGCTACTCGCACACAGCGACCTGGGGAATCGCTGGATGAGTTCCTAGTCACCCTGAAAACGCTTGGCAAAGACTGCAAGTGCCAAGATGTAAAAGCCGCAGTGTACACTGACGAGCTTGTTCGTGATGCCTTTATCACAGGCCTCAGCTCCACTTACATCCGGCAGAGACTACTGGAAAAAACGGGATTGGACCTGAAACAGGCTGTGGACACAGCGCGATCCCTGGATGTGGCCCAGAGAAACTCGGATGCCTACTCTTCAGCCTGCGCCGCCCACGCCGCCACGTGTGCACCAAGGGCGCCGCCATCTTGGAAGGCATCTTCCCCACCCGGCAGCCCGACACCGTTGGGGCCCCGCTCTCCCCCCAGAAGCCCTACGACAGCCGCGACGCGTCGGGGCCCCAACTGCTACTTCTGCGGGCAGCCGAAGCACACCAGAAACCTGTGCCCGGTGAAAGGCACCACCTGCTTTAAGTGCGGTAAGAAGGGGCACTTCGGGAAGGTGTGCAGAGGGAACCCCGCCGGAAAACCCGCCACCGCCGCGTGTGCGCCGTGGGAGCGGCCATCTTGGACGCCATCTTGCCCAACCTTGTGGGGTCCGCCATCTTGTGAGCAGACAGCGTGGACGCCATCTTGTCTCGATCAGGGCCCTACAGTGGCATCGGTCACAGTGGACCAGACCAGACCGCACCCGCTATCCAAATCAATGGTGGACATGGAGGTAAACGGGTGCGGGGTTAAATGTTTAATTGACAGTGGAAGCACGGAGAGTTTTATCCACCCTGAACTAGCACAACAACTCTCTCTAACGGTGGTCCCTGCTCGGGGCACCATCTCTATGGCTGATAAAACCCAGACATCGACCATTATGGGTTACTGCGCGGTACAATTGTCCGTTAACGGAACTGTATACGATAATTTTAAATGACTAATCATGAAGAGTCTATGTGCGAGCGTGATCTTGGGCCTGGATTTCCAGTGCCACCACCAAAGCATCACGTTCAATTACGGTGGGTCCCAGCCGCCCCTCACAGTGTGCGGTCTGGCTACCCTGAAGGTAAAGCTGCCTTCGCTATTCACGAACCTTACTCCCAACTGCCGGCCAATAGCGACCAAAAGCAGGAGGTACAGCTGGGAGGACAGGCGGTTTATCGCGACCGAGGTGGACAGGCTGCTGAGGGAGCGCGTTATTGAACGCAGCAACAGCCCGTGGCGCGCCCAAGTGGTGGTGGTGAGGGGTAGCGAGAAGAAACGGATGGTGATCGACTATAGCCAAACGATCAACATGTATACCCAACTAGACGTCTACCCGTTACCCCGCATATCAGAAATGGTGAACCAAATTGCCCAATACCGGGTGTTCTCCAACATCGACCTCAAGTCAGCGTACCACCAGCTCCCTATCAGACCAGAGGACCGCCCGTACACCGCCTTCGAGGCGAACGGACGCCTCTACCAATTCCTCAGAGTCCCCTTTGGGGTGATGAATGGGATCTCGGTCTTCCAGAGGGAGATGGACCGCATGGTCGATGACCACCACTTGCAGGCAACCTTCCCCTACCTCGACAACGTCACCATCTGCGGTCACAACCAGCAGGATCACGACTCGAACCTCGAGAGGTTCCTGAAAACCGCACAAAAACTCAACCTCACTTACAACGAGGACAAGTGCGTTTTCAACACCACGCGCCTCTGCATACTAGGCAGCGTGGTGGAGAATGGGGAAATCGGACCAGACCCCGACCGACTGCGCCCCCTACGGGAGCTGCCCCTGCCCAACACTCCCAAAGCCCTGAAAAGGTGCCTGGGGTTATTTTCTTATTATGCCCAATGGGTCCCCAACTACTCCGACAAAGCCCGCCCCCTCTTGAAAGCATCCTCTTTTCCGCTCTCTGCTGAGGCCCACGCCGCCTTCAAAAGCATTAAGCGGGATATTGAGCGGGCCACGCTACAGGCAGTGGACGAGAACACTCCCTTTCAAGTGGAAAGTGATGCGTCTGACTTTGCCTTGGCGGCCACCCTCAACCAGGCGGGGCGGCCCGTAGCTTTCTTCTCGAGGACCCTCCAAGGGCCCGAGATCAGACACTCCTCCGTGGAAAAGGAGGCCCAAGCCATCGTGGAGGCAGTGCGCCACTGGCGCCACTACCTAGCTGGCAAACGCTTCACCCTACTTACCGACCAGCGGTCGGTAGCATTTATGTTTAATAATAAACAGAAGGGGAAGATTAAAAATGATAAGATTCTCAGGTGGCAGATCGAGCTCTCCACCTTCGAGTATGACATCATTTACCGGCCAGGGGCCCTTAACGAATCCCCCGATGCCCTCTCACGAGGGATGTGTGCCAGCGCCACCGGGGATCGGCTACAGACCCTCCACAACGACCTCTGCCACCCAGGGGTCACACAGCTGTTCCACTTCATAAAGTCCCGCAACTTACCCTACTCGATTGAGGAAGTTCGGTCTCTGACCAGGAACTGCCGCACTTGCGCTGAGTGCAAGCCTCGGTTCTACCACCCAGATAGAGCCCACTTAATCAAAGCTACACGGCCCTTTGAGCAGCTCAGCTTAGATTTCAAGGGCCCCCTCCCGTCAGTCGACCGCAATGTTTACTTCCTGAACATTGTGGACGAATACTCCCGTTTCCCATTCGCCTTCCCCTGCCCAGACATGGCCAGCGCCACGGTCATTAAATGCCTCAACAGCCTGTTCACAGAATCACAGAAACCCCACAGTGCAGATAGAGGCCATTTCGGCCCATCGAGCCTGCACCGACACATATCCCACCCAATCCCCGTAACCCCTACACCAACACATATCCCACCCTATCCCCGTAACCCCACGTATTTAATCCCCCTAACACTAAGGGTCAATTTATCATGGCCAATCAACCTAACCCGCACATCTTTGGACTGTGGGAGGAAACCGGAGCACCCGGAGAAAACCCACGCAAACACGGGGAGAATGTGCAAACTCCACACAGACAGTCACCCGAGGCCGGATTTGAACCCGGGTCCCTGGCGCTGTGAGGCAACAGTGCTAACCACTATGCCACCGTGCTGCCTGTTCGGTATGCCGAGCTACATCCATACGGATAGGGGGGCGTCCTTCATGAGTGAAGAGCTACGCCAGTACATGCTGTCCAGGGGGATCGCCACGAGCTGTACCACCAGCTACAACCCCCAGGGTAACGGCCAGGTGGAGCGAGAGAACGGGACAGTATGGAAAGCAGTCACTCTAGCTCTAAGGACCAAGGGCCTCCCTATCTCCCACTGGCAGGAAGTCCTCCCAGATGTGCTCCATTCGATACGGTCGCTATTGTGTACTGCCACTAATGCCACGCCTCATGAACGAATGTTTGCCTTTCCCCGGAAATCCACCTCAGGCGTATCCATGCCGTCATGGCTCTCCACCCCAGGTCCGGTATTTGTACGAAGGCATGTGAGGGGCCAGAAGACGGACCCTCTCGTGGAGTCAGTGCACCTACTCCACGCCAACCCCCAATACGCGTATGTCCGGCACGCCGACGGAAGGGAGGACACCGTGTCCATAAAAGACGTCGCCCCAGCCGGTAACGACAACAACCACGACAACAACAGCAACAACGATCACAGCAACTCTTACCCACCCACTATCCTTTCATCACCCCCGGAAGAACATCGACCAACGGTGCCCTCACCAACTACCCCTTCAACAACCCTGGCGGCGCCACCGACAGAGACCCAGGAGGCCACCGGGGACACCCAGCCGACACCCGCAGCACCACAACAGCTATGTCGGTCACAGAGGACTATCAAACCCCCGAACAGACTAAATCTGTAGAAGGGGTGAATATGATGAAATATGCCATTCATCAGGCACTCTGTATTCTCTGTGTTTGATTGTGCCTGTGACTGTGACAAGCAGGGGAGTTTAGTTTCAGTTTCCATTTCCTTACCTGTATTGTATTGTGTGTAGGGCTCCACCCATACCAGGCCCCTACTTAAGCAGGCCCCAACGTGCCTCACAGGCAGTACAGCAGATCTCTGGATGAGAGACACTTCTCCACTGTGTATTACTTTCTGAGTTAATAAAAGCCTTGCTTTGCTCCGTTAACGTTGAGTCTCGGATTCATTGAGGCACATCACTCTCTAATACAGAGCCATGTGCTGCCTGCTCTCTCCGTGCCCGCGCTCTGCTCTCTAATACAGAGCCATGTGCTGCCTGCTCTCTCCGTGCCTCCCACGCTCTGCTCTCTAATACAGAGCCATGTGCTGCCTGCTCTCTCTGTGCCCCCCACACTCTGCTCTCTAATACAGAGCCTTGTGCTGCCTGCTCTCTCCGCCCCCCGCGCTCTGCTCTCTAATACAGAGCCATGTGCTGCCTGATCTCTCCGCCCCCCCGCACTCTGCTTTCTAATACAGAGCCATGTGCTGCCTGCTCTCTCTGTGCCCTCCACGCTCTGCTCTCTAATACAGAGCCATGTGCTGCCTGCTCTCTCCATGCCCCCCGCGCTCTGCTCTCTAATACAGAGCCATGTGCTGCCTGCTCTCTCCGTGCCCGACACGCTCTGCTCTCTAATACAGAGCAATGTGCTGCCTGCTCTCTCCGTGCCCCCCGCGCTCTGCTCTCTAATACAGAGCCATGTGCTGCCTGCTCTCTCCGCCCCCGCGCTCTGCTCTCTAATACAGAGCCATGTGCTGCCTGCTCTCTCCGTGCCTCCCACGCTCTGCTCTCTAATACAGAGCCATGTGCTGCCTGCTCTCTCTGTGCCCCCCACACTCTGCTCTCTAATACAGAGCCTTGTGCTGCCTGCTCTCTCCGCCCCCCGCGCTCTGCTCTCTAATACAGAGCCATGTGCTGCCTGATCTCTCCGCCCCCCCGCGCTCTGCTCTCTAATACAGAGCCATGTGCTGCCTGCTCTCTCTGTGCCCTCCACGCTCTGCTCTCTAATACAGAGCCATGTGCTGCCTGCTCTCTCCATGCCCCCCGCGCTCTGCTCTCTAATACAGAGCCATGTGCTGCCTGCTCTCTCCGTGCCCGACACGCTCTGCTCTCTAATACAGAGCAATGTGCTGCCTGCTCTCTCCGTGCCCCCCGCGCTCTGCTCTCTAATACAG
The DNA here is from genome assembly GCF_052327205.1 of Somniosus microcephalus. Lineage (NCBI taxonomy): Eukaryota > Metazoa > Chordata > Chondrichthyes > Squaliformes > Somniosidae > Somniosus > Somniosus microcephalus. Next base: position 133,998,655 of record NC_141000.1, on the reverse strand, counting down.
AGCCATGTGCTGCCTGCTCTCTCCGCCCCCTGCGCTCTGCTCTCTAATACAGAGCCATGTGCTGCCTGCTCTCTCCGCCCCCGCGCTCTGCTCTCTGTGATGAAATATGTCATTCATCAGGCACTCTGTATTCTCTGTGTTTGATTGTGCCTGTGACTGTGACAAGCAGGGGAGTTTAGTTTCAGTTTCATTTCCTTACCTGCATTGTATTGTGTGTAGGGCTCCGCCCATACCTGGCCCCTACTTAAGCAGGCCCCAGCGTGTCTCAGTGGCAGTACAGCAGATCTCTGGATGAGAGACACTTCTCCACTGTGTATTACTTTCTGAGTTAATAAAAGCCTTGCTTTGCTCCGTTAACGTTGAGTCTCGGATTCATTGAGGCACATCACTCTCTAATACAGAGCCATGTGCTGCCTGCTCTCTCCGTGCCCGCGCTCTGCTCTCTAATGCAGAGCCATGTGCTGCCTGCTCTCTCCGCCCCCGCGCTCTGCTCTCTGTGATGAAATATGTCATTCATCAGGCACTCTGTATTCTCTGTGTTTGATTGTGCCTGTGACTGTGACAAGCAGGGGAGTTTAGTTTCAGTTTCATTTCCTTACCTGCATTGTATTGTGTGTAGGGCTCCGCCCATACCTGGCCTCTACTTAAGCAGGCCCCAGCGTGTCTCACTGGCAGTACAGCAGATCTCTGGATGAGAGACACTTCTCCACTGTGTATTACTTTCTGAGTTAATAAAAGCCTTGCTTTACTCCGTTAACGTTGAGTCTCGGATTCATTGAGGCACATCACTCTCTAATACAGAGCCATGTGCTGCCTGCTCTCTCCGTGCCCGCGCTCTGCTCTCTAATACAGAGCCATGTGCTGCCTGCTCTCTCCGTGCCTCCCACGCTCTGCTCTCTAATACAGAGCCATGTGCTGCCTGCTCTCTCTGTGCCCCCCACACTCTGCTCTCTAATACAGAGCCTTGTGCTGCCTGCTCTCTCCGCCCCCCGCGCTCTGCTCTCTAATACAGAGCCATGTGCTGCCTGATCTCTCCGCCCCCCCGCGCTCTGCTCTCTAATACAGAGCCATGTGCTGCCTGCTCTCTCTGTGCCCTCCACGCTCTGCTCTCTAATACAGAGCCATGTGCTGCCTGCTCTCTCCATGCCCCCCGCGCTCTGCTCTCTAATACAGAGCCATGTGCTGCCTGCTCTCTCCGTGCCCGACACGCTCTGCTCTCTAATACAGAGCAATGTGCTGCCTGCTCTCTCCGTGCCCCCCGCGCTCTGCTCTCTAATACAGAGCCATGTGCTGCCTGCTCTCTCCGCCCCCTGCGCTCTGCTCTCTAATACAGAGCCATGTGCTGCCTGCTCTCTCCGCCCCCGCGCTCTGCTCTCTGTGATGAAATATGTCATTCATCAGGCACTCTGTATTCTCTGTGTTTGATTGTGCCTGTGACTGTGACAAGCAGGGGAGTTTAGTTTCAGTTTCATTTCCTTACCTGTATTGTATTGTGTGTAGGGCTCCGCCCATACCTGGCCCCTACTTAAGCAGGCCCCAGCGTGTCTCACAGGCAGTACAGCAGATCTCTGGATGAGAGACACTTCTCCACTGTGTATTACTTTCTGAGTTAATAAAAGCCTTGCTTTGCTCCGTTAACGTTGAGTCTCGGATTCATTGAGGCACATCACTCTCTAATACAGAGCCATGTGCTGCCTGCTCTCTCTACCCCCCGCGCTCTGCTCTCTAATACAGAGCAATGTGCTGCCTGCTCTCTCGGTGCCCCCCACGCTCTGCTCTCTAATACAGAGCTATGTGCTGCCTGCTCTCTCCGTGCCCCCCGCGCTCTGCTCTCTAATACAGAGCCATGTGCTGCCTGCTCTCTCCGCCCCCCGCGCTCTGCTCTCTAATACAGAGCCATGTGCTGCCTGCTCTCTCCGTGCCCCCGCGCTCTGCTCTCTAATACAGAGCCATGTGCTGCCTGCTCTCTCCGCCACCGCACTCTGCTCTCTAATACAGAGCCATGTGCTGCCTGCTCTCTCCGCCCCCGCGCTCTGCTCTCTAATACAGAGCCATGTGCTGCCTGCTCTCTCCGCCCCCACACTCTGCTCTCTAATACAGAGCCGTGTGCTGCCTGCTCTCTCTGCCCCCCCCCGCACTCTGCTCTCTAATACAGAGCAATGTGCTGCCTCCTCTCTCCGCCCCACACTCTGCTCTCTAATACAGAGCCTTGTGCTGCCTGCTCTCTCCGTGCCCCCCGCGCTCTGCTCTCTAATACAGAGCCATGTGCTGCCTGCTCTCTCCGTGCCCCCACGCTCCGCTCTCTAATACAGAGCCATGTGCTGCCTGCTCTCTCCGCCCCCCGCGCTCTGCTCTCTAATACAGAGCCATGTGCTGCCTGCTGTCTCTGTGCCCCCGCGCTCTGCTCTCTAATACAGAGCCATGTGCTGCCTGCTCTCTCCGCCCCCCCGCACTCTGCTCTCTAATACAGAGCCATGTGCTGCCTGCTCTCTCCGCCCCCCCGCGCTCTGCTCTCTAATACAGAGCCATGTGCTGCCTGCTCTCTCCGTGCCCCCCGCGCTCTGCTCTCTAATACAGAGCCATGTGCTGCCTGCTCTCTCCGTGCCCCCCGCGCTCTGCTCTCTAATACAGAGCCATGCCTGCCTGCTCTCTCTGCCCCCCGCGCTCTGTTCTCTAATACAGAGCCAAGTGCTGCCTGCTCTCTCCGTGCCCCCGCGCTCTGCTCTCTAATACAGAGCCATGTGCTGCCTGCTCTCTCCGCCCCCCGCACTCTGCTCTCTAATACAGAGCCATGTGCTGCCTGCTCTCTCCGTGCCCCCGCGCTCTGCTCTCTAATACAGAGCCATGTGCTGCCTGCTCTCTCCGTGCCCCCCACGCTCTGCTCTCTAATACAGAGCAATGTGCTGCCTGCTCTCTCCGCGCCCCCCGCGCTCTGCTCTCTAATACAGAGCCATGTGCTGCCTGCTCTCTCCGCTCCCACACTCTGCTCTCTAATACAGAGCCGTGTGCTGCCTGCTCTCTCTGCCCCCCCCGCACTCTGCTCTCTAATACAGAGCAATGTGCTGCCTCCTCTCTCCGCCCCCGCACTCTGCTCTCTAATACAGAGCCTTGTGCTGCCTGCTCTCTCCGTGCCCCTGCGCTCTGCACTCTAATACAGAGCCATCTGCTGCCTGCTCTCTCCGTGCCCCCCGCCCTCTGCACTCTAATACAGAGCCATGTGCTGCCTGCTCTCTCCGCCCCCCTGCGTTCTGTTCTCTAATACAGAGCCATGTGCTGCCTGCTCTCTCCGTTCCCCTGCGCTCTGCTCTCTAATACAGAGCCATGTGCTGCCTGCTCTCTCCGCCCCCCGCGCTCTGCTCTCTAATACAGAGCAATGTGCTGCCTGCTCTCTCCGTGCCCCCCGCGCTCTCTAATACAGAGCAATGTGCTGCCTGCTCTCTCCGTGCCCCCCGCGCTCTGCTCTCTAATACAGAGCCATGTGCTGCCTGCTCTCTCCGTGCCCCCCCGCGCTCTGCTCTCTAATACAGAGCCATGTGCTGCCTGCTCTCTCCGTGCCCCCCACGCTCTGCTCTCTAATACAGAGCAATGTGCTGCCTGCTCTCTCCGCGCCCCCCGCGCTCTGCTCTCTAATACAGAGCCATGTGCTGCCTGCTCTCTCCGCCCCCGCACTCTGCTCTCTAATACAGAGCCGTGTGCTGCCTGCTCTCTCTGCCCCCCCCGCACTCTGCTCTCTAATACAGAGCAATGTGCTGCCTCCTCTCTCCGCCCCCGCACTCTGCTCTCTAATACAGAGCCTTGTGCTGCCTGCTCTCTCCGTGCCCCTGCGCTCTGCTCTCTAATACAGAGCCATCTGCTGCCTGCTCTCTCCGTGCCCCCCGTGCTCTGCTCTCTAATACAGAGCCATGTGCTGCCTGCTCTCTCCGCGCCCCCCACATTCTGTTCTCTAATACAGAGCCATGTGCTGCCTGCTCTCTCCGTGCCCCCGCGCTCTGCTCTCTAATACAGAGCCATGTGCTGCCTGCTCTCTCCGCCCCCCGCGCTCTGCTCTCTAATACAGAGCAATGTGCTGCCTGCTCTCTCCGTGCCCCCCGCGCTCTCTAATACAGAGCAATGTGCTGCCTGCTCTCTCCGTGCCCCCCGCGCTCTGCTCTCTAATACAGAGCCATGTGCTGCCTGCTCTCTCCGTGCCCCCCCGCGCTCTGCCCTCTAATACAGAGCCATGTGCTGCCTGCGCTCTCCGTGCCCCCGCGCTCTGCCCTCTAATACAGAGCCATGTGCTGCCTGCTCTCTCTGTGCCCCCCACGCGCTGCTCTCTAATACAGAGCCATGTGCTGCCTGCTCTCTCCACCCCCCGCGCTCTGCTCTCTAATACAGAGCCATGTGCTGCCTGCTCTCTCCGTGCCCCCCGCGCTCTGCTCTCTAACACAGAGCCATGTGCTGCCTGCTCTCTCCGTGCCCCCGCGCTCTGCTCTCTAATACAGAGCCATGTGCTGCCTGCTCTCTCCGTGCCCCCCACGCTCTGCTCTCTAATACAGAGCCATGTGCTGCCTGCTCTCTCCACCCCCCGCGCTCTGCTCTCTAATACAGAGCAATGTGCTGCCTGCTCTCTCCGTGCCCCCCACGCTCTGCTCTCTAATACAGAGCCATGTGCTGCCTGCTCTCTCCACCCCCCGCGCTCTGCTCTCTAATACAGAGCCATGTGCTGCCTGCTCTCTCCGTGCCCGACACGCTCTGCTCTCTAATACAGAGCAATGTGCTGCCTGCTCTCTCCGTGCCCCCCGCGCTTTGCTCTCTAATACAGAGCCATGTGCTGCCTGCTCTCTCCGCCCCCGCGCTCTGCTCTCTAATACAGAGCCATGTGCTGCCTGCTCTCTCCGTGCCTCCCACGCTCTGCTCTCTAATACAGAGCCATGTGCTGCCTGCTCTCTCTGTGCCCCCCACACTCTGCTCTCTAATACAGAGCCTTGTGCTGCCTGCTCTCTCCGCCCCCCGCGCTCTGCTCTCTAATACAGAGCCATGTGCTGCCTGATCTCTCCGCCCCCCCGCGCTCTGCTCTCTAATACAGAGCCATGTGCTGCCTGCTCTCTCTGTGCCCTCCACGCTCTGCTCTCTAATACAGAGCCATGTGCTGCCTGCTCTCTCCATGCCCCCCGCGCTCTGCTCTCTAATACAGAGCCATGTGCTGCCTGCTCTCTCCGTGCCCGACACGCTCTGCTCTCTAATACAGAGCAATGTGCTGCCTGCTCTCTCCGTGCCCCCCGCGCTCTGCTCTCTAATACAGAGCCATGTGCTGCCTGCTCTCTCCGCCCCCTGCGCTCTGCTCTCTAATACAGAGCCATGTGCTGCCTGCTCTCTCCGCCCCCGCGCTCTGCTCTCTGTGATGAAATATGTCATTCATCAGGCACTCTGTATTCTCTGTGTTTGATTGTGCCTGTGACTGTGACAAGCAGGGGAGTTTAGTTTCAGTTTCATTTCCTTACCTGCATTGTATTGTGTGTAGGGCTCCACCCATACCTGGCCCCTACTTAAGCAGGCCCCAGCGTGTCTCACTGGCAGTACAGCAGATCTCTGGATGAGAGACACTTCTCCACTGTGTATTACTTTCTGAGTTAATAAAAGCCTTGCTTTACTCCGTTAACGTTGAGTCTCGGATTCATTGAGGCACATCACTCTCTAATACAGAGCCATGTGCTGCCTGCTCTCTCCGTGCCCGCGCTCTGCTCTCTAATACAGAGCCATGTGCTGCCTGCTCTCTCCGCCCCCGCGCTCTGCTCTCTGTGATGAAATATGCCATTCATCAGGCACTCTGTATTCTCTGTGTTTGATTGTGCCTGTGACTGTGACAAGCAGGGGAGTTTAGTTTCAGTTTCATTTCCTTACCTGTATTGTATTGTGTGTAGGGCTCCGCCCATACCTGGACCCTACTTAAGCAGGCCCCAGCGTGTCTCACAGGCAGTACAGCAGATCTCTGGATGAGAGACACTTCTCCACTGTGTATTACTTTCTGAGTTAATAAAAGCCTTGCTTTGCTCCGTTAACGTTGAGTCTCGGATTCATTGAGGCACATCACTCTCTAATACAGAGCCATGTGCTGCCTGCTCTCTCTACCCCCCGCGCTCTGCTCTCTAATACAGAGCAATGTGCTGCCTGCTCTCTCGGTGCCCCCCACGCTCTGCTCTCTAATACAGAGCTATGTGCTGCCTGCTCTCTCCGTGCCCCCCGCGCTCTGCTCTCTAATACAGAGCCATGTGCTGCCTGCTCTCTCCGCCCCCCGCGCTCTGCTCTCTAATACAGAGCCATGTGCTGCCTGCTCTCTCCGTGCCCCCGCGCTCTGCTCTCTAATACAGAGCCATGTGCTGCCTGCTCTCTCCGCCACCGCACTCTGCTCTCTAATACAGAGCCATGTGCTGCCTGCTCTCTCCGCCCCCGCGCTCTGCTCTCTAATACAGAGCCATGTGCTGCCTGCTCTCTCCGCCCCCACACTCTGCTCTCTAATACAGAGCCGTGTGCTGCCTGCTCTCTCTGCCCCCCCCCCGCACTCTGCTCTCTAATACAGAGCAATGTGCTGCCTCCTCTCTCCGCCCCACACTCTGCTCTCTAATACAGAGCCTTGTGCTGCCTGCTCTCTCCGTGCCCCCCGCGCTCTGCTCTCTAATACAGAGCCATGTGCTGCCTGCTCTCTCCGTGCCCCCACGCTCCGCTCTCTAATACAGAGCCATGTGCTGCCTGCTCTCTCCGCCCCCCGCGCTCTGCTCTCTAATACAGAGCCATGTGCTGCCTGCTGTCTCTGTGCCCCCGCGCTCTGCTCTCTAATACAGAGCCATGTGCTGCCTGCTCTCTCCGCCCCCCCGCACTCTGCTCTCTAATACAGAGCCATGTGCTGCCTGCTCTCTCCGCCCCCCCGCGCTCTGCTCTCTAATACAGAGCCATGTGCTGCCTGCTCTCTCCGTGCCCCCCGCGCTCTGCTCTCTAATACAGAGCCATGTGCTGCCTGCTCTCTCCGTGCCCCCCGCGCTCTGCTCTCTAATACAGAGCCATGCCTGCCTGCTCTCTCTGCCCCCCGCGCTCTGTTCTCTAATACAGAGCCAAGTGCTGCCTGCTCTCTTTGTGCCCCCGCGCTCTGCTCTCTAATACAGAGCCATGTGCTGCCTGCTCTCTCCGCCCCCCGCACTCTGCTCTCTAATACAGAGCCATGTGCTGCCTGCTCTCTCCGTGCCCCCGCGCTCTGCTCTCTAATACAGAGCCATGTGCTGCCTGCTCTCTCCGTGCCCCCCACGCTCTGCTCTCTAATACAGAGCAATGTGCTGCCTGCTCTCTCCGCGCCCCCCGCGCTCTGCTCTCTAATACAGAGCCATGTGCTGCCTGCTCTCTCCGCCCCCACACTCTGCTCTCTAATACAGAGCCGTGTGCTGCCTGCTCTCTCTGCCCCCCCCGCACTCTGCTCTCTAATACAGAGCAATGTGCTGCCTCCTCTCTCCGCCCCCGCACTCTGCTCTCTAATACAGAGCCTTGTGCTGCCTGCTCTCTCCGTGCCCCTGCGCTCTGCACTCTAATACAGAGCCATCTGCTGCCTGCTCTCTCCGTGCCCCCCGCCCTCTGCACTCTAATACAGAGCCATGTGCTGCCTGCTCTCTCCGCCCCCCTGCGTTCTGTTCTCTAATACAGAGCCATGTGCTGCCTGCTCTCTCCGTTCCCCTGCGCTCTGCTCTCTAATACAGAGCCATGTGCTGCCTGCTCTCTCCGCCCCCCGCGCTCTGCTCTCTAATACAGAGCAATGTGCTGCCTGCTCTCTCCGTGCCCCCCGCGCTCTCTAATACAGAGCAATGTGCTGCCTGCTCTCTCCGTGCCCCCCGCGCTCTGCTCTCTAATACAGAGCCATGTGCTGCCTGCTCTCTCCGTGCCCCCCCGCGCTCTGCTCTCTAATACAGAGCCATGTGCTGCCTGCTCTCTCCGTGCCCCCCACGCTCTGCTCTCTAATACAGAGCAATGTGCTGCCTGCTCTCTCCGCGCCCCCCGCGCTCTGCTCTCTAATACAGAGCCATGTGCTGCCTGCTCTCTCCGCCCCCGCACTCTGCTCTCTAATACAGAGCCGTGTGCTGCCTGCTCTCTCTGCCCCCCCCGCACTCTGCTCTCTAATACAGAGCAATGTGCTGCCTCCTCTCTCCGCCCCCGCACTCTGCTCTCTAATACAGAGCCTTGTGCTGCCTGCTCTCTCCGTGCCCCTGCGCTCTGCTCTCTAATACAGAGCCATCTGCTGCCTGCTCTCTCCGTGCCCCCCGTGCTCTGCTCTCTAATACAGAGCCATGTGCTGCCTGCTCTCTCCGCGCCCCCCACATTCTGTTCTCTAATACAGAGCCATGTGCTGCCTGCTCTCTCCGTGCCCCCACGCTCTGCTCTCTAATACAGAGCCATGTGCTGCCTGCTCTCTCCGTGCCCCCGCACTCTGCTCTCTAATACAGAGCAATGTGCTGCCTGCTCTCTCCGCCCCCCGCGCTCTGCTCTCTAATACAGAGCCATGTGCTTCCTGCTCTCTCCGTGCCCCCTGCGCTCTGCTCTCTAATACAGAGCCATGTGCTGCCTGCTCTCTCCGTGCCCCCCGCGCTCTGCTCTCTAATGCATACGTACGTTCCACTTTCTTTTCCAGCATGGCCAGGCGGTTTGTAACCTCAATTTTCAGTTCAGTTATTTTGAAGGCCCTGAATAAGAGAGAAGAGATTCAGTGGCTCAGTGACGAGATCGAGTTAAATGGAATGTGGTCGGAAATGTGTAATAATAGGGGAATTACCTGGAAAATTGCTCTGCAACTTGTGCTAGAACATTCTGGAAAACTTCATCTTTCTCTGAAACACGAAGGTTAAAGTGGAGATAGTTTACACCGTGTCAGGTCGACCAACCCTGGAGTGAATTAATCTCAAACCTCAGGCCTTCCCAAAGCATCGCTTCCCCACCGTCCATTCAAAGTATGAGGACCGCTGCCCCGATCACCTTAACCCCTCCCTTAACCGCCGACCTGACCCCCTCCCCACTGACCCCCTGATCCACTTTCCCCCCTCCTCCCAACCCCAAACTCTCTCCTCCTGCCCAGATACCGAGTAACACTCGCTCACACCAAAATACAAAGCAACAATTGGAGAATAACCATTGCTTACACCCTTGACGTGTGGAGAGCTTTGCTCACTACAGTGGGGAACAACTTACCTGATAACTGTGCACCAGTGAGAGCAATGACCCGATAAGGAGATCTGGAATAAAGAGAGAGAAAGAGGCGGCTCAGAACGACTATAATCATGGGAGATTTTAATCTTCATATTGATTGGACAAAGCAAATTGGCAAAGGTAGACTTGAGGAAGAGTTCTTAGAGTGTATGTGGAATGGTTTCTTGGAACAATATGTTGTAGAACCAACCAGGGAGAAGACTATTATAGATCTGGTAATGTGTAACGAGGCTGAATTAAATAATGATCTCGAAGTGAAGGATCCTCTTGGGAAGAGTGATCATAGCATGGTAGAATTTAAATTCAGTTTGAGGGTGAGAAAGCTAAGTCTCAAACTAGTGTCCTGAACTTAAACAAAGGTAATTACAAAGGTATGAAGGCAGACTTGGTTAAAGTGGACTGGGAAAATATATTATAGGGTAAGACTGTAGAAAAGCAGTGGCAAACATTTAAGGAGATATTTCATAACTCTCAGCAAAGATATATTCCAGTGAGAAGGAAAAACTCTAAGAGAAGGATGAACTAAGGAAGTAAAGGATGGTATCAAATTGAAAACAAAAGCATACAATGTTGCGAAGATTAGTGGATGGCCAGAGGATTGGGAAATTTTTAAAAACCAGCAAAGGACGAATAGAAAAATGATAAAGCGAGAGAAGATAGCTTATGAGAGTAAGCTAGCAAGAAATATAAAAAACAGACAGTAAGAGCTTCTACAGGTATATAAAAAGGAAGTGAGTAGCTAAAGTAAACGTTGGTCCCCTAGAGGATGAGTCTGGGGAATTAATAATGGGAAACAGGGAAATAGTGGCGACTTTGAACAAATATTTAGTATCAGTCTTCACGGTAGAAGACACTAAAAGCATCCCAATAATGGATAATCAAGGGGCTATTGGGGTGGGGGGGGGAACTTAAAACAATCACTATCACTAGAGAGAAAGTACTCGGTAAACTAATGGGACTAAAGGTGGACAAGTCCCCTGGACCCGATGGTCTGCATCCTAGAATCTTAAAAGAGATGGCTGCAGAGATAGTGGATGCATTGGTTGTAATCTACCAAATTTCCCTGGATACTGGAGCGGTCCCAGCGGATTGGGAAACCGCAAATGTAACGCCCCTATTTAAGAAAGGAGGGAGACAGAAAGCAGGCAACTATTGACCAGTTAGCCTAACATCTGTCATTGGGGAAATGCTGGAGACCATCATAAAGGAAGTGGTGGCAGGACATTTAGAAAATCATAATATAGTCAAGCAGAGTCAGCGTGGTTTTATGAAAGGGAAATCATGTTTGACAAATTTGCTGGAGTTCTCTGAGGATGTAACGAGCAGGGTGGATAAAGGGGAACCAGTAGATGTCGTGTATTTGGATTTCCAGAAGGCATTCAATAAGGTGCCACATAAAAACTTACAACACAAGGTAAGAGCTCACGGGGTTGGGGGTAATATATTAGATTGGATAGAGGATTGGCTAACTGACAGAAAACAGAGAGTCGGGATAAATGGGTGATTTTCAGGTTGGCAAACTGTAACTAGTGGGGTGCCGCAGGGATCAGTGCTGGGGCCTCAACTATTTACAATCTATATTAATGACTTGGATGAAGGGACCGAGTGCAATGTAGCCAAATTTGCTGATGATACAAAGATAGGTGGGAAGGCAAATTGTGCGGAGGACGCAAAGAATCTCCAAAGGGATATAGACAGGCTAAGTGAGTGGGCAAATATCTGGCAGATGGAGTTTAATGTGAGAAAATGCGAGGTTATTCACTTTGGTAGGAAAAATAAAAAAGCAAATTATTATTTAAATGGGGCGAGATTACAAAATGCTGAGGTACAGAGGGTTCTGGGGGTCCTTGTACATGAATCACAAAAAGTTAGCATGCAGGTAGAGCAAGTAATTAGGAAAGCAAATGGAATGTTGGCCTTTATTGCAAAGGGAATGGAGTATAAAAGTAGGGAAGTCTTGCTACAACTGTAGAGGGTGTTGGTGAGTCCACACCCGGAGTACTGCGTACAGTTTTGGTCTCCTTATTTAAGGAGGGATATACTTGTATTGGAGGCAGTTCAGAGAAGGTTCACGAGGTAGATTCTGGAGATGAAGGGGTTGTCTTATAAAGAAAGGTTGAGCTGGTTGGGCCTATACTCATTGGAGTTTAGAAGAATGAGAGGGGATCTTATTGAAACATATAAGATTCTGAAGGGATTTGACAGGGTAGATGCAGAGAGGATGTTTCTCCTCGTGGGGGAATCTAGAACTAGGGGGGATAATTTCAGAATAAGGGGGCACCCTTTTAAATCAGAAATGAGGAGTAATTTCTTCTCTGAGGGTTGTGAATCTTTGAAATTCTCTTCCCCAGAGAGATATGGAGGCTGGGTAATTGAATATATTTAAGGTGGAGATTGACACATTTTTGAAAGGTAAGGGAGTCGAGGGTTATGGGGAGCGGGCAGGGAAGTGGAGTTGAGGCCAAGATCAGATCAGCCATGATCTTATTGAATGGCGGAGCAGGCTCGAGGGGCCGAATGACCGACTCCTGCTCCTATGCCTTATGTTCTTATGTAGAATGGGGAGAACGCAGACACATTAACATGTTACGAGGAGGTGCAAGCGATAACTTCTCATTGACTGAGTGTGGGCTGTTTAATAATACTTCAGAGAGATTACTTAATGCCTGGTAGCTAGTTACTGAAGGGGGGAAGCTGGAATGGTGAAGGTACCTTTCTGTGTTTGTAGGCATGGTCGGATCAATGGAGATTATCGCACTGTCTGGGTCCAGCAGAGAGATAGCCGAGCTCCTGAAACAGATGTAGACCAGTCAGACTAATGAGGTTTGACAAATGGGCGATTTAATAGCTCATTCTTCGGATCGGTGAGCTACTGAACTGAGGAATGGGCTGATGATGTGAGGTCTCCTTGCCCACCGGGCAATGGCAATCAATTTGAAGATCTCAGTTAGCAACACAAAGCAATCCCACTCACCAAAACATTCCCCACTGTAATGTATATACCTTTAAGTGGGGAACTATCTTTTACAGCTCATGTATACTGCAGTACCGGCAGTGACCACACCTGTATATAGCCCTGAGTAGTAATCTGTACAGATCAGTTCCACTGTGAGCCACGTTGAGTAAACACCTGTTGTACCGTTCTCCGCAGTCTGTGACTTATTATACACGGACACAACATTGACGACGAGGCAAGTTCGAACCTACCTGCAACTCTGCATCACCTCCCGGGGATTCGTTCCTGGAGATCAGTGGAGGTCAAGGCCAGAGACTCGGGTGTCGACCACGGGCAACCGCCCAGTCATCCAGCAGAGGCTCGAGAAATGCGGGGGAGGCTGTCGAGAGCCAGGCTTGGCTTTCCAGTCGAGGTGGTCCAGCGAAACGGGCTGGCAACAGGTAGTGCGCAGACCCTTCCTGGACAGCGGCGGGCTAGAGCCCGACCGAGTGGCACAGCAAAGGGCCGAGCAGCGTCAACGGGGGAGAGAGAGAGAGAGGGCAGAGCGCACAGGGCGCAGCCGGTGTTCAGGGGCCGAGCAGCATTGGAGAGAGGGAGAGAGAGATGCGCAGAAACCCGCGAGGCGCCGCCATTGCCACGAGGACTGCCGAGAGCGGCGTTGGCAGCAGCGCAGGAGAAGCGCGCGAGACCTACAGGGCGCCGCCATTGCCACGAGAACTGCCGGGAGTGGCGTTGGCAGCAGCGGGGGAGGAAGGAAAGCGCGAGAGACGCCATTTTAAGCCATTGGGAGACGCCATTTTAAACCACACCCAAAATGCCGAAGAGTGGCAGTATCACCGCATTTGACAATGAAGTCGAAGATTGGACTACATATGTCGAACGAATAGAGGTGTACTGCAAGGCAAATGAGGTGTCAGATGGCAAGAAAGCGTCGGTATTGTTAAATTTAATGGGTGCAAAGACGTATGGTTTATTACAAAATCTAGTAACCCCAACGAAGCCAATGGAAAAGAGTTTTGAAGACATAGTAACGATACTAAAGGAACATTTAAACCCCACACCGCTGCAGATAGCAGAAAGATTCAAGTTTCACAAACGGAACCAGCATAAGGATGAAAGCAATGCTGACTATTTAACAGAACTGCGCAAACTATCGAAACACTGCCAGTTTGGAGCGGGACTGGCAGATACCTTAAGGGACAAGTTTGTGTGTGGGCTTCAAAGTGAAGGAACCCAGAAACGGCTTTTATCTGAAAAGGACCTTACGCTGGAAAAGGCTTTCAGCATTGCGGTATCATATGAAGCAGCAGCACGGGGCGCTGCAGAGATACAACAGAGACCGCAAGAATATGGCACAAACGAAATGTCATATGTTACAGAGAAGTGCTATCGCTGCGGCAGAACAACACATGACCAGAATGATTGCTGGTTCAAAGACAAAGTGTGCAGACAGTGTGGAAAAGTAGAACACATAGCACGAGTCTGCAGGTCGGGAAAGAAAACCAGCAATAAGAAACCTACCAACGAAAAGTACAAGAAGGTACATAAGATGACGGAGAATAGTTCAGACGAACAAAAGAATGATAACGACTCCGAAAACAGGGAACTGAGTTGTCTGAAACTACATAATGTGATCACAACGGAGGATCACCGCACCATTTGGGTCACTTTCAAGATAGCAGGAGTCCAGGTAAAGATGGAATTGGACACAGGATCAGCCCTAACAGTCATAAACCGATGGGACTACGAGCGGCTATTCTCACACATACCCTTGAGAGACACAAAAATTATTTTGAAGACGTACACGGGCCAAAAAGTCTACCCCAAAGGAAAAATAAGGGTGACCGTTATATATAACGGTAAGGAAACACCAAAACTAGACCTGTATGTGTTACAAGATGGAGGACCACCATTACTGGGACGTGAATGGATCCGGAAAATACAACTGGATTGGCATTCCATACAGGCACTGACTGTGGCTGACAAAAAGGATGACGACGTCACACCTGGGCGACTGTCAAAGATCCTAACTGACGCGAAAGAAGTGTTCCAGCAAGGACTCGGAACACTAAAAGGCATGACAGCGATGATTAAAATTGAAGAAAACGCAAGGCCAAAATTTTTTAAGGCCAGACCGGTACCTTATGCGATCCGCCCAGCCGTCAAAGCAGAGCTGGAGAGTCTGGAATGTTTCAGGTGTACTGTCCAAGGTAGACTGGAGCGAGTGGGCTACACCCATCGTCCCTGTGATGAAAATGTCGTTGAGCAGCACGCCTGGGGAACCAAGGAAGGTTCGCATCTGTGGGGACTTTAAGGTAACAGTGAACCCGATCCTTCACACTGTACAATATCTACTTCCGCGGATTGAAGATATTTTCGCCTCGCTATCTGGAGGGAAATGCTTCACTAAGATTGATCTGGCCCAGGCGTATCTGCAAATGGAAGTAGAAGAAGCATCAAAAAAATACCTCACAATCAACACCCATAAAGGTCTCTACCAATACAACCGGCTGGTATTCGGGGTAGCATCAGCTCTGGCTATTTGGCAGAGGGCAATGGAACAAGTCCTGCAAGGGATCCCAGGGACCCAGTGTTATTTGGATGACATCCTGGTCACGGGCGAAAATGACAATGATCACCTTGCCAACCTGGAGCAGGTGCTCACTAGATTGCAGGAATATGGGCTCTGAGCTAACCGCCCAAAATGCAAGTTTTTTAGAAAACAGATCTCGTATTGTGGCCACGTTATCGATAAAGAGGGGTTACATAAGTCCCCAGAGAAGATTGAGGCAGTAGTCAAGGCTCCAGCACCGGAAAATGTGTCACAACTGAGGTCGTTCCTCGGGCTGGTAAACTACTACCATAAGTTCTTGCCAAATTTGTCTACAATACTACACCCACTGAACACCCTACTGCAAACTGGGGTGCCATGGAAGTGGAGTGACGAAAGTAGACAAGCTTTCCAGAAGAGCAAAACACTAATCACATCGAAAGAGGTATTGGCCCATTACAACCCAGCATTACCAATTCGGTTGGCATGTGATGCGTCACCCTACGGCATAGGAGCGGTGCTGTCGCACAAATTCTCGGACAGCTCAGAGAGGCCAATAGCCTTTGCGTCACGATCACTAACCTCAGCCGAGCGTAACTACGCCCAGATTGACAGGGAGGCCCTCAGCCTAGTGTGGGGAGTGAAAAAGTTCAATCACTATCTGCACGGGCAGAAATTCACCTTGCTGACGGATCACCAGCCTCTTGTCTCCATTTTTAATCTGAAGAAGGGCGTTCCGGTGATGACTGCGCAACGACTACAAAGATGGTCACTTTTTCTAGTGGCGCACCACTATGAGATTGAATATAAGGGCACGAAACAGCATGGAAATGCTGATGGGCTATCACGCCTGCCACTGCCTACTGCGGAGGAAGCACCAGCAGTGGATCCTGTCGAAATATTCCATTCGGCTATAGTTGAATACCTACCGGTAACTAACGCTTGTATCGAAAAGGAAACCCGAAATGACCCGACATTGTCTCGGGTATATGATTTGACGGTGAAGGGATGGCCAGCACATGGCGACTCATTGTTGCCAGCATTCTCGACAAGGAGAGAACAGCTGTCAGTGTGCCAGGGGACCTTGATGTGTGGATCCCGAGTGGTAATTCCACCCAAGTTAAGGGATAGAGTGCTCAATGAGCTTCATGAGGGTCATCTGGGAGGGGTAAAAATGAAAAGCCTAGCCAGGGCTTATGTGTGGTGGCCGGGAATCGATAAACAAATCGAGGACCTGACCAAGAGTTGCTCAGGATGCCAGAAAGTCCAAAATGCACCACCACAGGCCCCTCTACACCCATGGGAGTGGCCCTCATCTCCATGGCAGCGGGTGCATATTGATTTTGCTGGTCCATTCATGGACTCAATGTTTTTAATAGCCGTGGATGCGCACTCGAAATGGCCTGAGGTCATAAAAATGTCCTCCACCACCATGGTGAAAACTATTGCAGTCCTACGGACCATTTTTGCCAGGAATGGCTTGCCAGAACAGATTTGCTCCGACAACGGACCACAGTTTGTGTCCGAAGAGTTCCAGAGGTTCTTGAAAAAGAATGGGGTAAGGCATTACACATCCGCCCCGTATCATCCAGCCACAAATGGATTGGCTGAGAGGTTCGTACAAACCTTTAAGAAGGCAATAAAGGCTATGTACAATGATAACATTCCGCTGCAGCACAAGGTGGACAATTTCCTGTTCGCCTACCGGAATGCGACACATGCAGTCACCAACCAGGCCCCAGCCATGATGTTCTTTAACCGAAGGTTAAGATCTCGCCTGGATTTGCTCAGACCAAACGTACGAAGAGATGTTGAGAGTAAGCAATTCCAGCACATCCATGAGAAGCCAACAAGGAGCTTCAATGTAGGGCAACCAGTCTTGGCCCGCGACTGCCGAACAGAAAAATGGCAGCCAGGAACGATATGCACACGGCAGGGCCCACTAATGTACACAGTGGACGTTGGGGAGAGCATCGTGAGACGCCATGCTTACCAGATCCTAGAGTCACAGGAACAAGTCAACCCCATGCCTCGCCCATACGTACCTGGTGATGAACCCGACGTACAGGTCGCATCTACCCCAGAAACAGTAGCATCGGAAGCTGATGAACCAACCGACGACAGGGGGCCAGAATCGCCTCCGCACCAAGAGCAAGACACTCGGGAAAGGCGCTATCCAGAAAGGATCAGGAAGCCTCCCCAAAGACTGAATATATATAGACTATTTTCAGCTAATGTTGCGTGTTAATTGTAATTAGTTTGATATTTAATTGTTAAATGAGTGTTATGGTACTGTTAATCTAAAAGGGGAGGAATTGTAATGTATATACCTTTAAGTGGGGAACTATCTTTTACAGCTCCTGTATACTGCAGTACCGGCAGTGACCACACCTGTATATAGCCCTGAGTAGTAATCTGTACAGATCAGTTCCACTGTGAGCCACGTTGAGTAAACACCTGTTGTACCGCTCTCCGCAGTCTGTGTCTTATTATACACGGACACAACACCCACTGACCCCCAAACTCCTACACACACATCAAGTGAAGCTTTTCAGTGCATTGCTGTCTCCGATAACAGTATATCTACTGTCTCTGGGAGTTATAATCTGTCTCTAACCTGTTGTTACATTGTTATAGTGTCACATCATTAAATGGAACTACTTTGGTATGGTGTAGTTATATTGCTATGTGGCACACTGTGCACGGGCAGTGCACAGTGCAGCGTCGGACATCTTGTGTCACTCCGCACCATGCGGCAGCGGCCCAAAACCATCAACTTAAAGTTGAAGCTGGACACAGGGGCTCAGAGCAACATTCTCCCATTGAGACTGTACCAGCAGATCTTTCCCGAAAACCTGAGAGAAGATGGCTACTCGAAAAATGGTTGTTTAAAGGCAAGTAATGTCACGCTGACAGCATACGGGGGGAGTGAGATTAAACAACTCGGAATAACCTTTATCAAAGGGACACATAAAAGAAAGGACATCAACTGCATGTTCTATGTCACCGACACTGAGGGGCCAGCGATCCTGGGATTAAACAGCTGCGAGAAGTTGAGATTGATCTCAGTGCATCACGAGCTGACGGAAACGCCACTGAAGATAGACAGCAACACCCCACTGGAGAACCGCCCACAAATCAAGAGTAAAAAAGACTTGATAGACATGTATCCGGAATGTTTCGATGATACAGTGGGATGTTTCGGAGATTTCCAATACCACATCACCATCGATCCAGAGGTAAAGCCCGTTATCCATGCTCCACAAAAAGTACCCATCGAGCTGAAGACAAAGCTTGAAAGAGAGCTAAAGGAGATGGAAGAAAAGGGAGTGATCGTAAAGGTCACTGAACCCACAGACTGGGTAAACTCAATTGTGGTACGAGAAAAGCCAAACGGGTGTCTCAGAATATGTTTGGACCCCAAAGATCTAAACCAGGCGATAAGGAGGGACCACTATCCCACCCCAAAGCTAGAGGAGATTACACCATCACTGGCAGGAGCCAAGGTTTTCTCAAAACTAGATGCCAGAAATGGATATTGGAACGTGAAGTTGGACGAGGAATCAAAAACACTGACAACATTCAACACACCATTTGGGCATTACAAATTCCTGCGGCTACCATTCGGGCTAAAAGTCAGTCAAGATATCTTTCAACAGAAAATAGACGAGGCATACAGAGGCTGTGAAGGAGCTATAGGAATAGCTGATGATATTCAGATCTATGGAGCAGATGAGAGAGACCATGACATGCACCTACATGAGGCCATGGAGAGTACCAGGAAGGCTGGCATCAAGTTAAATGCAGATAAGTGCATAGTTAAAGTCAAGGAATGCCAATTCTTCGGTATGATTTATACACCAGAGGGAGTCAGGCCAAATCCAGAGAAGATTGCGGCGATTGCTGAAATGAAACCACCCAAAGACAAGAAAGAGCTGAGGAGTTACCTTGGCTTGGTCCAATACATGAGTTCTTTCATCCCACACATGTCGGAACATACAACAAATCTCAGAGAGCTATTGAAAGAAGACGCCGAATACCAGTGGTCTGAATCACACGAAAGGAATTTCAAACAACTTAAAGAACTGTTGTGCAAAGAAACAAGTCTGTCATATTATGACAGAAGAAAACCAGTCACTCTGCAAGTAGACGCTTCTACCAGAGGACTAGGGGCAGCTCTGGTGCAGGAAGGAAAGCCGATAGCTTTCGCATCAAAGGCCTTGACGTCAGCCGAGACGAGATACGCCAACATAGAAAGAGAACTATTAGCAGTAGTGTACGGATGTGAGAAATTCCATACATACCTACATGGCAGGCGATTTACAACAGAGAGTGACCATCGTCCACTAGAACAGATCTATAAGAAGAATCTGTGCAAAGCGCCTGCAAGACTGCAAAGACTACTTCTAAGGATCCAAAGCTATGACTTCACGCTTAAATATAAGCCAGG
Organism: Somniosus microcephalus; assembly: GCF_052327205.1. Lineage (NCBI taxonomy): Eukaryota > Metazoa > Chordata > Chondrichthyes > Squaliformes > Somniosidae > Somniosus > Somniosus microcephalus. The sequence goes on along the minus strand of NC_141000.1, from coordinate 133,979,482 downwards.
AAAGGAAATGGTGCTAGCAGATGCGTTGTCTCAATTGTCACCATATGAGAAACACGAGGTGGAGGGCCTAACAGTAAAGAACATAAGAACATAAAAATCCACCACCTAGTGAATGTTACCCCTACAAAGCTCAGTCAAATCAGAGATGAGACTAGCAAAGATGAGGAGTTGCAACTACTCACACAACAAGTAATACAGGGGTGGCCGGAGAGAATCCAGCAGGTACAGGCGACAATTCGTCAATACTGGACGATTAAAGACGATATTGCAGTAGAAGACGGTATTCTCCTTGCTGGATCGAGGATCATCGTGCCAAAGACGATGCAGACACAACTTCTCCATCTCATACATGAAGGCCACATGGGAATGGAGAAATGCAAGCTGAGAGCCAGATCAGCTGTATACTGGATAGGCATGTACAAAAATATTGAACAGATGGTCTCTGCATGTGGTATATGCCAGAAATACAGAAATGCACAACAGAAAGAGATGATACCTAGTGAAATACCGTCAAGACCATGGCACACTGTTGGGGCAGATCTCTTCATGTGCAATCAAGAATGGTATCTCATAGTGGCAGATTACTATTCCAAGTTTCCTTTTGTGAGAAGGATGAAAGACTTGAGAGCCACAACTACCACCAGGATTGCAAAGAGCTTGTTTGCTGAACAAGGAAACCCGGAAAAGGTAATCTGTGACAATGGAACCTATTAAATCCGTGAATCTTAAGGTATGGTGTTCTTCAATAAATAGACGGAGACTGCAGATCAACAATCAACAGGTGTTTACTGGATGAGGGTAGTCTAAAAACTAACAGTACAGATGCCTGCTCAGGGGCTATATACAGGTGTGGTCACTGCCAGTACTACAGTATACAGGAGCTGTAAAAGTAGTTCTCTCTTAAAGGTACATACACTACAATTCCTCCCCTTTTAGATTAACAGTACCATAACATTCAAATAACAGTTAACACTTTTAATATGCACAGTAACTGAAATAGTCCATTTATAGATTCAGTCTTTGGGGCGGCTTCCTGATCCTTTCTGGATAGCGCCTTTCCTGAGTGTCTTGTTCTTGGTGCGGAGGCGATTCTGGCCCCCTGTCATCGGTTAGTTCATCAGTTTCCGATGCTACTGTTTCTGGGGTAGATGCTACCGGTATGTCGGGTTCATCACCAGGTACGCTAGACATGGGGTTGACTCATTCCTGTGACGCTAGGATCTGGTCGACATGGCGTCTCACAATGTTCTCCCCGACATCCAGTGGGTACATTAGTGGCCCCTGCCGTGTGCATATCGTTCCGGGTTGCCATTTCTCTGTTCGGTAGTCGCGGGCCAAGACTGGTTGTCCTACATTGAAGCTCCTCGTCGGCTTCTCATTGATGTGCTGGAATTGCTTATTCTCAACATTTCTTCGCAAATTTGGTCTGAGCAAATCCAGACGAGATCTCAACCTTCGGTTAAAGGACATCATGGCCGGGGTCTGGTTGGTAACTGCATGTGTCGCATTTCTGTAGGCTAACAGGAAATTGTCCACCTTATGCTGCAGTGGAATGTCGTCATCGCACATGGCCCTTACTGCCTTTTTTAAAGGTTTGTACGAACCTCTCAGCCAATCCATTTGTGGCTGGATAAATCATTATGCACCCATTGCCATGGAGAGGAGGGCCACTCCCATGGGTGTAGAGGGGCATGTGGTGGTGCATTTTGGATCTTCTGGCATCCTGAGCAGCTCTTTGTTAGGTCCTCGATTTGTTGATCGATTCCCGGCCACCACACATAAGCCCTAGCAAGGCTTTTCATTTTCACCCCTCCCAGATGGCCTTTGTGAAGCTCATTGAGCACTATCTCCCTTAACTTGGGTGGAATTACCACTCGGGATCCACACATCACTGTCCCCTGGCATACTGACAGCTGTTCTCTTCTGGATGAGAATGCTGGCAACAGTGAGTCGCCATGTGTTGGCCATCCCTTCACCGTCAAATCATATACCCGAGACAGTGTCAGATCATTTCGGGTCTCCTTCTCTATATCCGCGTTAGTTACTGGCAAGCGTTCAATTATCGACGAATAAAATATTTCGACAGGGTCCACTGCTGGTGCTTCCTCCGCAGTAGGCAGTGGCAGGCATGATAGCCCATCAGCGTTTCCATGCTGTTTCGTGCCCTTATACTCTATTTCATATTGGTTCGCCCCTAGAAAAAGGGACCATCTTTGTAGCCGTTCCGCAGTCATCACCGGAACGCCCTTCTTTGGATTAAAGATGGAGACAAGTGGTTGGTGGTCAGTCAGCAAGGTGAACTTCTGCCCGTGCAGATAGTGGTTGAACTTTTTTACTCTCCATACTAGGCTGAGGGCCTCCCTGTCAATCTGGGCGTAGTTGCGCTCGGCTGAGGTTAGTGACCGAGACGCAAAGGCTACTGGCCTCTCCAACCCGTCTGGGAATTTGTGCAACAGCATCGCTCCAATACCATAGGGTGATGCATCACACGCCAACCGAATTGGTAGTGCTGGGTTGAAATGGGCCAACACCTCTTTTGATGTGATCAATTCTTTGCACTTCTGGAAAGCTCGTTTACATTCTTCATTCCACTTCCATGGTACCCCCGTCTGCAGTAGGGTGTTCAGTGGGTGTAATACTGTAGACAAATTTGGTAAGAACTTATGGTAGTAGTTCACCAGCCCGAGGAACGACCTCAGTTGTGACACATTTTCCGGTGCTGGAGCCTTGACTACTGCCTCAATCTTTTCAGGGGACTTATGTAACCCCTCTTCATCAATAACGTGGCCACAATACGAGATCTGCTTCTGGAAAAACTCGCATTTGTGGCGATTAGCTCGTAGCTGTGGTGTATGTAACCTGTTCCACCTTAAGAGAACTACCTTAAGAGATGTACTACTTTCTCTTGGCTGCTGTATACTGTAATACCGGTGGTGACCACACCGGTATATAAACGTTGTGTAGTGACTTGCTGGGCAGTTCAGCCCTGACCTCCGAATAGTAAAGACCTGTTAAAGTTATTCTTGTTGTCTGTGTCCAGTGATTTATAATAAGCATAACTGGGACACACAGACTCAACAGTGGCGACGAGTCTGATCTTACCCTGCGGCAGTTTTACATCCAAGGCAGCTTCGTCCTCAGAACGGGCGTTGAGAAGAGGCATCCGCCCTCATCATCCTGCTGAGCACCACATCGCAGGGGAGGCATCGAGAACCCGGGTTAAAAAGAAAAATTCTGACCACGAAGCCCTCCATCAGCGACAGGCAGTGATCATCCCTTCTACCACGGTGGTGGGTAAGCCGATCAGCGACACGAGCAGAAAGTCGGCCGCGTTGGCTGTGGAGTAGGGGAGGGAAAACGGAGGAAAAAGGGCGGAGAACTCGACCGCGGCCGGTGAAAAGGGCCGGGCTGCAATCGGGGCCGAGAGGCGCAGCGACTGGGGCAGCGTTAAGGCCACGAGAACCGCGGAGAACTCAACCGCAGCCGGTGTAAAGGACCGGCCTGCAAGCGGGGCTGAGAGGCGCAACAGCAGGGGAAGCGTGAATGCCCACGGGAACCGCGGGGGAGCAAAAAAAAAGCAGCGTCGGGGAATTGAGAACCGCTGGGGAGGCGAGAACGGCAGCAGCACGGCAATCGCCATTGCAGCCAACGGGGGAAGAAGGCAAACGCGGGAAGCCGCCATTGTAGTCGGCGGGGGAAGAAGACGAGCGCGGGAAATACCGCCAAGCGCAGGAAGCCGCCATTTTAGTAGGCGGGGGAAGAAGACAAGCGCGGGAAGCCGCCATTTTGGGAAAAAGAAAATTTAAAGAAACTTGCAAGGGTGCCTAAACATGGTAACATCAATGCTTTTGATAGCGATGTCGAAGATTGGGCCACGTATGTAGAACGCATGGAAGTTTATTGTAAAGCAAATGAGGTACCAGATGATAAGAAAGCACTAACCTTATTAAACTCAATGGGTGCGAAGACGTACGGCCTATTGAAGCACCTTGTATCACCAGATAAAGCGGCGGATCAGACTTTCGCGAATATTGTTACTGTCCTGAAAAATCATTTAAACCCCACGCCGCTGCTGATAGTGGAACGATTTAAATTTTACAGAAGAACGCAGCTGAAAGAAGAAAGCAACGCTGAATTCTTAATTGAACTGCGTAAGCTATCAAAGTACTGTCAGTTTGGAACAGGACTAGCAGATGCGCTGAGAGATAAATTTGTGTGTGGATTGTTAAAAGAAGGAACACAAAAGCGACTGCTAGAGGAGAATGATCTTACGCTTGATAAAGCTGTCACTATTGCAGCATCGCATGAAGCCGCAGCGAGAGGCACTGCGGAAATGCAACTAAGGTCATCGGAACTCAGCACCAATCAAATGGCCTTGGGTGCAGTAAAGTGTTATCATTGTGGAAAGACAACGCACGATCAGAACCAGTGCTGGTTCAAAAATCAGGAATGCAGAAAATGTGGCAGGCTTGGTCACATAGCTAAAGTATGCCGGTCAGGAAAGAAGACCAGCAACAAAAAGTCACCGCAGGACAAGTGCAAAAAGGTACACAAGGTGACAGAGAACAGTTCGGATGAACAGAAGTCAGATTCAGACTCCAGCAGTAAGGAACTGGGTTGTCTAAGAGTACACAATGTGGGTAATGAAGCAGACCTCCAAACTATCTGGGTCACACTTCAGATAGCAGGAGTCCAAGTGAAGATGGAATTGGACACTGGATCGGCATTGACGGTCATGAATAAGCAAGATTACAAAAGGTTATTCCCACATATTCCCCTGCGGGATACGGAGATTGTATTGAAAACATACACGGGGCAAAGAGTATACCCCATCGGAAAGATAAAGGTAAAGGTGGTCCACAAGGGCAAAGAAAGCCGAGGAATGGACTTATATGTGCTACCTGAGGGAGGTCCACCACTACTGGGACGGGAGTGGATCAGGAGAATAAATATGGACTGGCATTCCTTAAAAGCACTAACGGTAGATTCCGGTAAAAAAGATGTCAAACCTAAACGATTGTCCAGAATATTGGACGATGCTAAAGAGGTGTTCCAACAGGGACTGGGAACACTGAGAGGAATTACGGCAAAGATCCTACTTCGTAGAGACTGAACCTGGTAACCAATACAGACGGAACAGACTCCACATCAGACCTTCACCTGAACTGGATAAGCAGCAGACAACATCAGCCACATTGACAACACCAGCTACCACAAGCAGTACACCAGAAACAAGCGCTACAAATCAAACAACCATGAGCATGCACACTCCAACTCCAAAGGCGACAGCAACAACAACGAGAGCGGAACACACCAAAACACCGCAGAGAGGAATGGTCACCACCAAATCCACAAGATGGAGGGACAACATCCAACCACCTGAGCGATATCGCGAATAAAAAACAACTCACGATTCTTTGTAGTTGATAATAATAGTTTAGATATAATATTTGTTCATTTAAATTGTTAAATTTCATGTTTTAGTTTTTTGAGAAAGAGGGACGTTACATTGTTATAGTATCACATCGTTAAATGGAACTACTTTGGTATGGTGTAGTTATATTGCTATGTGGCACACTGTGCACGGGCAGTGCACAGTGCAGCGTCGGACATCTTGTATCACTCCGCACCATGCGGCAGCACAGAAACAAGGCAAGAATACAGCTAGTAAAAGCAGTAACTAAAATGAGCTAAAAGTGTCTGTATTATTTATAGTATAAGAACACAAGGAGACACAACACCTGTGCTGTACCTGCCCCGGGAGTGTTTGATGGGACAGTGTAGAGGGAGCTTTACTCTGTCTCTAACCTATGCTGTACCTGCCCTGGGAGTGTTTGATGGGACAGTGTAGAGGGAGCTTTACTCTGTCTCTAACCTGTGCTGTACCTGCCCTGGGAGTGTTTGATGGGACAGTGTAGAGGGAGCTTTACTCTGTATCTAACCCATGCTGTACCTGCCCTGGGAGTGTTTGGTGGGAGAGTGTAGAGGGAGCTTTACTCTGTATCTAACCCGTGCTGTACCTGCCCCGGGAGTGTTTGATGGGACAGTGTAGAGGGAGCTTTACTCTGTATCTAACCCATGCTGTACCTGCCCTGGGAGTGTTTGATGGGACAGTGTAGAGGGAGCTTTACTCTGTATCTAACCCGTGTTGTACCTGCCCTTGGAGTGTTTGATGGGACAGTGTAGAGGGAGCTTGAATTTGAGAGAATTAATGAAAAGAATTGATGTGTTATTTTGTACTCAGTTTCTATAGGTCTGTGGGTATATTTACTCTTGGATTAAGTAGGAGAGAGAGAGGCCTCACCGAGCCAGACCGGCAGTGCTGCACAACAGCTCCCTGATGTCACTTGGGCTGCAGAACCTGCTGAAAATCACCTGTGTAAAACAGAACGAGAGATGGTAAAGACAGCATTAATCCCAGACTGCTCAATGAAGAACAATACTATTCGTCCTAAATCATCATCATCCTCCTCCCTCAGTGGAGGAGGCAGAGCGGGAGGAGGAGTGGAGGGGGAGGGAGATGGTAGGGTAGGGGAGGGGGGAGGGGAGAGGGGGGGCGAGGAGAGAGGGAGGGGAATGGAGGAGAGAGAGGGGGATGGAGGAGAGGGAGGGGAGGGAGATGGAAGGGGAGGGGGAGGGAGATGGAAGGGGAGGGGGAGGGAGATGGAAGGGGAGGGAGATGGAAGGGGAGGGGGAGGGAGATGGAAGGGGAGAGGGAGGGGGTAGGGGAGAGGGAGGGAGGGGGTAGGGGAGAGGGAGGGGGTAGGGGAGAGGGAGGGAGGGGGTAGGGGAGAGGGAGGGAGGGGGTTGGGGAGAGGGAGGGAGGGGGTAGGGGAGAGGGAGGTGTATTGATTTCTTTGTGGGTTCAATGACGAGACATTTATGAAAGAGAATGTCTTTTAATCTAAAGTTTGTTCAACTCAGTTAACAGCATTACAGGAGACACCATGTTAGAGATCCATCTAAAATGAAACTAAAACTAAACTAAACTGCCTCTCTCACATGCCCTCTGCTGGTCAGGCATAAATAATCAAACAGGCAAATATGCTGGTAAGGCATCATAATCAAACAGGCAAATACCATCACTATTTGCTGATATCATTACATCTCCCTTTCTTAACAGCACCCTCATCTGTCTGAATGGTGTATGATCTTGGTTGAACTTCACTCAGGACAGTTCCCTTCTGAGTCCATATGTTTGTTTTGTCTTTGAACCTTACTTGGTCACCAGTGTGGAGTTCAGGTAGGTTTTGTGTTCCTCTGTCATAGTAGTACTTTTGCTTTTATTTCTGTTGTTCTTTGAACTTCCTCACTTTCTCCCCCTCTCTTGTTTTCAGGAGGTTCTCCGGGATGGGTAGGTTTGACCTTAGCAGACGTCCCATAAGGAGTTGGGCTGGTGACATACCACACTCGAGCGGCGTTGTGCGGTATACAAGCATGCTCTGGTAGAAGTCAGTTCCACTGTCTTTTGCCTTGTACATCAGTCTTTTCACTGTCTGGACCGATTTTTCCACTAGTCCATTGGACTGTGGAAAGTGAGGACTTGACGTTGTGTGGACAAAGTCCCACTCTTTGGCAAAGTGTCGGAAACTTGCATTGTAAAACTGGGGTCCGTTGTCTGTGAAGACCTCGCTTGCCACGCCATGTCTGGAGAATATGGCTTTCATACATCTTATCACAGCATCTGCAGTGGTGGTGTACAGTCTACACACCTCTGGATACAGGGAGTAATAGTCTGTGACTACAAGATAGCCCTTCCCTTGACATACGAATAGGTCAGACAGACCTTATCAGTCTTGAACTTGCCTCGTCCAGTTTCATCTGCCAAAATCCTGATGATGCATCTAACTTGCTGAAATACTTTGCATTTGCAAACTGTGACATGATTTCCTCACGTGTAGGAAGCTTAAAGTGCTCTCTCTTTATTGCTCTGTTTAGATCTCTTGGATCCAGGCAAATTCTGAGCTTTCCATTCTTTTTGTCCACAACGACGAGGGAACTCACCCACTCAGTTGGCTCATCTATCTTCTGAATCACGTTCAGGCTTTCCATCCTGTCCAACTCTGCCTTCAGTTGCTTTTGAAGAGCAAACGGAACTTTTCTGCATGAATGTATGACCGTTGGCATACTTTTATCTACTCTGATCGTGTGTTCTCCTGGAAGGCAGCCTAGACCCTGAAATAGGTCGTTGTACTCTTTCATGAGTTCATCATAGACTGTCTCTCCTTCGCTTTCCACAACGAGGACTCTCTTTACCAGGTTCAGTCTCTCACAGGCTATTAAACCTAGTATGGCTTGCACATCCTTTGGCACCACGATTAATGCTAGCGTGTGCTCTCTGTCCTTGTGTGTTACTTTGACAATGCATTTTCCTTTCACTGGTATATCAGTACCTGAGTATCCTGTCACTTTCACTTTTGCTCCATGTATCTTTGGTCTGGGTCTAATTTTCTTAAAATCAGTCTCTGATATCACATTAACTTGTGCTCCAGTATCCAATTTAAATGGAATGTGTATGTCATTCACTTTTAGTGTCAACATCCAGTCTCTTTTTTCTTTTTTGTTTTCAGACACAACATCCACATAGAACTCCTCTATCTTACTTTCATCTACTGTATGGACCTTGCTTTGTTGCGCTTGGTTCTTACAGCAACGGGCATAATGGTTGTTTTTGTTGCAACTATTGCATGTTTTACCATATGCTGGACACTTTTTTGCTGTATGCTGTGTACCGCATCGACTACATGACTTTCGATTGCCCCTTTCATTTTTGTTCGCTGGCCACGCCTCTTTTTTCACATTGGCGCTCTTTTTGTTAAACGGTTTGTGTCCGTTCTTTCTCACTGCATCCACGTTGCAGCTACTGTCACTGAACAGCTCTTTTGCCTGTGACTTCACAGTCTCTGTAGCCCTACACAGTGCTATGGCTTTTCCCAGGTCTAGATTTTGCTCTCTTAGCAGTCTTTCCCTTAGACCATTATCTGGAATACCACACACCAGTCTGTCTTTTATCAGCGAGTCTGTCAGTCCCCCAAATTCACACGTTTTGCTTCTGTTTCTCAGCTCAGTCACATACTGATCAATAGTCTCTCCCATTTTCTGTACACGTGAAAAATCTGTGCCTCTCAAACGTCACGTTACGTTTAGGTATGCAGTAGGCCTCAAACTGTTCCATTATTTTATCCAGCTTCATTTTGTCTCCATCAGCAGCGAATGTGAAGTTATTATACACCTCCAGCGCTTCATCACCCACGACATGTAAGAACACTGACGCTTTCATTTTATCACTTTTCTCGTCAGATCCGATTGCCGCTAAATACAACTCCAAACGTTGTTTGAATCTCCTCCAATTTTCAGCCACATTACCTGTCAACTGAAGCTTCGCCGGTGGGTGTAATCCTACCATTTTTTCACTTCGTTAGCTATTCTCCAATGGTAAGTAATGATGTTCTCTTTTGGCTTGCTAATATGTGGAGAGCTGATTTAACTTCAGATTTTTCCTCTTCATCTCTTTCAATCACTTCTGACACCGTGTATTGATTTCTTTGTGGGTTCAATGACGAGACATTTATGAAAGAGAATGTCTTTTAATCTAAAGTTTGTTCAACTCAGTTAACAGCATTACAGGAGGCACCATGTTAGAGATCCATCTAAAACTAAACTAAAACTAAACTAAACTGCCTCTCTCACATGCTCTCTGCTGGTCAGGCATAAATAATCAAACAGGCAAATATGCTGGTAAGGCATCATAATCAAACAGGCAAATACCATCACTATTTGCTGATATCATTACAGGAGGGAGGGGGTAGGGGAGAGGGAGGGGGAAGGGGGAGGGGAAAGGGAGGAGGATGGAGGAGAGGGAGGAGGATTGAGGGGAGGGGGAGTGCAGTGATTACTGTTCCCCAGGATCCCACACAGAGCTCCGACACCACACTAGCATCAAAGCTAAAAGCTACATCAAGAATTTCAACACCCCGAGTCTCATCTCTGACGTACTGTGTTAGAAAACAATTAAAGGTGTCTAGATATCTTTCAGCTAAACTGCCTGCTACACCAGATGGTTCACTATTGGACCATTTAATGCTTAGGATTGAATCATAGAATGATACAGCACAGAAGGAGGCAATCGGCCCATCGTGCCTGTGTTGGCTTTTGAATCTATTGAATCTGCTTCCTCCACCCTTTCAGGCAGCGCATTCCAGATCCTAACAACTCGCTGCGTAAAAACATTTCTCCTCATCTCCCATCTGCTTCTTTTGCCAATTCCCTTCAATCTGTGTCCTCTGGTTACTGACCCTCCTGCCACTGGAAACAGTTTCTCCCTAGTTACTCTATCAAAACCCTTCGTGATTTTGAACACCTCTATGAAATCTCCTCTTATGCTTCTCTGCTCTAAAGAGAACAATCCCAGCTTCTCCAATCTCTCCACATAATTGAAGTCCCTCATCCCTAGCAAATCTTTGTTCCTGCACCCACTTTACAATTGTACCATTTAGTTTATATTGCCTCTCCTCATTCTTCCTATCAAAATGTAACACTTCACACTTCTCTGCTGTTCACAATTTACATTAACGATTTAGACTTTGGAATCAAATCCACAATTTCTAAATTTGCGGATGACACCAATTGGGGGGATAGTCAATACTGAGGAGGACTGCAACAAATTACAGGAGGACATTAATAAACTTGCAGAATGGGCAAATAATTGGCAAATTAAGTTCGACACAGATACATATGGTTCACTATTGGACCATTTAATGCTTAGGATTGAATCATAGAATGATACAGCACAGAAGGAGGCAATCGGCCCATCCTGCCTGTGTCGACACAGTTTGGTAGGAAGAATAGGGAGGTCACTTACCACCTGGAAGCTGCGAGTCTGGGTGGGCTAGAGGAATTTCTGAGTACAAATACACAAATCACTAAAAGTTGCGACATGGGTTAGCAAGGCCATAAAAAATGCAAACCAAGCACTAGGGTTTATTTCTAGAGGTATAGAATTGAAAAGTAGGGAAGTTATGCTAAACCTGTATCGAACCTTGGTTAGACCACACTTGGAGTACTGCGTACAGTTCTAGTCGCCATATTATAAAAAGGATATAGAGGCACTGGAGAGAGTGCAGAGAAGATTTACAAGGATACCAGAAATGCAAGCGTATACCTACCAGGAAAGGATGAACAGGTTGGGTCTCTTTTCTCTTGAAAAAAAGGCTGCGGGGTGACCTGATAGAGTGGATAGAGAGAGAATGTTTCCACTTGTGGGGAAGAGCATAACTAGAGGCCATCAATATAAGATAGTCACCAAGAAATCTAATAGGGAATTCAGAAGAAACTTCTTTACCCAGAGAGTGGTGAGAATGTGGAACTCGCTACCACAGGGAGTGGTTGAGGCGAATAGTATAGATGTATTTAAGGGGAGGCTGGACAAGCATATGAGGGAGAAAGGAATAGAGGGTTATGCTGATAGATTACATAGAAACATAGAAGATAGGAGCAGGAGTAGGCCATTCGGCCCCTCGAGCCTGCTCTGCCATTTAATGAGATCATGGCTGATCATCCAAACTCAGTACCCTGTCCCTGCTTTCTCCCCATATCTCTTGATCCCTTTAGCCTTCAGAAATATATCTAACTCCTTCTTGAATATATTTAATGAATTGGCCTCAACTGCCTTCTGTGGTAAAGAATTCCACAGGTTCACCACTCTCTGGGTGAAGAAATTCCTCCTCATCTCTGTCCTAAATGGCTTACCCCTTCTCCTTAGACTGTGACCCCTGGTTCTGGACTCCCCCGACCATCGGGAACATCCTTCCTGCATCTAGTCTGTCTAATCCTGTTAGAATTTTATAAGTTTCAATCAGATCCCCTCTCATTTTTCTAAACTCTAGCGAATATAAGCCTAATCGACCCAATCTCTCCTCATACGTCATTCCTGCCATCCCAGGTATCAGTCTGGTGAATCTTCGCTGCACTCCCTCCATGGCAAGAACATCCTTCCTCAGATAAGGCAACCAAAACTGCACACAATACTCAAGGTGTGGTCTCACCAAGGCCCTGTACAACTGTAGCAAGACATCCTTGCTCCTGTACTCGAACCCTCTCGCTATGAAGGCCAACATACCATTTGCCTTCTTAACCGCCTGCTGCACTTACCTTCAGCAACTGGTGCACAAGGACACCCAGGTCTCGTTACACTTCCCCTTCTCCCAATCTATTGCCGTTCAGATAATAATCTGCTTTCCTGTTTTTTGCCACCAAAGTGGATAACTTCGCATTTATCCACATTATACTGCATCTGCCATGCATCTGCCCAATCACCCAACCTGTCCAAACCTGGAGTTTCTCTGTATCCTCCTCACAGCACACACGCCCACCCAGCTTTGTGTCGTCTGCAAACTTGGAGATATTACATCTAGTTCCCTCATCTAGATCATTAATATATATTGTGAATAGCTGGAGTCCTAGCACCGATCCCATCGATTTGATGTGGAAAGACAGGAGGAGGCTCGAGTGGAGCATAAAGACCGGCATGGACTGGTTGGGCTGAATGGCCTGTTTCTGTGCTGTATATCCTATGTAATCCTATGTAATTTTATCTGCCATGTGTCTGCCCATTTCACCAGTCTGTCTATGTTCTCCTAAAGTCTGTTACTATCCTCCTCAGTGCCCTGTATACCCAAGTTCAGGCCATTAATATATATCTCAAAAAGAGCAGTGGTCCCAACACCGACCCCTGGGGAACACCACTGTACACCTCGCTCCAGTCTGAAAAACAACCATTCACCACTGCTCTCTGCTTTCTGTCCTTTACCCAATGTTATATCCATGCTGCTCCTTTAATCCCATGGGCTTCAGTTTTGCTAACAAGTCTATTATCTGGTACTTTATCAAACACCTTTTGAAAGTCCAGATACACAACATGAACCGCACTATCCTCATCAACCCTCTCCGCTCATCAAAGAACTCAAGCAAGTTAGTCACACACGATTTCCCTTTAACAAATCTGTGCTGGATTTCAGTTATTAGCCCATATTTTTCCAAGTGTCAATTAATTTTCTCCCAGATTATTGTCTCAAAGTTTCCCCACCACTGACATTCGGCTGATCGGCCTGTAGTTGCCGGGTTTATCCCTCTCCCCTTTTTTGAACAGGGGTGTAACATTTGCAATCCTCCAGTCCTCTGGCACCACTCCCATATCTAAGGAGGATTGGAAGATTGTGGTCAGAGCTTCAGTCATCCCCACCCTTACTTCCCTCAGCAACTTAAGATGCATCCCAACCGGACCAGGTGACTTTTCTAACTACTCAAACTCCACTCCACATAAAAAACAGCAGCTCACTCAGAGCTCCACCACCGACATCCTATTCCACACAAGATCCTGCTCCCCTATCGCCTAATCCTTGCCAACTCCCATTGGCTCTGCTTCCTCCAGCTCACTGTCCTCAAATCTACCCACGGCCTCGATTCTCCCCAACTTCCCGGCTCACGCTCCTTCTTCCAAACCGTAGGGTAGAGTTTTTATCCATGTTATCCCCAACCCTCTGGTACTAATTACCCGAGGTGATGCATTTTGGCAGAAGGAACAGGGAGAGGCAATACACACTTAATGGCACAGTTTCAAAGAGTGTGCAGGGACAGAGAGACCTGGGAGTTAATGTGCATAGGTCCCTGAAGGTGGCAGGACATACTGAGAGAGTGGGCTTCATAAATAAAGGTATTGAGTACAAAAGCTGAACCCTTATAAAGCACTGGTTAGGCCACAACTGGAGTATTGCGTCCGGTTCTGGTCACCACACTTTAGGAAGGATGTGAAGGCCCTTGAGAGGGTGCAGAGGAGATTTACCAGAATGGTTCCAGGGTTGGGGGATCTTAGCTACAAGGACAGGTTGGAGAAGCTGGATTTGTTTTCTTTAGAGCAAAGGAGGTTGAGGGGTGATTTGATAGAGGTGTACAAGATTATGACGGGTTTGGATAGGCTAGACGGGGAAAGGCTGTTCCCACTAGTAGATTTAAAGTTTTGGGCAAGAGAATCAGGGGGGGACGTGAGGAAAAACTTTTTTATGCCGCAAGTGGTGAGGGCCTGGAACTCGCTGCCGATGGAAGTGGTGGAAGCGGACACACTCAATGTTTTCAAGGGGAGACTGGATAGGCACTTGAGGGAAATAAACCTGCAGGGCTGCAGGGATAGAGCGGGGGAATGGGACTGACTGGATTGCTCTACAGAGAGCCGGCACAGACACGATGGGCCGAATGGCCTCCTTCTGTGCCGTTATGACTATGACTAATCCCTCCACCATACAACATTTCTTCCCAACTTCAATATATTCCTTATAATCTCCAACAGCATCTGCAGCCACCTGCACCAATCCTCCTTCCACTTCTGTTTGAGAATGGCTCCCTGTACTGATGGCAGCCTTGGGAGGTTGGCTATATTACAGGCACGGTATAAATTCAGCTGTTGTTTTTACAATTAGAGAAATTCATCTCCTGCACTGAAGCAGACACGAAGGGCCAGCCCAGGGGTCTGTGACTGACTCTCACCAGCTGAGCTCCAGCAGCCAGTCCCGTAAGGGTCACAAACTTCACACTCCTTCCAAGGAAGCCTCAAGTTTTTCTTTAACCAATGACTCTCCTGCTGTCCTGAAGGAGCTGACTGTTGCTGGGGTGCAGAGATCAATCAGCACCAGCCATTCTCTAGAATTTTGCCCCAAGACCCATTCCTTCTGTGAGTGTCAACAAGGTATTCAACTGTGGCGGAATCACTGCCCAGCCCAGTACCTTTCCCAGCCGAAGTCACCAATCACACATGTTCCAGCGGAGTCACTGGACAGTGATCAGGAGCAGGAACCCTGGCTGATTCCCCCTCTCTCTAACCCCAGTGTCACTGGACAGTGATCAGGAGCAGGAACCCTGGCTGATTCCCCCTCTCTCTAACCCAGGGGTCACTGGACAGTGATCAGGAGCAGGAACCCTGGCTGATTCCCCCTCTCTCTAACCCAGGGGTCACTGGACAGTGATCAGGAGCAGGAACCCTGGCTGATTCCCCCTCTCTCTAACCCAGGGGTCACTGGACAGTGATCAGGAGCAGGAACCCTGGCTGATTCCCCCTCTCTCTAACCCCAGGGATCACTGGACAGTGATCAGGAGCAGGAACCCTGGCTGATTCCCCCTCTCTCTAACCCAGGGGTCACTGGACAGTGATCAGGAGCAGGAACCCTGGCTGATTTCCCCTCTCTCTAACCCAGGGGTCACTGGGCAGTGATCAGGAGCAGGAACCCTGGCTGATTCCCCCTCTCTCTAACCCAGGGGTCACTGGACAGTGATCAGGAGCAGGAACCCTGGCTGATTCCCCCTCTCTCTAACCCAGGGGTCACTGGGCAGTGATCAGGAGCAGGAACCCTGGCTGATTCCCCCTCTCTCTAACCCCAGGGTCACTGGACAGTGATCAGGAGCAGGAACCCTGGCTGATTTCCCCTCTCTCTAACCCGGGGTAACTGGACAGTGATCAGGAGCAGGAACCCTGGCTGATTTCCCATCTCTCTAACCCGGGGTAACTGGACAGTGATCAGGAGCAGGAACCCTGGCTGATTGCCCCTCTCTCTAACCCAGGGGTCACTGGGCAGTGATCAGGAGCAGGAACCCTGGCTGATTCCCCCTCTCTCTAACCCAGGGGTCACTGGACAGTGATCAGGAGCAGGAACCCTGGCTGATTCCCCCTCTCTCTAACCCCGGGGTCACTGGACAGTGATCAGGAGCAGGAACCCTGGCTGATTCCCCCTCTCTCTAACCCAGGGGTCACTGGACAGTGATCAGGAGCAGGAACCCTGGCTGATTCCCCCTCTCTCTAACCCCAGGGTCACTGGACAGTGATCAGGAGCAGGAACCCTGGCTGATTCCCCCTCTCTCTAACCCCAGGGTCACTGGGCAGTGATCAGGAGCAGGAACCCTGGCTGATTCCCCCTCTCTCTAACCCCAGGGTCACTGGGCAGTGATCAGGAGCAGGAACCCTGGCTGATTTCCCCTCTCTCTAACCCGGGGTAACTGGACAGTGATCAGGAGCAGGAACCCTGGCTGATTTCCCATCTCTCTAACCCGGGGTAACTGGACAGTGATCAGGAGCAGGAACCCTGGCTGATTGCCCCTCTCTCTAACCCAGGGGTCACTGGGCAGTGATCAGGAGCAGGAACCCTGGCTGATTCCCCCTCTCTCTAACCCAGGGGTCACTGGGCAGTGATCAGGAGCAGGAACCCTGGCTGATTGCCCCTCTCTCTAACCCAGGGGTCACTGGACAGTGATCAGGAGCAGGAACCCTGGCTGATTCCCCCTCTTTCTAACCCGGGGTAACTGGACAGTGATCAGGAGCAGGAACCCTGGCTGATTTCCCCTCGCTCTCTAACCCAGGGGTCACTGGACAGTGATCAGGAGCAGAGACCCTGGCCGATTTCCCCTCTCTCTAACCCAGGGGTCACTGGGCAGTGATCAGGAGCAGGAACCCTGGCTGATTTCCCCTCTCTCTAACCCCGGGGTTACTAGACAGTGATCAGGAGCAGGAACCCTGGCTGATTTCCCCTCGCTCTCTAACCCCGGGGTAACTGGACAGTGATCAGGAGCAGGAACCCTGGCTGATTTCCCCTCTCTCTCTAACCCCGGGGTCACTGAGGCCACTTGTAGACCCCGACTGCTGACCTGGCTCAGATCTACAAACTCAACACAGACTGGGGTTGGAAACTTGGCCCCTCCAGGTTACCGTGGGGCGCAGTATCACATTGCGCTGATCCAGTACAGAGCCCTGAAACCCTATGCAACAAAACATAACATTTAACGTCCCAGCCATCCATTAATTTGGAATAATCGGACTGGGTTTGCATCTCCCATTTTCTATAAACGAGGAACTAATGCCCTTCTTGTTAAAAGTGATTTGAACCCCAAGGATTAACCGTTTCTACGTTAAGTGGGCAGTAACTGTGTGACCAGTGAGCGTACCTTCTGTGTGCGGCCCTCGATGTCCAGGTAGATGGCTTTGGGTTGGTAACTGGACGAAGCGGATCCCATTGCACTGCAGCTGAGCTGATGAAAGAAACACAGAGCTGAAGGGCGATAATCACAGGCGATGGAGAATCTCGAGCTCCTCCACAGACCACCACTTACCCCGAGCTGCACACACCCTGTCTACCTTAACACACCACTCCCACCCACCCAGCCACCCACTGGCTGGCTGCAAGCTCCACTCACTGTCTCACCCTCCCATTCCGCTTCCCTCTTCCCCCTCACTCACAGCTCCCAGTCTGCCCAATTGTTTTGCTCAGTATTCCGCTCTCCTCGAGTCTCCAAGCACTCAGGATCTCTATAGCAACACACAGGCGAGGCGGAAGCCTCTGCAATTAAATTCTCCAATTACCACAACTGGAGAGGCATTTTCAACAGAACCTGTCGGGCAGTTGGAGACAGTGGAGTTACCCCAAGACCCGGCACTTGTAACAGCCCCTGAATTAAACAGTGGAGTCACAGCAACACAATTAATTTTTATTATAAAGTTCGGCAGCAACAAAACACTGCTGTCAAAAGACAAATTACGAAAAAGCGATTAACAAATAAAACAGGAAACTAGTCAAACCTTTACAGCACGGGTTTGAAACAAGGTAAAGCTCCCTCTACACTGTCCCATCAAACACTCCCAGGGCAGGTACAGCACGGGGTTAGATACAGAGTAAAGCTCCCTCTACACTGTCCCATCAAACACTCCCAGGGCAGGTACAGCACGGGTTAGATACAGAGTAAAGCTCCTTCTACACTGTCCCATCAAACACTCCCAGGGCAGGTACAGCACGGGTTAGATAGAGTAAAGCTCCCTCTACACTGTCCCATCAAACACTCCCAGGGCAGGTACAGCACAGATTAGATACAGAGTAAAGCTCCCTCTACACTGTCCCATCAAACACTCCCAGGGCAGGTACAGCACAGGTTAGATACAGAGTAAAGCACCCTCTATACTGTCCCCATCAAACACTCCCAGGGCAGGTACAGCACGGGGTTAGATACAGAGTAAAGCTCCTTCTACACTGCCCCATCAAACACTCCCAGGGCAGGTACAGCACAGATTAGATACAGAGTAAAGCTCCCTCTACACTGTCCCATCAAACACTCCCAGGGCAGGTACAGCACAGGTTAGATACAGAGTAAAGCACCCTCTATACTGTCCCCATCAAACACTCCCAGGGCAGGTACAGCACAGGTTAGATACAGAGTAAAGCCCCCTCAACACTGCCCCATCAAACACTCCCAGGGCAGGTACAGCACGGGTTAGATACAGAGTAAAGGTCCCTCTACACTGTCCCATCAAACACTCCCAGGGCAGGTACAGCACGGGTTAGATACAGAGTAAAGCTCCCTCTATACTGTCCCCATCAAACACTCCCAGGGCAGCAAGAACATTCGTGGCTCCTCCCCCCCCACCCCTTCTCTCCGCACCCCCCTGCACTCCCTTTTCCCTCCACACCGTTCCACTGCCCCCCCTCAGCTCTCCTCTCAGACCCTGGAGCACATCATTGAGCACTGCCCCTCAGAGGAAATTCGCAGGCAGCCTACAAGATATCCTCGCTGTTACACCGGAAGCTTCGGCCTGGATATTCGAGTTAGATATTGATATTTGATTTGCTTTGCTACGAAAGAAGTAGTAGTAGCAGCTCCTCCCAGTCCATTAAGACACAAATGTGTAGTAAAATGCTTGAAGAAATAGGCCCGTCAAATACTTACATGGTACATTAATATCACAATGCGTACACTTACTTGAAGTTGCCTCATTTTCCAAGGGCCCCGATACTGTTGCACCCCTGGGCTTATGTGCTAACCTCTCCTGCAAAAACAGTCCTTGGGCCAGGAGTGAGAGGAGGCTTTTGACCTACCAGTCACAGAGGTCCCCGAGGTAAAAGTTACAGAATCATAGAATGATACATCACAGGAGGCCATTTGGCCCATCGTGTCTGTGCCGGCTCTTTGAAAGAGTTCTCCAATTAGTCCCACTCCCCTGCTCTTTCCCCATAGCCCTGTAATTGTTTCCCCATCCCCTAAGAGTCAAAACCAGTATGCCCAGTCAAAGTCATGCCCAGTTTCATATTCATTTAATTTTGTTCTTTATGTTTCTATTTGCATTTCAAGGGGATGTCACCAGCACATGCTGTCCTTCACACCAGCTGTCAGCTCCACACAATGTCCAACAATCTCTGGAGGGGGCTTATCGAAATATGGAACAAGTACCAGAATTATATACAGTTCTGCCGGCTGCAGGAGACTCGCACTCTCAACAATCATTGCATAACTGGGAGTTTCCATTACCCTTCCCAGCAGGATCACTGACTTTGCCTCACGGCATAAGGCCATGGGAATGTGACCATGGCTCCCTGGTGAGGTTCTGCAGGGCATCCTGTCGATCGTACATACGGCAGCCACAGTGCGTCAGGGGTGGAGGGGTAGACGTGGGTTTGGTGGTAAGGGCACCAATCAAATGATCTGCTCTGTCCTGGATGGCGTTGAGTATTAAAAGGTCAATATTGAGCCGAAATAGTGAGGGAAACTTTATAAATCATTGGTGACCACACTGAGAATACTGTGTACAGTGGTCACCACAGTATGGAAAGGATATTGCAGCTTTTGAAAGGATACAGAAGAGAGAAACCAGCATGATTGAGGGGATGGAGGGATTGAATTATGAGCGATTATGTAAATTAGGCGTGTTCTCACTGGAAGAGAAGGTTGCGAGGTGATGATTGCTGTTTTTAGGATTCTAAAGGTTCTGGATAATGTCGACCATGACGAGCTGTTTCACCGTGTCCAGACCAGTAGAACCAGAGCACACGGCCTGAAGGAGGGGAATTCAAAACGAATCTGTGGAAACAATATTTCAGTGAGCGAGTGGTCAATCCATGGAACAGGCTCCCGAGGGAGACCATGGGAGCAGTTAGTATTGATTCATTCAAACGCAAATTAGATAGATTTCTTTCAGTATATAACATTTTGGGATCCAGTATCTGAGTAATTGTTAACAGGACGTGTGGTGAGCGTAACGGGCTCGGGAGGAACAGGTGACTTTGACCTATGGTGCCCAAAGCTCTCCACTACTGGGGGTTTTCCTCGCCTCGTGTCTGGGTCTGTTGTAGACTCATTGATAGAGACTGATCACTGTGATTGGTCAACACTCCATTATCGTAGTATGGTGCAACTACCAGGATGGTGGAAGGCGAACTAGAGGGACCTCGGTCTTTTTACATCCAGCAATACCTGTGTCACCGTGGATCTCCTTTACTCACTGAAGTGGTCAAACAATAAGAAGCTGATGGTTCCTGTCCAAGCGCTCCTGCTCCCTGATCTCAAAGAAACAAAGGCCTAGAAATTCGGTATAGCCACGTTTGGGGCGCTAGTCCTGGCGATGTGCAAAGTTTAGCGCCAGGTGCAATTTAGCGCCACCTAGCGCGATATTGGGTTGCCGTGCCCCTAAAGGTGATTGCGGCGCTAAGTCAGGCACTGCACGCTACTCTTAAGGCGCTAACCCGTCGGCGCAACCCAATTTCGCGGCGGCGGGGCGCAGCGAAGGTGTTGTCAATAATCACTTTCCCTGAGACACACTGGCGCCGGCCAGCTCTTAAAGGGGCAGGTCAATTGGCATCACCAGACACACTCACTGCCTTGTAGGCCTTCAAAGCGGTGGGAGCCTACCTGTGGCGCACCAGCCTAGCAAGACATGTAAAGGGTGAGGCAGAGGGTGGAATGCCTCACTGATGGGGCATTGGATGCTTTGGTTGGCGCAGTGGAATCAAGGCCAAGGAAGATGGTCGGAATGTGATTTATGTTTTGGACAGTCTCCCAGGTGTGAGAGGCAGGTATGTGTCAGTGTATTAGTTTTGCTTTCTGTTGCCATAGCTTTCTCATGTTTGAAGTAACCACATTTTGTGTAATGAAACACTTTCTTCATTTACAATGGCTATGCCTGCTATTTACATGCATCTTGCCCTTCACAGGCTTGGGGGTATCAGACCGGTTCCATTCCTGTTCTTGGAATGGCAGCAAGCATTCCGTGAGGGGCCTAGAGCTACTTCTGATCAGCCTCTGACGCGCAGCCTGAGAAGAGCCGCTCGCGTAGAAGTTCAGGCCAGCAGGCATCTTCTCAGCCACCGACAGAGATGTCCTGCACCTTATCTGAGGCTGCAGATCTGGCTGAAGCAGCTGGCACAGCTCAGTCACCACCTCCTTTCTAAATCGCAGCCTTCTGACACACTGCTCCTCCGGCATGTTCATGTAGGAAAACTGCTGTCGGAAAACCCTGCCAGCGTAAGGTCTGCTGTGGCGACGTCTGTTAGCCTTCCTCCATCTGGCCATGCCCACCCCCCTCTCCCAGCGTTTCGGTGCCCTTTCCAGATGATTCAGCAGCAGGACGTTCCCCTCCAATGCAGCCCCCATAATAAGTGCCCACAGGAAGGTTCCCCGTTGTCAAGGCTCACCAACAGCAAGGTGATGGTCAGAAGGCTGAAGATCGTCTGCCTGCGCTGGCTCAGTGGTCAAATGGCTCTCAGTGTGCAGCTCAGAACTCTTTGTAGCTCTCGAGGAAGTTGTGCTCCAAAAATGGCTGCCGCTTTTAAACCACACCAGTCGTCTTTAAATAACGCTCCTCCAGCCCGAGAGCGACTTGGTAAGGTTCCAGGTAAGCTGTCACTATTAGCGCCAGGCGCTACGGAGGGGGGCGCCACTGAATTTCCGGTCCGGGGCGCCCAAAAGACATTGCACACTCAAATGATGTCATAATCAGCCTGCGCCCATGAGCGGGCGCTAAGATTTAGCGCCGACGCTAAATGCATGCTCAATATGGGGCGAGGCGCTAGGTGCCCTGCGCCCGCCCGGAAATTGGCTAGCGCCCCACTTCTCGGCCTCTTTAGGCGTTAATCGGTGGCGCTAACAACCGAATTTCTCCCCCAAAGAGTCCAGTTTGAGCACACTGAGGACTTGGAGCTGACTGCCAAGTGGGTGTGCGGAGTGCTACAAGCCAGGTAGAACCTCAAAAAACACCTGGCTCATGTTTAATTGGGAAGCTGTGTGAAGCACCAAGGCCCACGATGCAGGACACCAGGGTCGACAGCTTTTCACCTCTTTTCCATTTGTGCTGAATAGAATGGTTAAGTTCAGCTCCTTTGTGTCACTCTAATAAAAGTGACAACTGAGTGGCATTAGGTACCATTTATTAATGATGTACCGGCCACTGTAGGTTTAAACTCCAGCCCAGACCTTGCATTAGCCCCGGCTCCCATTCACTTTGGGAAATTATGGAGCTTAGCATAAATAAATAAATACATACATACACAAGACCATTTCCCCTCCCCACCCCTCATGCCTTGGAACAATAACAGCTGTATGACATGTAGTAGAGCTTTTCTTTGCTCCGGATCCAGGCCATTTAATCCACTGCCACTAACACACGCATCTAATTGAATGGCAGAACAAGTTAGAGGGGCTGAATGGCCTCCTCCTGTTCCTGTGTGTGAATTAAGCTTGAAATTAAGGCTGGCTTTTTTTGAAACTTGTGGCGAGCCTGTCTCACTGTAACACTCGGTTAATTGATAGCTCAGCTGGTTAAGCCAGGTAGAACAGGAAGATCCAGGCTCCAGTCCTCAGTCTGCACTGAGTTAGCTGGTCTCAAGTGGAGAGGAGCTAACATTGGCCTCAACAACACTTGGACTACAGAGGGGAAAGTCAGCCAGGGCTCTTGCTCCTGTTCAGTGTCCAGTGACGCCTGCTGAAAGGTGCTTGTGTGGACATCAAAGCCGAGGCATTACAGATAAATGCATTGCATATTTTTGTGCTATTTGCCTCATTGCATTTTAGAGCAGCAGTAACTGGTTAACAGCCCTGCTGAAAACAGCAGAGAGGATAATGCCAATCGAGCACGTCAAGCGTTCCTCCATCCTCGCACCAAAGCTTAGGACCAGGATTGGACTGCATGGCAGTGTCACCTGAGCTTGAACAGTTTGCCAATACTCAACTGTCTCTCGCACACCAAGTTGGACCCGGGTTCAAATCCGGCCTTGGGTGACTGTCTGTGTGGAGTTTGCACATTCTCCCCGTGTTTGCGTGGGTTTCCTCCAGGTGCTCCGGTTTCCTCCCACGGTCCAAAGATGTGCGGGTTAGGTTGATTGGCTATGATAAATTGACCCTTAGTGTTAGGGGGATTAAATACGTGGGGTTACGGGGATAGGGTGGGATGTGTGTTGGTGTAGGGGTTACGGGGATCGGGTGGGATATGTGTCGGTGCAGGCTCGATGGGCCGAAATGGCCTCTATCTGCATTGTGGGGTTTCTGTGATTCTGTGATTATCAGTTCCAGCAAGTGTAGGAAAGGAGTCAGGGCCCGCAGAACAGAACAGAACAGCCAGCGCCCACAGAAGAGTCAGAGAATCATAGAATAGTACAGCACAGAAGGAGGCCATGCGGCCCATCAAGTCTGTGCTGGCTCTTTTGAAGAGCAATCCATTTAAAAAGAAATTTGTTCCTGGGATGTGGGCGTCGCTGGCAAGGCTGGCATTTATTGCCCATCCCTAATTGCTCGAGAAGGTGGTGGTGAGCCACCTTCTTGAACTGCTGCAGTCCGTGTGGTGAAGGTGCTCCCACAGTGCTGTTAGGGAGGGAGTTTCAGGATTTTGACCCAGCGACGATGAAGGATCGGCGATATATTTCCAAGTCTGGATGGTGTGTGACTTGGAGTGGAACTTGCAGGTGGTGGTGTTCCCATGTGCCTGCTGCCCTTGTCCTTCGAGGTGGTAGAGATCGCAGGTTTGGGAGGTGCTGTCAAAGAAGCCTTGGTAAGTTGCTGCAGTGCATCTTGTAGATGGTACACACTGTAGCCATGGTGCGCCAGTGGTGGAGGGAGTGAATGTTTAAAGTGGTGGATGGGGTGCCAATCTAGCAGGCTGCTTTTTCCTGGATGGTGTCAAGCTTCTTGAGTGTTGTTGGAGATGCACTCATCCAGACAAGTGGCGAGTATTCCATCACACTCCTTACTTGTGCCTTTTAGATGGTGGAAAGGCTTTGGGGAGTCAGGAGGTGAGACACTCGCCGCAGAATACCTAGCCTCTGACCCGCTCTGGTAGTCACAGTATTTATGTGGCTGGTCCAGTTAAATTTTTGGTCAATGGTGACCCCCAGGATGTTGATAGTGGGGGATTTGGCGATGGTAATGCCATTGAATGTCAAGGGGTGGTGAATTTCTCCCCCTTAGTCTTAAGTTTATTTCTTGAAGTTAGTTAATAGTTTAATAAATATAGGCATGGCAGGGCAACTCAGTCCCGTGGAATGCACATCCTGCACCATGTGGGAAATCCAGGATGCTTCCCGTGTTGTTGGCTGGAGGAGCTCGAGCTCCGGGTTTCAGAGCTTGGGCAGCAGCTGTGAGGCTGAGAGCTTCGTGAATAGCACGTTTCAGGAGGTGGTCACCCCGCAGCCTAAGAGTGCACAGGGAGAGTAAGTAGGCGACCGTCAGACAGACAAGGAGGACCAAGCATGTCGTGCAGGAGTCCCCTGAGTGCATCTCGTACTGAATACTGGTGAGGACAATGGTTCTTCTGGGGAGTATAGCCAGAGCCAAGTCCACGGTACCATGGGTGGCTCAGCTATACAAGGGGGGAGGGGAGGAGGAAGATCAGGAAAGCAATAGTGGTAGGGGATTCGATAGTTAGGGAAACAGACAGGCGTTTCTACGGCTGTAGACGTGACTCCAGGATGGTATGTTGCCTCGCAGGTGGCAGGGTCAAGGATGGAACTGAGTGGCTGCAGGACATTCTGAGGACAGAGGGTGAACAGCCAGAGGTCGTGTTCCATGTCGGTACCAAAGACATAGAGTCAGAGTTATACGGCACAGAAAGAGGCCCTTTGGCTCATCGTGCCCGCGCCGGCCATCAAGCCCTGTCTATTCTAATCCCATTTTCCAGCATTTGATCCGTAGCCTTGTATGCTATGGCGTTTCAAGTGCTCATCTAAATGCTTCTTGAATGTTGCGAGGATTCCTGCCTCTACCACCCTTTCAGGCAGTGAGTTTCAGATTCCAACCACCCTCTGGGTGTAAAAGTTTTTCCTCAAATCCCCTCTAAACCTCCTGCCCCTTACCTTGAAACTATGCCCCCTGGTTATTGACCCCTCTACTAAGGGGAAAAGTTCCTTTCTATCTACCCTATCTATGCCCCTCATAATTTTGTACACCTCAATCAGGTCCCTCCTCAGTCTTCTCTGCTCTAAGGAAAACAACCCCAGCCTGTCCAGTCTCTCTTCATAGCTGAAGCGCTCCAGCCCAAGTAACATCCTGATGAATCTCCTCTGCACCCTCTCCAATGCAATCACATCCTTCCAAAAGTGTGGCGACCAGAACTGCACACAGTATTCCAGCGGTGGCCTAACTAGCGTTTTGTACAGCTCCATCATAACCTCCCTGCTACATAGCTCCCTAAATTCCATGGGTAGAAAGAGGAATGAGGTCCTCCAGGCAGATTTCAGGGAGCTAGGAAAGAGATTAAAATGCAGGACCTCAAAGGTAGTAATCTCCGGATTACTCCCAGTGCCATGAACTAGTGAGTATAGAAATAGGAGGATGGAGCAGATGAATGCGAGGCTGGAGAGATGGTGCAGGAGGGAGGGCTTTAGGTTCTTGGGACATTGGGGCCGGTTCTGGGGGAGGTGGGACCTGTACAGACCAAACGGGTTGCACCTCAACAGGACCGGGACCAATATCCTCGCGGCGGGGTTTGCTAGTACTTTTGGGAAGTGTTTAAACTAATTTGGCAGGGGGAACGGCACCAGGATGTAACATTCGAAAGGAGAAACAAAGTGCACAAATGATGGGGAGAGACAGATAGCACTAGAGTAAACGTTGATCCCCTAGAGGATGAGTCTAGGGAATTAATAATGGGAAACAGGGAAATGGCGGAGACTTTGAACAAATATTTTGTATCAGTCTTCACAGTAGAAGACACTTAAAGCATCCCAATAATGGATAATCAAGGGTCAATTGGGGGGGGGGGAAACTTAAAACAATCACTATCACTAGAGAAAAAGTACTCGGTAAACTAATGGGACTAAAGGTGAACAAGTCCCCTGGACCCGATGGCCTGCATACTAGAGTCTTAAATGAGGTGGCTGCAGAGATAGTGGATGCATTGGTTGTAATCTACCAAAATTCCCTGGATTCTGAAAAGGTCCCAGCGGATTGGAAAACCGCAAATGTAACACCCCTATTCAAGAAAGGAGGGAAACTGAAACCAGGCAACTATAGACCAGTTAGCCTAACATCTGTCATTGGGGAAATGCTGGAGACCATCATAAAGGAAGTGGTAGCAGGACATTTAGAAAAACATAATATAGTCAAGCAGAGTCAGCGTGGTTTTATGAAATGGAAATCATGTTTGACAAATTTGCTGGAGTTCTTTGAGGATATATAACGAGCAGGGTGGATAAAGGGGAAACAGTAGATGTCGTGTATTTGGATTTCCAGAAGGCATTCGATAAGGTGCCACATAAAAAGTTACTGCACAAGATAAGAGCTCACGGGGTTGGGGGTAATATATTAGCATGGATAGAGGATTGGCTAACTGACAGAAAACAGAGAGTCGGGATAAATGGGTCATTTTCAGGTAGGCAAACTATAACTAGTGGGGCACCACAGGGATCAGTGCTGGGGCCTCCACTATTTACAATCTATATTAATGACTTGGATGAAGGGACCGAGTGTAATGGAGCCAAATTTGCTGATGATGCAAAGATAGGTGGGAAAGCAAATTGTGTGGAGGACGCAAAGAATCTCCAAAGGGATACAGACAGGCTCAGTGAGTGGGCAAAAATCTGGCAGATGGAGTTTAATGTGGGAAAAAGCGAGGTTATCCACTTTGGTAGGAAAAATAAAAAAGCAAAATTATTATTTAAATGGGGCAAGATTACAAAATGCTGAGGTACAGAGGGATCTGGGGGTCCTTGTACATGAATCACGAAAAGTTAGCATGCAGGTACAACAAGTAATTAGGAAAGCAAATGGAATGTTGGCCTTTATTGCAACGGGAATGGAGTATAAAAGTAGGGAAGTCCTGTTACAACTGTACAGGGTATTGGTGAGACCACACCTGGAGTACTGCGTACAGTTTTGGTCTCCTTATTTAAGGAAGGATATACTTGCATTGGAGGCTGTTCAGAGAAGGTTCACGAGGTTGATTCCGGAGATGAAGGGGTTGTCTCATGAAGAAAGGTTGAGCAGGTTGGGCTGATATTCATTGAAATTTAGAAGAATGAGAGGGGGTCTTATTGAAACATGTAAGATTCTGAAGGGGCTTGACAGGGTAGATGCAGAGAGGATGTTTCCCCTCGTGGGGGAATCTAGAACTAGGGGGCATAGTTTCAGAATAAGGGGTCGCCCATTTCAAACGGAAATGAGGAATTTCTTCTCTGAGTGTCGTGAATCTTTGGAATTCTCTTTCCCAGAGAGCTGTGGAGGTTGGGTAATTGAATATATTTAAGGTGGAGATAGACACATTTTTGAATGGTAAGGGTGTCAAGGGTTATGGGGAGCGGGCAGGGAAGTGGAGTTGAGGCCAAGATCAGATCAGCCATGATCTTATTGAATGGCGGAGCAGGCTCGAGGGGCCAAATGACCGACTCCTGCTCCTACGTCTTATGTCGTATGTCTAGTAAGAAATAGTGATGTATTAGGTGGGGTCAGACTAAGAGAAGAAAAGGTCTAATACAGGTTTACAGTGCATGTGTGTATAGCGTGGTAAATAAGGTTGGTGAGCTGCATGCGCAAATAGCCACATGGGAATATGATGTTTTTACCCCTTCAAGTTTTTATCCAATTCCCCTTTTGAAGGCTACTATTAAATCTGTTTCCACCACTCTATCAGGCAGTGCATTCCAGATCCTAACCACGTGTTGCGTAAAAAAGTTTTACCTGATGTCGCATCTGATTCTGTTGTCAATCACCTTAAATCCGTGCCCTCTGGCTATCGGCCCTTCAGCCATTGGAAAAAGTATCTCTTTATTTACTCTATTTAAACCCTTCATGATTTTAAGCAGCTCTATCAAATCTCCACTTTGCCTTAAGAACATAAAAAATAGGAACAGGAGTCGGCCCTTCGAGCTTGCTCCGCCATTCAATAAGATCATGGCTGATCTTCTATCACATCTCCACCTTCATGCACTATCCCCATATCCTTTAATTCCCTTCGTTCCCAAAAATCAATCGATCTTTGTCTTGAATATCTCTTCTTCTTAGGCAGTCCCACGGAACCGAGCTTGGGTTGACATGTGCTCCTTCCGTTGTTTGCGCTT
This sequence comes from Somniosus microcephalus, assembly GCF_052327205.1. Taxonomy (NCBI): domain Eukaryota; kingdom Metazoa; phylum Chordata; class Chondrichthyes; order Squaliformes; family Somniosidae; genus Somniosus; species Somniosus microcephalus. Next base: position 133,951,145 of record NC_141000.1, on the reverse strand, counting down.
GCTCCCGGCGAAGAGATTTGAGGTGTTCGGCGCCTTCCCGGATGCTTCTCCTCCACTTTGTTCGGTCTTGGGCCAGGGATTCCCAGGTGTCGGTGGGGATGTTGCACTTTTTCAAGGAGGCTTTGAGGGTGTCCTTGAAGCGTTTTCTCCGTCCACCTGGGGCTCTCTTGCCGTGTCGGAGTTCCAAGTAGAGCGCTTGTTTTGGGAGTCTCGTATTGGACATGCGGACAATGTGACCCATCCATCGGAGCTGATCGAGCGTAGTCAAAGCTTCGATGCTGGCCTGAGCGAGAACACTGACGTTGGTGCGCCAATCCTGCCAACAGATTTGCAGGATCTTGCGGCAGCAGCATTGGTGATACCTACCCAGTGCTTTGAGGTGCCTGCTGTACATGGTCCATGTCTCTGAGGCATACAGCAGGGTGGGTATCACTGCTGCTCTGTAGACTATGAGCTTGGTGCTTGCGTCTACACTCACTTGGAGGTCGAGCTTCAAACCATCGTCAACACCTTCACTGAAGCGTACGAGAGCATGGGCCTTACACTAAACATCCGTAAGACAAAGGTCTTCTGCCAACCTGCCCCCGCCACACAGTACCGCCCCCCAATTATCAAAATCCACGACAAGGCCTTAGACAACGTGGACCACTTTCCATACCTCGGGAGCCTACTGTCAACAAGGGCAGACGTCGACGACAAAGTCCAACACCACCTTCAGTGTGCCAGTGCAGCCTTCAGTCGCCTGAGAAAGAGAATGTTTGAAGACCAGGACCTCAAATCCGGCACTAAGCTCATAGTCTACAGAACAGCAGTGATACCCGCCCTGCTATATGCCTCAGAGACATGGACCATGTACAGCAGGCACCTCAAAGCACTGGAGAGGTACCACCAATGCTGCCTCCGCAAGATCCTGCAAATCCATTGGCAGGATAGGCGCATCAACGTCAGTGTTCTTGCTCAGGCCAACATCCCCAGCATCGAAGCTTTGACCACGCTCGATCAGCTCCGATGGACTAACCACATCGTCCACATGCCCGATACGAGACTCCCAAAACAAGCACTCTACTCAGAGCTCCAGCACGGCAAGAGAGCCTCAGGTGGGCAGAGGAAATGCTTCAAGGACACCCTCAAAGCCTCCTTGAAAAAGCGTAACATCCCCATCGACACCTGAGAATCCCTGGCCCAAGACCGCACAAAGTGGAGGAGAAGCATCCAGGAAGGTGCCGAACACCTTGAGTCTCTTCGCCAGGAGCAAGCGGAAGCCAAGCGCAGGCAGCGCAAGGAGCGCACGTCAACCCAAGCACCCCACCCACCCGCCCCTTCAACCACCATCTGCCCTACCTGTGACAGAGATGGTAGGTCCCGCATTGGACTCATCAGTCACCTGAGAACTCATTTTTAATGTGGAAGCAAGTCATCCTCGGTTCCGAGGGACTGCCTAAGAAGGAGAAGTAGACTATGAGTTTGGTGCTGGGTTTGAGGTCCTGGTTTTCAAACACGCTCTCGCTCTTCCTCAAGCGACCGAAGGCTGCACTGGCACACTGAAGGGGATGTTAGACTTCGTCATCGATGGCTGCCCTTGTTGACAGTAGGCTCCCGAGGTATGGAAAGTGGTCCACATTGTCCAAGGCCTCGTCGTGGATTTTAATATTGGAGGGCAGTACTGTGTGCTGGGGGCAGGTTGGTAGAGGACCTTTGTCTTACGGATGTTTAGTGTAAAGCCCATGCTCTCGTATGCTTCGGTGAAGGTGTCGACGATGGTTTGGAGTTCAACCTCAGAGTGTGCACAGACGCAAGCATCGTCTGTATACTGTAATTCGATGACAGAGGTTGGAACTACCTTGGATCTGGACTGGAGGTGACGGAGGTTGAACAGTTTCCCGTTTGTTCTGTAGATTAGCTCCACTCCAACAGGGAGCTTACTGAGGGGGAGATGGAGCATTGCAGCAAGAAAGATTAAGAGCGTTGGTGCGATGACACAGCCTTGCTTGACCCCGGTCCGTACGTGAATTGGGTCTGTGGTGGATCCGTTGGTCAGGATCACGGCTTGCATGTCGGCGTGAAGCAGGCGGAGGATGGTGACAAACTTTTGAGGGCAGCCGAATTTGAGGAGGACACTCCATAATCCCTCACGGTTGACGGTGTCGAAGGCCTTTGTGAGGTCAAAGAAGGCCACGTACAGCGGTTGGTGCTGTTCCCTGCATTTCTCTTGTAGTTGACACGTGGTGAAGATCATGTCCATTGTGCCCCTTAGTGGGCGGAATCTGCATTGCGACTCTGGGAAGAGCTCTTCAGCCACTGGGAGAAGGCAATTGAGGAGGATTCTTGCGATGACTGTGGCAGGCAGCAGGGAGACTCCTCTGTAATTACTGCAATCGGACTTGTCACTTTTCTTGAAGATTACAGCATCTCTGAGATCCCCTGGCATGCTCTCCTCCTTCCAAATAAGAGAAATGAGTTCATGTATTCGCGCCAATAGTGCTTCTCCACCATGTTTTAGCGCCTCGGCGTGGATTCCATCTGCTCCTGAGGCCTTGTTGTTCTTCAGTTGTCGGGTGGCCTTTTCAACCTCATGCCGGGCTGGGGTTGTGCTGAGGTGGTGGCGGGTAGCATACTGCGGGATGGAGTTGAGGACACTCGCGTCGAAGACAGAGTCTCAGTTAAGGAGGTCTTCGAAGTGCTCCTTCCAGCGGGCACTGACTGCCTCTCTGTCCTTGATGAGTACCTCTCCGTTCTTGGCCCGCAGTGGGGTAGGACCTTGGGTGCTTGGGCCGTAGGTGGTCTTGACTGCGCTAAAGAATCCACGCATGTCGTGGTTGTTGGCTAGCTGCTGGATCTCCTGTGCTTTCTCCACCCACCATCTGTTCTTTAGGTCATGAGTTTTTTGTTGGACCTCAGCCTTCAAGCATCTGTAGAGCTGCTTTCTTGCTCTCGAGTTCTGTTGCTGTTGCCAGATCAGGAATGCCTTGCGCTTGCAGCTTATTAGCTCCAGGATCACCTGGTCATTCTCGTCGAACTAGTCTTGGTGTTTCCTGGTCGAGTGACCGAGCGTCTCTTCACAGGTGCTGATTATGGAGGCCTTGAGTGCAGACCAGGCGCTGTGGACACTCTGTGACTCTGCATCACTGGGAATCGTCAGGTTGGTTGTGAGGCGCAGGCTGAATAGGGCTTTCTTAGTAGGGTCTTTGAGTGCTCCAGCATTGATTTTCCTGCGGCATTGTTTCTGTTGCCGCCGCTGATTTGAGGTTACATTGATGGAGATGACAGAGTGGATTAGGCGGTGGTCTGTCCAGCAGTCGTCAGCTCCTGTCATGGCGCGGGTGATGCGGACGTCCTTGCGGTCCCTCGCTCGGACGATGACATAGTCCAGCAGATGCCAGTGCTTGGAGCGAGGGTGTTGCCATGAAGCCTTGTACTTGTCTCTCTGACGGAACAAGGTGTTGGTTATGACAAGGCCATGTTCTAAGCATTTCATCAGGAGGAGGGTACCGTTGGGAGTTGGCTTTCCCTACCACCTCTCTGCCAATTACACCTCCCCAGAGGTCTGTGTCCTTTCCAACTTTGGCATTAAAGTCGCCAAGGAGGATCAGCTTGTCGCCCGTTGGGACTCGGGACAGGGATTGTTCGAGACTAGAGTAGAATTCCTCTTTGGTCTCGTCTGTGGCTTCCAGTGTTTGGGCGTACGTACTAATGACTGTAGCGCACTGGTTCCGGGCTAGGGTGAGCCGTAGAGTCATGAGGCGTTCGTTTATTCCACAAGGGGAGTCTCTGAGATGTTCAACTAGCTCATTTTTTATGGCGAAGCCAACCCCATGGAGGCGGCGTTCTTCTTCAGGTTTGCCTTTTCAGAAGAAGGTGTAACCACTGCTTGCTCCTTGAGCTGGCCTTCCCCCGCCCGCCGGGTCTCGCTTAGGGCGGCGATATCTATTTTGAAACGTCTGAGTTCCCGGGCAACGATAGCAGTACGGTGTTCCGGTCTGTCGCTGTTGGGGTTGTCCATGAGGGCCCTGACGTTCCAGGTCCCGAACTTCATTTTAAAGGGTGGAAGGTGCCTGTGCGTGAATTCTTTTAACGTGGGGTGGCCATTGCACACCAGCTACCACACGGGCTTGACAGAGCAAGGTCTTGGTCCAATGGCAAGGAGATCCAAGACGATTGGAGACCAGGCTCTGCAACATTGGCCTAGCACACACACACACACAAACATACCCCTACTGTCCTCCTCCCTCCTTCCCGCAGGTCCTCACTGCCTGGGTTTCATAGGCTGCAGTGTGGTCCTCCCGGCCCCGCTGCTGGTCCACTCTCCTGGACCTCGTCCTCGTTCCTGGGTCCCGACCTCCTTATAGTGTGTCTCCTTCCAGTGAGTGTATCCCGGGGTGTTTCCTTCCAGTGAGTGTGTCCCGTGGTGTATCTCCTTCCAGTGAGTGTGTCCCGTGGTGTGTCTCCTTCCAGTGAGTGTGTCCCATGGCGTCTCCTTCCAGTGAGTGTATCCCGGGGTGTTTCTTTCCAGTGAGTGTGTCCCGTGGTGTGTCTCCTTCCAGTGAGTGTATCCCGGGGTGTTTCCTTCCAGTGAGTGTATCCCGGGGTGTCTCCTTCCAGTGAGTGTGTCCCATGGTGTGTCTCCTTCCAGTGAGTGTATCCTGGGGTGTTTCCTTCCAGTGAGTGTGTCCCATGGTGTGTCTCCTTCCAGTGAGTGTATCCTGGGGTGTTTCCTTCCAGTGAGTGTGTCGTGGTGTGTATCCTTCCAGTGAGTGTATCCTGGGGTGTTTCCTTCCAGTGAGTGTGTCCCATGGTGTGTCTCCTTCCAGTGAGTATATCCTGGGGTGTTTCCTTCCAGTGAGTGTGTCCCGTGGTGTGTCTCCTTCCAGTGAGTGTATCCTGGGGTGTTTCCTTCCAGTGAGTGTGTCCCGCGGTGTCTCCTTCCAGTGAGTGTGTCCCGTGATGTCTCCTTCCAGTGAGTGTATCCAGGGTGTTTCCTTCCAGTGAGTGTGTCCCGCGGTGTTTCCTTCCAGTGAGTGTATCCTGGGGTGTTTCCTTCCAGTGAGTGTGTCCCGCGGTGTCTCCTTCCAGTGAGTGTGTCCCGTGGTGTGTCTCCTTCCAGTGAGTGTGTCCCGTGGTGTCTCCTTCCAGTGAGTGTATCTGGGGTGTCTCCTTCCAGTGAGTGTATCCCGGCGTGTTTCCTTCCAGTGTGTCCCATGGTGTGTCTCCTTCCAGTGAGTGTATCCCGGGGTGTTTCCTTCCAGTGAGTGTATCCCGGGGTGTTTCCTTCCAGTGAGTGTGTCCCATGGTGTGTCTCCTTCCAGTGAGTGTATCCTGGGGTGTTTCCTTCCAGTGAGTGTGTCCCGCGGTGTCTCCTTCCAGCGAATGTGTCCTGTGGTGTGTCTCCTTCCAGTGAGTGTGTCCTGTGGTGTGTCTCCTTCCAGTGAGTGTGTCCCGTGGTGTGTCTCCTTCCAGCGAGTGTGTCCCGTGGTGTGTCTCCTTCCAGCGAATGTGTCCTGTGGTGTGTCTCCTTCCAGTGAGTGTCTTGCATATACTCAATGACTGAGCATCCATGGCTCTCTGGGGTAGAGAATTCCAAAGATTCAGTGTTCTCGATTCCCCAGCCATGGGAAACATTTTCCCAGCATTAACCCTGTCAAGCCCCTTAAGAATTTTATATGTTTCAATTAGATCACCTCTCATTCTTCTAAACTCTAAGGAATATAGGCCCAGTTTACTCAATCTCTCCTTATAGGGCAATCCCCCTCATCCCAGGAACCAGTCTAGTGAACTTTCGTTGCACTCCCTCTAAGGCAATTATGTCTTTCCTTAGGTAAGGAGACCAGAACTGTACACAATACTCCAGGTGTGGCCTCACCAGGGCCCTGTATAATTGCAGTAAAATGTCTTTACTCTTATACTCTAATCCTTTGTAACAATAGCTAACATACCATTTGCTTTCATAATTGCTTGCTGTACCTGCATGTTAACGTTCTGTGATTCATGTACAAGGACACTCAGGTCCTTGAGTGCAAACATTTCCCAATCTCTCACCATTCAAATAATACTCTGCTTTTCCGACCAAAGTGGATAACTTCACCCTTCCCCACATTGTATTCCATTTGCCATGTTCTTGCCCACTCAGTCAACCTGTCTAGATCTCTCTGCAGCCTCTTTGTGTCATCCTCACAGCTTACTTTCCCACCTAACTTTGTATCATCAGCAAACTTGGATACGTTACACTCAGTCTCTTCATCTAAGTCATTAATATAGATTATAAATAGCTGAGACCCAAGTACTGATCCTTGCGGTACTCCGCTAGTTACAGCCTGCCGACCTGAAAAAGTCTCGTTTATTCCTACTCTCTCTTTTCTGTCCATTAACCAATCCTCAATCCATGCTAATATATTACCCCCAATACCATGAGTCCTAATTTTGTGTAATAACCTCTTGTGTGGCACCTTATTGAATGCCTTCTGAAAATCCAAATACACCACATCCACTGGTACCCCCTTATCCATCCTACAAGTTACATCTTCAAAAAACTCCAACATATACATTAATGATCTAGATAAGGGAACTAGATGTAATATCTCCAAGTTTGCAGACGACACAAAGCTGGGTGGGCGTGTGTGTTGCGAGGAGGATACCGAGAAACTCCAGGATGATTTGGACAGGTTGGGTGATTGGGCAGAAGCATGGCAGATGCAATATAATGTGGATAAATGCGAGGTTATCCACTTTGGTGTCAAAAACAGAAAGGCAGACTATTATCTGAATGGCAATAGATTGGGAGAAGGGGAAGTGCAACGAGACCTGGGTGTCCTTGTGCACCAGTCACTGAAGGTAAGCATGCAGGTGCAGCAGGCGGTGAAGAAGGCAAATGGTATGTTGGCCTTCATAGCAAAAGGGTTTGAGTACAGGAGCAAGGATGTCCTGCTGCAGTTGTACAGGGCCTTGGTGAGACCACACCTTGAGTACTGTGTGCAGTTTTGGTCACCTTATCTGAGGAAGGATGTTCTTGCCATGGAAGGAGTTCAGCGAAGATTCACAAGGCTGATCCCTGGGATGGCAGGAATGACGTATGAGGAGAGATTGGGTCGATTGGGCTTATACTCGCTGGAGTTTAGAAGAATGAGAGGGGATCTCATCGAAACTTATAAAACTCTGACAGGCCTGGACAAACTAGATGCAGGTAGAATGTTCCCGATGGTCGGAGAGTCCACAACCAGGGGTCATAGTCTAAGGATAAGGGGTAAGCCATTTAGGACAGAGATGAGGAAGAATTTCTTCACCCAGAGAGTGGTGAACCTGTGGAATTCTCTACCATAGAAGGCAGTTGAGGCCAAGTCTTTAAATATATTCAAGAAGGAGTTAGATATATTTCTTAGAGCTAAAGGTATCAAGGGATATGGGGAGAAGGCAGGTACGGGGTACTGAGTTTGGATGATCAGCCATGATCTCATCAAATGGCGGAGCAGGCTCGAGGGGCGGAATGGCCTACTCCTGCTCCTATCTTCTATGTTTCTATGTCAACCACTATTTCCCTTTCATAAAACCATGTTGACTCTGCCTATTATGATTTTCTAAGTGCCCTGTTACCACGTCTCGAGTAATAGATTCTTGCATTTTGCCTATTACTGATGTCAGGCTAACTGGTCCCTTCTCTATAGCCTTCTCTGCTCTAAGGAGAACAAACCCAGTTTCTCCAATCTATCTCTCATCTCTGGAACCATTCCAGTAAATCTCTCCTGCACCCTCTCCAAATCCTTCACGTAGAAACATAGAAGATAGGAGCAGGAGTAGGCCATTCGGCCCCTCGCGCCTGCTCTGCCATTCAATGCGATCATGGCTGATCATCCAAATTCAGTACCCGGTCCCTGCTTTCTCCCCATACCCCTTGATCCCTTTAGTCTTAAGAAATATATCCAACTCCTTCTTGAATATATTTAATGTATTGGCCTCTACTACCTTCTGTGGTAGAGAATTCCACAGGTTCACCACTCTCTGGGTGAAGAAATTCCTCCTCATTTCTGTCCTAAATGGCCTACCCCTTATCCTTAGACTGTGACCCCTGGTTCTAGACTCCCCGACCATCAGGAACATCCTTCCTGCATCTAGTCTGTCCAGTCCTGTCAGAATTTTATAAGTTTCAATGAGATCCCCTCTCATTCTTCTAAACTCCAGCGAGTACAAGCCCAATCGACCCAATCTCTCCTCATACGTTATTCCTGCCATCCCAGGTATCAGCCTGGTGAATCTTCGCTGAACTCCTTCCATGGCAAGAACATCCTTCCTCAGATAAGGCGACCAAAACTGCACACAATACTCAAGATGTGGTCTCAGCAAGGCCCTGTATAACTGCAGCAAGACATCCTTGTTCCTGTACTCAAACCCAACCGCCTGCTGTACCTGCATGCTTACCTTCAGCGACTGGTGCACAAGGACACCCAGGTCTTGTAAGATTCGAAATTTTCAGCAATAATCACGCAAGAAAACAGGATAAAATAAGACAGTTTATTAGACCAAAGTAAGCTTGCACAGAAAAACCTTTGATAAAAGGGCATACAAAATGGCCGCCGGGCCTCGTGATCAGTTTCTGGATCATTTGATTTCTGTTACTGCAAGCCAGACAGGCTTGTGGATTGAAAACAGTAAGCCCGCGAAAGCCAGTATCGGGAAACCGAAACTCAGGGAAACAGCATACATATTCAATGGATTCTAAGTACAGGACGGTTTCAGGCAAACAGGATGGGGCCCATCAAGATATGGGCGGACAATGCATGAACACTTATACCCATTTAATGTACAAAGGAGAAACCGTTTAACAGCCATCAAGGGAAATCTCCAGACCGATCAATATGCGAACCGAGTCACGGTGACAATGTAAAAGACATTAAAAGACATTATCGGCCAGGAAGGCCAGTTAAGTTATCACCGGCTCCCGTTACAAGACAAAGCGCCCCTGCAGAGATTTCTGCCCGCCAAAATTAATACAAAGACAGGACTATGATTTGGCGGGAGATAAGACTGTCCCAAAAGGGTATAACTATGGATTGAAAGTCCATCAAAGTTACGGTTACACAGATCCAGGATCAAGTCCACATTTCACTTCTTCGGAATTCGACCAAGACGTTTCTTCTTTTTCGAGGACGCTTCGGACGGACTTTTCAGTGCAAGGCAGCACTTCGATTTCGGGACACGATCGGTGTTCAGCCAGACAAGGCTCGGCCACGACGGGAAGACGACGAGGGTGGCCCGGGTGCTGTTGTCGGGAGATCATCGACGACCCAGGCCGAAGGAGAAGACACCCTCGGGAAAAAAAACCGACGATCCAGGTCGGATAAAAAGGACATTCCGAGCCTAGCCAGGCAAGGCCTCGACACGTGCATCCATTTCTCCAACATCACATTGGTGGCAGGGACTGCTCCATGAACCCAAATCCACAATAGTGGATCTCAACCTTGACGAGCGCTCATCGAGGCTGTGTCTACCCCGCCGCCTCGAGAGAGAGAGAGAATATCGACTGCGCCAGAAGTTTCCAGATCCACGTGACGACGGAAAGCTGTGCTAAAAGATTGCGAACCCCTTTTTGCGATTCTGATAGTGGTGAGCATGATCCCGAGTTCCTCAAATCGAAACTTAGTTTAGGTATTTAGGGGAGGGAGTAAGGTTAAATCGTAATGTGTTTCCCCTTTTACGACGTGCCGTGTGTTCCCCATTTCCATAGAGTCAAGTTCATAAATTTGTGCATGATTGTAGTTACTTTAATCTGTGCCTATGACATGTATTTTGTAATGCTTCAAACTGTTTAAAAATAAAAGCATCCATTTCATGCTATTCAACCTGGTCTATTGAGTCCTTTCTCTGCACTACAGTTCTCTGCATCTAAGTCCAAGGTCTAGAACCGTAGGGGAGAGTGGGTCGAACCACTCAAGGGTAATTATTGCACAAAGCCTGGCAGGAGACCAGAACGAGCAAGAGAAACCCCCTACAGAAATGGCGACCGCGGCAGGACCTTGGCAGCAGGAAAGTAGTGTGTTAGATCAAGGTCTGAATAAACGAAATGTGATGGATGAAAGAATAGCGGATTATGTTTTTGGAAAAGTCAACCTCACAAAACAATGGATATCTGACCTATTAAGGGATAGGCGCCCGCTAGATGCAGCCATCAAGTGGACAGAGGGTAAAAAGCATAAGAAATCTGTAGAAAAGGCGGTCTGGCTGATGTGCTACAAGAAGCAAGTCCAGCTTTTGGACCAAGTCGTTGCAGCACAAACAGCCCAGATCAAAGGGTTGCTTACAGACGTAGAGGAAAAGGTTGCGGGAGGTCAAAAACTGATTGAATCGCTTAACGCGCTGAATCAGGAACGCCACTCCACAACTCGCTGCCACGAAACCCAGGTAGAGTATTTAAAATGTCAGGTCATTGAAGCCAAGGCCTGTGAAGGTAGAATGAGAAAGAGGTGTTTCCGTCTAGCTAAGCAAATAGAGACCCAAGAGGAAAAACTTCTGGGAGCCAGGGCAGCATATAAGATGGCCATGGAGGATAGATCTGAGAGCACCAACCACAGCGCTTGCCGCCGGGAGCAAGAGGACCGGAGAACGGCCCTAGCCAAGGCAAACGGGTTGGTGTGTCTCATAAACCCACCAGCGAGCCAGCTATTGCTAGCCAAGGAATCCAAAAGACCGATTCCACAAGAGATAGTTCAGGAACCAACCCCCGAACCCTCTGCGCCTCCTGCTTATGATGAGTCTTGGACTCCGGGGAAGGAAACGGAGACAGTAGATGAAGAGATTCTTGAGGTAGAGCAACACCAGATAGTAGAGTCGGGGCCGGCGCCGATGTGTCCAACTCGACACCGGAGGCTCGGTCCGAATGAAGACAATGGCGAGGACGGACCCCTTGTGAATCAGATCATAATGCCCCACAGCGCACAACAGCTGAGGGCAATGATAAGTCACATTCCAAAACTCTCCGAGTCAGGAGATCCCTCCGTCCATTTTAGGGATGTGGAGCAGACCGCAGCAGTTAATGACTGCGATGGGGCTGAACAGTCTAAGATGCTGCTGTTCTCCCTGGACAGCTCGCTCCTCCAGTGTCTCCCTGACGAGAGCAAGAGAGGGCACAGGGAATATGAGTTGTTACGGGACGAGATCCTGGAGATTATAGGAGAGGGTGACGGAACTCTGTTCCTCCGTTTAGAAAAGACAGTGCAGCTAGAGGGGGAACCCCCACGGGTTTTCGCCGGAAGGTTGTGGCCCGTGTATCGGCGCAGCTGCCCGGGAGGACCGGAACGGAACGCGCTAAATGATGAACAAAGGGCTCATTGGCTCCGGTGCCTGGTAGCAGGTTGCTTGCCAATAGTGAGGGAGCAGGCCAAAGCATGGTTTGACCCCACTAACGCCCGCTCCACGGAGGAACTAGTACTTGATCAGCTCACGATCAGTTACAGGAACAACAAGGGTAGGAAAACGCCTGTTTTAAAAGGAAAGGTACATGAGGCAAGGCCCGCAGCTTCTGCTAAAAAGGAATGGCATCAGGAGGGGAATCGCCCTCCCCAAGCCAACAGCAGTTGTTACGGGTGTGGGAAGGAGGGTCATTGGCGCAAGGACTGTAGAAATCCATGGAAGGATAAGATAGAGAGAATGTTCGCCGCAGCCCAAGCCTGAGCCCAAGCCCAGACCGTTGCCCCAGCACCAGTCCAAGCCCAGACCGCTGCCCCAGCACCAGCCCAGAACCCAACCGTAGCCCCTGCCCCAACAACAGGAGGTGGTGCGGTTGTGGATCCCGCTACGATTGAGTCAATCTTGGAGACTATGCGGTCTCTGATGACCTCGCAGGGGAAGGTAGCGGTCGCCAACAGCCCTATCGCTCCCGAGACCCCAACCGAAGCACCTAAATGACTGATGCCTGCGCAGCCCGTCTACTTGTGTCCGCTCCGATATGACGCCCGGAGAAGACCTGTGGTGGAAATGGAGGTGGAAAGGGAAAAGGGTAGTTACCTGTTGGATACGGGAGCTTCGTGTACCGTGATCCACACAGCTAGACCTTTTGCCTCACCTCTGTCCACCCAGGCTCCATTCTTAGTATCGGGTTTCACAGGCAGAGAACAGGCTGGCGCGTACTCCATCCCGCTCTCCATTCATTTGGGAGCACTCCACACCACATGGACGTGTATCCTATTGAAGTGGAGTGAGGGGGGTGGAAAAGGCATCCTCGGGGCTGATTTCTTGGTGGAACACGGGATCCTCGTGGACCTGAGAAATCACTGTCTCTGGGGAGCCGAGAGCGGTTTAGGTAAGGTAGTCGTAATCCCAGGGAGGGAAGAAAAGGGGGCCCTGTGCACCATGAAGCCGTCAGGAGGTTACGATCTCGAGCTCATGGTAGCGAACGTCCCAACGGACTTGCAGGCGTGTGTGTCGGAAAATCTGACCGCGTTTGCCACCCACAAGCACGACTGTGGGAGAGTCACTGGGTTTGAAGTCAGCGTAGACGGGGACCCCATGATCCGACCCCAAAAGCAGTATAATTTCCCCAAGGAGGCAGAACCCGACATGGAGACCGCAATATCTTCATTGGTGCAGCAGGGCGTATTGAGACCAATAGCCACTCACGTGAACTCCCCCTTATGGCCGGTAAAGAAGCCGGACAATTCGTGGAGAGCCACGGTGGACTACAGAGTCCTCAATAGTAACATCCCAGCCTGCGCGCCCATGGTAGCAGCAGTTGCAGACCTAATAGGGAGTATTCCAGCATCGGCGACCACGTTCACGGTGCTGGACATCTCGAACGGTTTCTGGTCCATTCCGCTGCGGCGGGAGGATCAGTACAAGTTTGCCTTTACTTTCAAAGGGCAACAGTACACTTGGAACTGCTTGCCACAGGGTTTTCACAACAGCCCCAGCATTTTCCATCAATGCATGGCGGGGAGTTTAAAAGAGTTTAGCCAGTCCAACCAGATAGTACAGTATGTGGACGACCTACTCCTGTTCACGGACACAAGGGAGGAGCACGGCCCACTATTAGCCAAATTATTGGAACTGTTAGAAAGGAAGGGTTTCAAAGTAAACCCAAAGAAAGCACAGATCGGCCAGCAGGAAGTCAAATTCCTGGGTCTGGCCATCCGCGCTGGAGAAAGAGCCATAGATAAGGCCAGAAGGGAATCAGTACAAGATCTGCCGATCCCCAACACAGTAACGGGTGTAAGGTCCTTTTTGGGATTGACCGGGTACTGCAGAGATTTCATCGAGGACTATGCTGCCACAGCAGCCCCGCTACTCCAACTCTTACACAAGGGAGTCGAGTGGTCTTGGGATGAGGGGTGCCAGGCAGCATTCGAGAAGTTGAAAAGAGATCTGCAGACCGCGCCAGCCCTAGGGGCCATAGATGGGGGAGAGGAGTTCTTCCTGGAGGTAGCCGCTAGTGGGGACAGCTGGAGCGCCGTGTTGCTCCAGGAGCGGCACGGCAAGCTGAGACCGGTAGTTTATTCCTCCAGGGTGCTCACGGATGTAGAGAGGAGTTTCTCCAATTGCGAACGGCATCTCCTGGCCACGCATTGGGCTGTGAACAGATCAGTGATCTTCACAGGAACCTCTTCCATCACGCTCCTCACCCAGCACACCCCCACAAAGATGCTTCTGGATGGAAGGATTAAGGATGGGACCGTAAGCAGCGCTCGGATTGCGCGCTGGACCCTCCTCCTTTCCCAGATGGATCTCAAAGTTAAAGGCCTCTGCGAGCCAAAGCTCGCAGCCAACATGGTATATCCCGGAACAGCCCATCGGTGTTCCGTAGAAGGGGTATGGGAGGTCAACATAGGTTTACGGGCCGGGATACACCCCACAGGCCGCGAAATCTACGTAGACGGTTCTAGCACTGTATCTGCTGGCGAACGACTCACAGGGTGTGGAGTTTATGACCCTGCGGCAAACATTGCCCTGGCAATTAAGCTCCCCAGCACTATGAGCGCACAGCAGGCTGAACTGTCCGCGGTGGCGTACGTGGTCACCCACCCCGAAATCTTCCCGACCCCATACACTATTTGCTCGGACAGCATGTTCACGTGCAATTCGTGTATGGAATACCTCGCCATCTGGTCCCGCCGCGGATATACCTCCGCGGACGGGCGGCCTTTAACAGTTAAGCCCTTGCTGGAAAAGATCCTGGCAGCTGTGGGAGAGGAAGGAGAGGTGTTCATCCATAAGGTGAAGGCTCATTCCACCACAGAACCCCGCAGTCAGGGCAACCAGCAGGCGGATGCGCTAGCCAGGGAGGGTGCCCGCAACGGCATTCTCTGGGACCCCTATGGACCCGGACCCGTGGCGGCGATCCAAGGCAGGGAGGGAATTCCAGGGAACACAGGGGTGACACCGCCCCCAGACCTCAAGACCGTCCAAACCCTGGATCCCGCCCTAAAAACAGTCCTAAAAGCCATCACAGAAGGCAAGCAGGTAGAGGGTCCGTACAGTACGGCAGCCCTCTCAGTCAAAGAAGGCATGCTGTTCCGAGAGGAGCAATGGGTTGTGCCGCAGCAGCACCGGAGGGAATTCCTGCAACTGGCCCACGAGGGTCCAGGGGCGGGACACCCCGGGCCTGAGGTTACCTGGCAGCGGGTAGAGCAGGCGGGATGGTGGCCGGGACTTCGGGACGATGTCCGCGAATTCTGCACAAGCTGTCTTGTGTGCGCTGCAAACAACCCAGACCCCCACAAAAGGAAGGTGCCCATGGGGCACATCAGGAGGGTAGAGGGACCATGGCAGTCGATTCAGGTCGACTAAATAGGGCCCCTGCCCGCCGCCCAGGGAGGATATAAGTACTGCCTTGTCCTGGTAGATGTGTTCACCAAATGGGTAGAAGCTTTCCCGTGCAGAACAGCTACGGCACTGGGCACTGCTAAGATCTTGATTCGGGAAGTGTTCTCACGGTGGGGACTCCCCCGTTTTGTAGAGTCCGACCAAGGGAGTCAGTTCACCGGTCAAGTAATGCAGAACGCCCTCATGCATTGAGGGGAAGTGGCACGTAGCATACAATCCCCAGTCATCCGGGATTGTTGAACGCATGAATCGGACCCTCAAGGAAAAGCTGAGGAAAGAGACAATGGGCTCGCCCCAGAAATGGGCGGAGGTCCTGCCTTTAGTCCTCATGGGGATCCGAGCCAGCCAGTCCAAAAGTACGGGGTATTCCCCGCATGAATTAATGACTGGAAGGATCATGCGAACACCCACCCATGTACTAGCCCCGGTGCTCACTGAGGGCCAGCTCCGAGAGGTGAAGCGAGACAAATTCGTCCAAACCCTTTTGGAGCGCCTGAAACAGATTTATGGGCAGGCGGCTGGGAACATGGGAAGACAGCACCAGGGAAATCGACTGTTACTGGAACCTCGTAAGCAACAAGAGTGGGTAGTCGGAGACCAGGTCATGGTCCGAAACTACGCCAGGGTAGGGAGTTTTGAACCATTGTACATGGGGCCTTACAGCATTGTAGACAAGGCCAGCCCCATGGTTTATGCAGTGAAGGTGCCCCGACGTACCAAATGGTTTCACATTAACCAGTGTAAACTGTTTAAATCGGGTGCACAAGGGCCAACAAAAGGGACCAGGTCTGAGAACAAAAATCCTCAGCCTGTAACAGAGTTACAGACCACACAGGCTGGAACAGTAGCCTGCGTGAAGGGAGGGGCCACCCCATCGGAGTGGGAGGTCTCCCCTCTAATTTGGGATTCGGACGAGGAAGAGCCTGAACAGCTCGACCTCGCCTTAGACCCGAACAGCTCGACCTCGCCTTAGACCCAATCACGGAGGAGGAAGAGTCAGAGGACGACGATCCCGCCCTCGACTCAAGCTTGGGGGAGGTAGGGAATGGGGGCGGAGACTCACTACCTGTAGGGACAGGTGAGGTGGAGTCGGAAGCCACAAATCCCGGCCCCGGGGGGGGCGGAGCCTGAGGGAGGGGAGCTGGAGCCGGCAGCTGTGGTGGAACCACAGGCTGTGACGGTGACAGTCCCAACCCCCAGTCCATCAGCCCCGGGAGCCTCACCCAAAGCAGCCCCTCGTAGGTCGACTCGAGCGCCCCAGCCCAGAAAGTTTTGGTCAGATTCTCCCCATTTTTCCCAACCTCGGTTTAGAACAGCCCCAGAAAGGCATGGTTCCCATTCAGCAGCGACAGGCTGCGGGGGATCAAAGCCGAAGGCCAGTGCAGCCCCACCGCAGGGTGTGGCACGCTGCAGCCCTCACAGGAATTCAGTAGGCCGCCCGGCGGAGGGCGGCGCTGTACATAAGTTAAGTTAGGTAATTATGATGATAGTTTAAGGAATATAAAGTTTACGGTGTTAAGAAATATTAAGAGTACAATTTTGAAGTCTGCCCGGTATGTGTGCTTGTTTGGGAGCGGGGTCCAGGAACCCGCGCGTCCATTTAATTAGGCCAGCACCTATTGGGAGCCTGGCTACATCATTTTATTGGTTACAGAAACCTGGGATATGATGAAAAAGATTCTCATCGTGTTCGTGGCGATCGGGTGCGGGTGGGCCTACCGAGGCCGCACCAAGGACGTCATCATCTTCGGGTGTTCCGGGGACACGGTCCCCATCGCAACGGATGGGACAGGGGAGCGAGAGGTTGAGGAAACCGCCACCTACTTCCACCAGGGGAGATGGCCAGGTTGGCTGGGGACGAATTCTACGGAATACTCCAGCAATTTCGGTTTTGCCTACCAAGAGACTTCGTTAACGTGCCTTCGGGTGAGGATCCTTGCACCCAGAGTCAGCGTTACCGTGGGAAAGAGGATCTGTCTGGTGTGTAATGGGAACGTACCACTAAGGCGATGGTGGTGGCTGCGAAAGCTGGGAAAGGACATGAAGAACTCTACGGTCGAGTGGGAGCGACTGGGTAATAATACCCATCGGACTATTACGGGGACTCACGGACAATTACGTGTGTGTTGGGACAAATGGTGGGAACCAGATGAAGGAATATATGTGGGGTTCAAAACGCGTTTGCCCCAAGGGCGTATCCATCTTCTTCCAGAGGCAGTGGCAGGATGAAGGAAAGGGGATGAGATGGGATGTCAGCACTCGAGCGTGCGGAGCCCCATACTCCCCTATTCCGGTAAACGCCACTGAACTCATCACCCGCCCACGCAAGCCCCTGCCCACGCTTCCGGTAGCACTAGCCCAGAAAGAAGGGTGCCCAACCACCACCAAGGGACCCGGGAACGGTTTAGTATTGGTACCCACCGGTCAGGTGCTGTACCAAGGAGTACACTACGCGGTGGCCTCAGTGATTTTAAACCTCACTGAGGTACGATTGCCGGAGTGGTGTCCCAAAGAAACGGAACAATTATACCAGGTCCTGTTAACCTGAATGTTTAGACAGTTTTACGAGTTTGACTTTGCCGACATTGACAAAGACAAATTATACACCACACCACCAGAAGTTTTGGATCGAGTCGGGAGGCAAAGAAGGGGTACAATAAATGACATATTCACTGCTTTTAATACCGGGACATCTGTCGTCAACGCTCTAGATAACGTGGAGCTGCAGACACAGATCAACGGTTTAAAAGCCCAGTTAAGGAACATACTGACAGACGAAAATAAGGTAGTGGGTTCTGAGTTACATGAGGACCAGGCCATGACACTACACTTTAAGGAAATAATAGCGGAGCTGGAGAAACACGCGAGAACGGTAAATGCGCTCATTAAGGAGGATCGGAATGCGTCCGATCAAGCTGCGCAAAACGAGGCCTGTGTGCTATACGGGGCGTGGTTACTGGGCGAGGGCCGCAGTAATCTTGAGGATTTAAAACAGGGTTTGGTCCCGTCCTGGATCAGCAACAAGCACTTGCAAGCGCTCCACCCTTTTGAGAATGCATTAAGCCCGTGCCAGCTCAGACTAGCTGCAGAAGCGTACCCAGTCCCAGTGGACTGCGGACGTTCGAATCATACTATCATGGGAATAGTGGTAAGAATGCCGGTGTTGGGTCCCGCAGCAAAGCCCGCCCCGGTACACAGGGTGGAGAACATTGGAGTCATTCAGGGGGGCGCACACATTCGTTACGCAGTGGTCCCGCCTTACGTCATCAGATGGGAGCGTACGATGGCAGGCACCGACCTCTCGGGGTGTCGGAGCCGGGGAGCACACATCATCCTGTGTCCCCAGCACTTGAATGCCTTTTTGAAACCACAGTGCGGGTTCAGAACCGCTAGCGCGAAGCCGATAAATTGCACCATGGAGGCAATGGCAGAGGACCATGTGCCCCCGCAGGTAGCATATATCGGGGGTGGGACATACTGCGTCACCACTGCAGCGCCTCACTACCGCTACGGACAACATGAGTGGTGTTCGATCAGTGATAGCAGTTTCTGTTTCAAACCCAGGGCCGAGGTTCAAGTGGCACAACAACGAATTGTCCCCATTCCTGCACCCTCCACCGTTCACCTCACTGTCAAAGAGAATTTCACGGACTTGCAACGATTCATCGCGCATTTTGGTTATGTCATTCCCCCTCTTCCCGAACACCTCACCAAGATTTTAAAAGCCGTTATAGTTTCACAGAAACATTTTTACACACTGGAGCAGAAGACTTTAGAGATAGGAAAAGACATATTGGACATAGTCATCCCACCATGGTGGGACTTGTTCACTAACATAGAGGTCCCGGCCTGGATTAGAATAGCATCCCACATCCTAGTAGTGTGTCAGGTTTTAATTGTGATAATTTTGCTATTCGTGCATTGCAAAAGAGGCAAACGCCTCCAGAGGCACGAGAACACAGGAGAATGGAGAGAACGCTATGTGCGAATGGGGGAAGAAGACACCCCACTTTAAGTTGCTAGTATTGAAGGTTAAGCGTCCCTCCATTTTTAGATTTTGGCCATTTGCGTGTTTTTGTTTTAAGCATATGAATATTGTTATGCTTTTAGTCGTTCTTAAGTTTTTGGATTAATAAAAGGTGTATGCAGGTGGTGCAAGAGGGTATCAACCCCTGCACATCTGACAGATGAATGTGTTATAGTTTAAGAAGTGCTGCCTATGATTGTCCAAATGTGCACAAAGTAATTTTTGTTTTTTTCGGAAATGGGACTGCATGTGTCGTGAGGGTCATAGATAGTTAAGTGCCAGGAATGTTTGGATGTGGGGAATCAGGGAAAATTTGCTCACCAAGGATCATTGATACCTCTAGCAAGCTATCAGTATCACAGGGGGGCCTGTAAGATTCGAAATTTTCAGCAATAATCACGCAAGAAAACAGGATAAAATAAGACAGTTTATTAGACCAAAGTAAGCTTGCACAGAAAAACCTTTGATAAAAGGGCATACAAAATGGCCGCCGGGCCTCGTGATCAGTTTCTGGACCATTTGATTTCTGTTACTGCAAGCCAGACAGGCTTGTGGATTGAAAACAGTAAGCCCGCGAAAGCCAGTATCGGGAAACCGAAACTCAGGGAAACAGCATACATATTCAATGGATTCTAAGTACAGGACGGTTTCAGGCAAACAGGATGGGGCCCATCAAGATATGGGCGGACAATGCATGAACACTTATACCCATTTAATGTACAAAGGAGAAACCGTTTAACAGCCATCAAGGGAAATCTCCAGACTGATCAATATGCGAACCGAGTCACGGTGACAATGTAAAAGACATTAAAAGACATTATCGGCCAGGAAGGCCAGTTAAGTTATCACCGGCTCCCGTTACAAGACAAAGCGCCCCTGCAGAGATTTCTGCCCGCCAAAATTAATACAAAGACAGGACTATGATTTGGCGGGAGATAAGACTGTCCCAAAAGGGTATAACTATGGATTGAAAGTCCATCAAAGTTACGGTTACACAGATCCAGGATCAAGTCCACGTTTCACTTCTTCGGAATTCGACCAAGACGTTTCTTCTTTTTCGAGGACGCTTCGGACGGACTTTTCAGTGCAAGGCAGCACTTCGATTTTGGGACACGATCGGTGTTCAGCCAGACAAGGCTCGGCCACGACGGGAAGACGACGAGGGTGGCCTGGGTGCTGTTGTCGGGAGATCATCGACGACCCAGGCCGAAGGAGAAGACACCCTCGGGGAAAAAAAACCGACGATCCAGGTCGGATAAAAAGGACATTCCGAGCCTAGCCAGGCAAGGCCTCGACACGTGCATTCATTTCTCCAACATCACATTGGTGGCAGGGACTGCTCCATGTACCCAAATCCACAATAGTGGATCTCAACCTTGACGAGCGCTCATCGAGGCTGTGTCTACCCCGCCGCCTCGAGAGAGAGAGAGAGAGAATATCGACTGCGCCAGAAGTTTCCAGATCCACGTGACGACGGAAAGCTGTGCTAAAAGTTTGCGAACCCCTTTTTGCGATTCTGATAGTGGTGAGCATGATCCCGAGTTCCTCAAATCGAAACTTAGTTTAGGTATTTAGGGGAGGGAGTAAGGTTAAATCGTAATGTGTTTCCCCTTTTACGACGTGCCGTGTGTTCCCCATTTCCATAGAGTCAAGTTCATAAATTTGTGCATGATTGTAGTTACTTTAATCTGTGCCTATGACATGTATTTTGTAATGCTTCAAACTGTTTAAAAATAAAAGCATCCATTTCGTGCTATTCAACCTGGTCTATTGAGTCCTTTCTCTGCACTACAGTTCTCTGCATCTAAGTCCAAGGTCTAGAACCGTAGGGGAGAGTGGGTCGAACCACTCAAGGGTAATTATTGCACAAAGCCTGGCAGGAGACCAGAACGAGCAAGAGAAACCCCATACAGTCTCGTTGCACTTCCCCTTCTCCCAATCTATTGCCATTCAGATAATAATCTGCCTTCCTGTTTTTGATAACCTCACATTTATCCACGTTACATTGCATCTGCTATGCTTTTGCCCAATCACCCAACCTGTCCAAATCATCCTGGAGTTTCTCGGCATCCTCCTCACCACACACACGCCCACCCAGCTTTGTGTCGTCTGCAAATTTGGAGATATTACATCTAGTTCCCTTGTCTAGATCATTAATATATATTCTGAATAGCTGGGGCCCAAGGACCAATCCCTGCGGTACCCCACTAGTCATTGCCTGCCACTCGGAAAAAGACCCGTTTATTCCAACTCTTTGCTTTCTGTCTGCCAACCAGTTCTCTATCCAAGTCAATACCTTGCCCCCAATCCCATGTGCCTTAACTTTACACGCTAATCTCTTACGCGGGACCTTATCGAAAGCCTTCTGAAAGTCCAAATACATCACATCCACTGGTTCTCCCTTATCTATTCTACCAGTTACATCCTCAAGAAATTCCAGTAGATTAGTCAAGCACGATTTACCTTTTGTAAATCCATGTTGACTTTGTCCAATCCTGTCACTGTTTTCCAAGTGCTCTGCTATTACATCTTTTATAATGGACTCTAGCATTTTCCCCACTACCGATGTCAGGCTTACCGGTCTGTAATTCCCCGTTTTCTCTCTACCACCTTCCTTGAATAGTGGGGTAACATTAGCTACCCTCCAATCCATGGGTACTGTTCCAGATTACATCGAATGCTGGAAGATGATCAGCAAAGCATCAACTATTTCTAGGGCTACTTCGTTAAGTACCCTAGGATGTAGATTATCAGGCCCTGGGGATTTATCAGCCTTCAATCCCATCAATTTCCCTAACACCATTTCCCTACAAATACTGATTTCTTTCAGTTCCTCCCTTTCATCAGGCCCCATGTTCCCCGACATCTCTGGGAGGTTATTTGTGTCCTCCTTTGTGAAGACAGAACCAAAATATGTATTTAATTGGTCTGCCATTTCATTGTTCCCCATTATAAATTCCCCTGATTCTGACTGCAAGGGACGTACGCTTGACTTCACCAATCTTTTTCTCTTCACATATCTATAAAAGCTTTGAGTCAGTTTTTATGTTCCTTGCAAGCTTACTCTCATATTCTATTTTCCCCCTCTTAATTAATCCCTTTGTCCTCCTTTGTTGAATCCTAAACTGCTCCCAATCCTCAGGTTTACTGCTTTTTCTGGCCAATTTATATGTCCTCTCCTTGGATCTTATGCTATCCCTAATTTCCCTTGTTAGCCATGGTTGAGTCACCTTTTTTGTTTTATTTTTATGCCAAACTGGGCTGAACAAATTCTGTAGTTCATCCATGCGGTCTTTGAATGTTTGCCATTGCCTATCCACCGTCAACCCTTTGAGTGACATTCCCCAATCAATCCTACCCAACTCATGCCTCAGACCATTGTAGTTTCCTTTATTTAAATTTAGGACCCTAGTCTCTGAGTCGACTACTTCATTCTCCATCTTAATTAAGAATTCGATCATATTATGATCGCACCGACCTAAGGGGCCTCGTACAACAAGATTGCTAATTAATCCTTTCTCGTTACATAATACCCAGTCTAAGATGGCCTGATCTCTGGTTGGTTCCTCGACATATTGGTCCAGGAAACCATCCCTTAAACACTCCAGGAATTCCTCCTCCACAGTATTGTTACTAATTTGGTTAGCCCAATCTATATGTAGATTAAAGTCACCCATGATGACTGCTGTGCCCTTATTGCACGCTTCTCTAATTTCCCTTTTAATGCCATCCCCAACCTCTGCATTACTGTTTGAAGGTCTATACACCACTCCCACTAATGTTTTCTGCCCCTTGGTATTTCTCAGTTCTACCCATACAGATTCCACATCATCAGAGCTAATATCCTTCCTTACAATTGTGTTAATCCCTTCTTTAACCAGCAATGCTACCCCACCTCCCTTTCCTTTTTGCCTATCTTTCCTGAATATTGAATACCCCTGGATGTTGAGTTCCCAGCCTTGGCTACCCTGGAGCCATGTTTCCGTAATCCCAATCAAATCATATTCGTTTACCTCTATTTGCGCAGCTAATTCATCCACCTTATTACGAATGCTCCTCGCATTAAGACACAAAGCCTTCAGGCTTGTTTTTTTAACGCTCTTACACCTATTCGAATTATTACGTCCTTCCTAAAGTGCGGTGCCCAGAATTGGACACAATACTCCAGCTGGGGCCGAACTAGTGTTTTATAAAGGTTCAGCGTAACTTCCTGGCTTTTGTACTCTATGGGCTTGATTTTGCCATTGGGGCGGGCTGGGGGCGTGTCAGCTGGTTTTCGTGTTAGCCACCCGACTCCAATGAGATGTGGGGAAAAATTGCAATTTTCCCCTAATTGGACACTTGATTTCCAGCGTGTGGGAAGCCCTGGCCCAATTAGTCTTGAAAGTCGCCTCCGATGACATCATCAATGCTGCTGGATTTAAGGCCTGCAAGCAGCCTTGCTTCTTCTGGAGACTACAAACTTCATACCCATTACTGTAAGCCCTTGTTTGAGCCACGATGTCCAGCAGCAGGCCAAAGTCTGCTCCACGCTTTGATGAAGCCGCCCTGCAAGCTCTGGTGGAGTGAGCCAGATCCAATAAGGAGGTGCTCTTCCCTTCCTCGGGGAGGAAAAATCCTCCTCAGCAGACTAAAGCTGTGTGGATGCAAGTGGCACAGGAGGTCAATTCAATGTCTATGTGACGCAGAACCTGGCTGCAGTGCAGGAAGAGGTTTCATGACCTTCTGCGCACTGGAAAAGTGAGTATGACTTTCCCATCACCTTCAATCTGATCCCCATCTCCTCTCCTCACCAGCACTCAGCTTTGACAACCTCTTCCTCCACATCCCACTTGACACTGACATCCCTGCACCCTTACCCATTCCCTCTCTCTCTATGGTCACATTCACCTAACTATTTGACTATGCAGCCCTCACACTCCCTATTGCTGTGATGTTATGACAATAACTTACAAAACACAGGGAGGGCCCTTGGTCTTGGCACCTCACTCCATCTTTGTCTCCTTCTAAGCATTTATGCTATGGAATCTCTACACTCACTCCTTTATTTTCATTCAAACTCCACTTGTGTCACTCATTGCAGGAAAAGAGAGCCCACAATAAGAGGGAAAGAGCGAGGACAGGAGGAGGGCCACCCTCGGTAGCCCAGCTCACCACCTCGGAGGAGGCGACCCTGGAAATTGCCGGGATCGAGGAGGATTCCAAAGTGGGGGATGGACAGTTGGGCACATCACAGCAAGCTGGTGACAGAATAGT
This sequence comes from Somniosus microcephalus, assembly GCF_052327205.1. Taxonomy (NCBI): domain Eukaryota; kingdom Metazoa; phylum Chordata; class Chondrichthyes; order Squaliformes; family Somniosidae; genus Somniosus; species Somniosus microcephalus. Next base: position 133,927,066 of record NC_141000.1, on the reverse strand, counting down.
TTGGCATCTCTCTCATTGACATTGCATGAGTGACTGATAATGATTCTGATGCTCTAACAGATTGACTTATGATCATCTGCACAATTCAATATCCATGAAACTTTTACCTCACATCTCTAACTCTTTCCTTTACTCCCCCACAGGACCATCGAGAGCCCCCGTCCCCACTGTCCAGGAGGAAGAGCCTGAGCTTCCAGACTCCTCAGAGGAAGCTCCAACCTCTGAGGGCGCAGCGTCAGCAGAATTTAGAGCACCCATAACCAGCGCAGACACTCACACCTCGGTGGGACCCTCGCGAGATAGTAGTGTTGTTACCTGGTGTATCACAGCTCACAAGTGAGCATCTGCAGATGGTGGAGACAGGGACAGCAGTGGAGAGTCCTCGTCAGAGGGCACAGGACTCTGCCAGCTCAGTTGCATGTCGATCCTGTGCCTACGGGTCCATCCAGAGGAAGAGCGGTGCTGGAACTCCAGGAACAGGTGCAGGAGTCTCTGGCAGGTTTTGTCTCTAGGGTAGCTGCGAGTGTGGAGCGAATGGAGGAGTCCCTCGCTAGCATGTGCAGAGCCTTTGTGGAGGTGTTGGCGCATGAACGCAGCACCACGGAAAGGATGGCAACCTCCGTGAAAAGGCTGGCTATGGCCATGGAGGCAGTAAGTCGCCGGAGTGAGGGAGACATGGTGAGTGTTCAGAATAGACTGACATCTCTGGAGGAGCAATGGTCAGCTATTGAACAGAGAAACCAGAGCTTCATGGAAGTCCTTCTGAGTAGGACTGCCAGTGCAGATACAGGTCCCCATGGCCCCCCTGATGTGTAACAAGGTGCTCTCAAGCCACTTGCAAGTGCTGAGGGGGACCTGACCCATGAGAGGGAAGTTGGTGGCAAACATCAAGGAAGTGGGGGCTCCTCTCCAAGCGCTCACACTTCCATGCCACTGCAAAGCCCCACCAGAGTCCCCACCCAACTGAGATCGGCGACTCAACCTCTGCACAGCCGCAGGAGCAGCAGACTGTTGACGAGCCCTCATAGGCTCGCAGCCCCAGAGGATGCCCGCCAAAGATGTCGAGGCAGGAGCAGCAACAAAGTGAGCAAGGGGCCTCCACATCTGCTGAAGCCACAGGGGAAGCACCACGTAGGAGCACGCGTAAAAGAAAGATAATGCACAAGTAGTCACAAGGGTAGTCACTTGGGTGTAATGTTGTGTTTATTTTTAACATGCCATCAGTTGCATATTGTCATAAAAAATACTGATGGGAAACTGTTGCAGTCTTGGCGTGTGTCATTTTGCAAATGGGACTTCCACATTGAGGGCTTAGGGTGACTTGCGATTGTCAGTCTGGTGGTCAGAGTGATAGGAATCCACAGGCTCTTGGCCATTGTCGATGGTCTGATAAGAAGCTGCGAGTCAAAAGTGTTTGATTGTGCAGGCTAAGCAAATCTGGCCAAGTGCGTCCCTTGCATCCCGGGCAGCAATGTGGTCACGTGCTGGCACCTTCTGGCCTGTGCAGCTTCAGGTGGGTGAGCAGCAGCTTGGAGCTCCTGCTGTTGCTCCTGCAGTTGATGCTGCTGTTGTTCAGGGTTCTGCTGCTGCCACGGCTGGTCTACGTCCAAATCTCATGTCCAGGAGGAAAGGAAATAAATGGTTCCCATGCTTCTGGTATATGCCTCAGTTGAGGAAGCACTCAGTCAAGGTGGGGAGAGGGGTTTCCCAGGAGGTCACACTGGAGATGGGTGTCAGGCTCCAAACTTCCAGAACAATGAGTAGGCCTGCTAAAAGTTACCCCAGACCTGAGACAACAAAGTTCTGCCACCTGCAAATGATGATTGGTGAAAACTCCTTTTTAATGGTGGAGCTGCAGCTGTTAGTAAGCAATCCACTTGTGCTGCCACCAGGTTTCACTGGCGTGTTTCAGAGGAGGTGTGAAGCGCGTGGGAGAAGTGTTAAAATCAGAAAGGCCTCTCAAAATGGGATTATAGAGGCAATTAAGTGGTTCTTAAGGGCCTATCCCGCCGGAGACGGGGTCAGAAAACTCGCATGTGGGAAAATTGCTTGGAGGCGGGATCGGGCCCGCCCGCCAGTTTTTGCGATTTTAACACCTCACTGGCCTCCAATCCTGCCTCCTCGGGCCTGGTAAAATCCAGCCCTATGCCTCTATTTATAAAGCCCAGGATCTCATGTGCTTTATTAACTGCTTTGTCAACCTGTCCAGCCACCTTCAAAGGTTTGTGCACAAACACACCCAGGTCTCTCTCTTCTATCACCCCCGTTAAAATTGTACCATTTAGCTTGTGTTGTCTCTCCTCATTCTCCCGACCAAAATATACCACATCACACTTCACTGCATTGAATTTCATCTGCCATGTGTCCACCCATTCTTGAAGTCTATTACTATCTTCTTCACTGTTAACTACACTTCCAAGTTTCAAATTTCAAAATAAATGAGTTACTATCCGTAGAACAGTCAGTGCCAGATGGGAAGGGAATTGTTCCCGTTTACCAGCTGTGTACGATACATGTACAGGAGCGGAGACACATGAGCTCATTAGTATCAGACGCAAGTGAATGTTCCATTTTTAACGGGCTGTGTAAGCTATGTTTGGAAAAGAATAATGATGCTGAGTCAGAAGTTAATTGTAGTTCGACAGCACTTAGTGTCACAGGCAGCTGATGTGCAGCCTTTCGATAGAGTGCAATTAGCAGCTGTGAACTTTATATAGGTCAGATGGAATTTGGAAATGGAATGGAGTCACTTAAACTGACTGAAACTGTCAGCATGATACCTTCATACCTGCTCCAGCCAGCCCCAGCTCAACACAACCGTTAAAGTTCCAAAGATGATTCACTGCAACATCTAGCAAAGTTATTTATGCAAACTTTCAGACATCAGGAAATCGCCGAGCCTGTCGCACATTATCCCAGGTCTCGGTATTGGGATGCTCACAATGGGGAACGATTCCCAAATGGTTAGGTATATTGGGGTATAAAATGGGCATAGTTGAGTGTGAAGTTAGGCAGCGATCAGCAACGCCACCCACACACACCCTGCACTCTCTCACCCCCACACCCCGCCCTCACCGTCCACACACACCCCGCCCTCGCTCACCCCACACCCCACCCCCTCACCCCACCCCACCCCCTCACCCCCACACACACCCTGCCCTCGCTCACCCCCACACCCCACCCCCTCACCCTGCCCTCGCTCACCCCCACACCCCACCCCCTCACCCCCACACACCCCGCCCTCTCGCCCACACACACACACCCCGCCCTCTCGCTCACCCACACCCCGCCCTCTCGCTCACCCCCACACCCCGCCCTCTCGCCCCCACACACCCCGCCCTCTCGCCCACACACACACCCCGCCCTCTCGCCCCCAGACACCCCGCCCTCTCACCCCCACACCCCGCCCTCTCGCTCACCCCCACACCCCGCCCTCTCGCTCACCCCCACACCCCGCCCTCTCGCCCCCACACACCCCGCCCTCTCGCCCACACACACACCCCGCCCTCTCGCCCCCAGACACCCCGCCCTCTCGCTCACCCACACACACCCCGCCCTCTCGCCCCCACACCCCGCCCCCTCGCGCCGCCACACCCCGCCCTCTCGCTCACCCCCACACCCCGCCCTCTCGCCCCCACACCCCCCGCCCTCTCGCTCACCCCCACACCCCGCCCTCTCGCCCACACACACCCCGCCCTCTCGCCCCCACAGACACCCCGCCCTCTCGCCCCCACACCCCGCCCCCTTGCGCCCCCACACCCCACCCCCTCATGCACCCCGCCCCCACGCCCCCTCACACCTCGCCCCCACACACCCCGCCCCCTCACGCCTCGCATCCACACACCCCGCCCCCCTCGCCCCGCCCCCACACCCCGCCCCCTCGCCCCCACACCCCGCCCGCCCTCGCCCACACATCCCGCCCCCCTCCCCAACACACACCCCGCCCCTCTCGCCCATACCCACCCCGCCCCCTTCGCCCACCCCGCCCCCTCGCCCCCACACACCACCCACCCACCCGCCCCCACACACCCTCACCCACCCCGCCCCCTCGCCCCCACACACCCTGCCCCCTCTCGCCCCCACACACCCCGCCCCCTCTCGCCCACACCCCGCCCTCCCGCCCCCACACCCCCGTCCCCACACATCCCGGCCCCTCCCCCTCCCCAACACACCCCGCCCCCTCGCTCCCACACCCCGCCCCCTCGCCCCCCGCCCCCTCGCCCCCCACACCCACGCACCCCGCCCCCTCGCACCTCGCCCCCACGCACCCTCGTCCCCACACACCCTGCCCCCTTGCCACCACACCCCCACACACCCCGGCCCCTCACCCACACCCACCCCGCCCCCTCACCCACCCCGCCCCCGCTCACCGGCCACACCCCGCCCGCTCTCACCCACACACACCCCACCCTCTTTGCCCACACACACCCCGCCCCCTCACACACACCCCGCCCTCACACCCCATCCTCTCACTGCCCACACACCCCGCCCGCTCTCACCCACACACCCCACCCTCTTTGCCCACACACACCCCGCCCCCTCACCCACACCCCGCCCCCTCACCCCATCCTCTCTCACCGCCCACACACCCCGCCCTCTCTCACCTGCCCACTTATGGTCCTAAAGAAGCTACAGTGATGAAAGAGGAGGTCTGCTGGCGGAACAATGAGGCACCAAATTTCTGGCCGAACTCAAAATGGAAAGGCTCCAGTTGTGCCGGATCCCTTGGAAGGTTTGGAATCCCTTCCCACCTCCAGAAGGACGCAACTGGGCCCCACCAGGGTGGTTCAAGTGAGGAGATCGGCCGGGACTCCCCAAGGATTCTTTACCTGTTGCAAAGGGGGTCATGGGGGATGGGCTGGTGCCAGATCATCTGGCTGCATGGGGCAGGTGGGAATAATCCTCGAGAAACCGGAGCGATGGTGGCCCACAGACATTAACATTACTGGAGCCCCTGTGGAGTGGCCATGATAAATTGGAGAGTCCGGTAGGGGGCCTTATGGGAAAACAGGTGGAGGAAGCAAAATTTCTGGCAGTTGGAAGTAAAATCAACGATTACAAAAAATGCTTAAATAGTCGGAGCCAGCGTCGCTGAAGGTGAAGTTAGACAACATTTTCCAAGTGTTGGGAGCTAAGTAGGAGCTGGCAAACAGTAGGATGGGGAGGTTGATGATGTTTGAACAGTGAGGGCTGCAAGCCTGTGGGCTGAGGGAGGGAAGTTAACGAACATCGCTTAACTACTTTTTTATTGAAGTGGAATTTGAGGCTGGGAAATTGCAGAGTGGCAAGTTCCGCTGTAAATGTTGACATAAAAAACGATACCAAATTTGTGACAGGAAGTTGAAGAGAAAGTGTTTGCATACCCAAGACTTGAGAGTTGTGTGGGTGAGCGTGTCAGATGAGCTGTGAGGGCTGTCGTTCCTGAACTGGAGAGTGACACTATCGCGGTTGGTGCACTGGATGCTTACGAGGTCAGTCTCCTCTCTCAGATATCATGGTTGGACTGGAAGCTTATCCTAGGGAATGGTGGGCTGAGGACCTAGCCCCATCACTTTCTCTTACTACCATCACATCACGTCACGTCACATTACTGCCCCACCAGATGAACTTTCTAACTTGGTATTCCAACAGCCTTTCCCCTACGTTTCCCCTCCTTTTACGGAGGACCCATCAAGCTGATCTGAAAATTGCATCCCATTATGGCAGTATCCTTGGCGCTCTGCAGGATGATATTGTGTAAACAAGGTGGGCTTCGGTTCGCTCTGGCGGGACCTGGATGAGTGTGGAATGGAACAGGGCCAGGTTGCAGCCATTCAGGGATGGGCAGCAGCCGTGTGCACAGGGTCTGCACAGAGTGGGATTAAACGGAGTGGATTTAAACAGAGTGTTTCATTTGGGAATTTGGAAAGAGTGGGAATTCGGAGAAGAGGGGGAAGGAGTTGCTGCTTTTTGCCTAGACTACTTGTAGTGCTTTGTGTTACAGGTAGATATTTAATTTCAGTACCCTTAACTTAATCTGGATCAAGTAAGCAGTCAAGAAACTACACTGTAAATTAAGTTACCCAATTACAAATTTAATTACATTTAATTAAATAATACAAGGTCATATAGGGAGGGCAGTGCAGGTGGTGTGCTGCAACTGCAGCATGTGGGAGTTTGTGGAGAGCATTGTGATCCTGGACAACTGCGTTTGCAGTAAGTGCCTGCATCTTGAGGAACTTCAGCTCAGAGTTTTTGAGCTGGAGTCCGAGGCGCAGACATTGCGGGGCATCAGGGACGGGGAGAGTTACCTGGACACTTTGATCCAGGAGGCAGTCACACCCCTTAGGTTAGGTAGTGGTACAGGTCTGGTTAGTGGTCAGGGACAGGAGGGTGCGACTGCAACTCAGGCAGGTAAGGGGACCCCAGGTGCAGTGCTGGAGGAGCCTCAGCCTTTGCCCTTGTCCAACAAATATGAAGTTCTTGCTGCCTGTGTGGGTGAGGGAAAAGCCTGCAGGATGGATGAGCAAGCTGACCATGGTGCAGGAGGCCATTCAAGTGGGGGGAGTGAAAGGGAATGTAGTTGTGGTAGGGGACAGTATAGTCGGGGGGGATAGATACTGTTCTCTGCAGCCGTGACGGAGAGTTCCGAAGGTTGTGTTTCCTGCCCGGTGCCAGGGTTAAAGACATCTCCTCCTGGCTGGAGAAGTACTTGGAGTGGGAGGGGGAGGATCCAATTGTCGTGGTCTACGTAGGAACCAACGACATAGGTAGAACTAGGAATGAGGTTCTGCTGAGGGAGTTTGAGGAGCTAGGATCCAAATTAAACAGCAGAACCTAATCCACACGCAAATTGGTATACAGACAAACGGATTAGAGGTTTAAATGCCTGGCTCAAAGAGTGGTGTGGGAGGAAGGGGTTTCAGTTCATGGGGCACTGGCACCAGAACTGGGGAAAGAGGGAGCTGTTCTGTTGTGCCGGGCTCCACTTAAACTGGGCTGGGACCAGTGACCTGGCGAACTGAATAACTAGGGCAGTAGACAGGGCTTTAAACTAATGAAGGGGGGAATGCGTGGATTCAGGAAAGAATAAATTTAAAAGCAGCAAGAGACATGTCAAGGCTCTAGAGCAGAGTAGAGTTTGGGGTAAAAATAAGCAGAGAGGGTCAAGAAGGGGCAGAGAGAGTAACAAAGGGAATAAGGCATCAGTGGCTAAGATGACATCAGGGAGAAATAAGTAAAAGCTAAAGGCACTATATCTGAATGCGCGAAGCATTCGCAAAAAAATAGATTAATAGCGCAGATAGAAATTAATAGGTTTGATCTAATAGCCATTATGGAGACGTGGTTGCAATGTGGCCAAGGTTGGGAACTAAATATTCCAGGATACTTAACTTTTAGAAGAGATACATAGAAACATAGAAGATAGGAGCAGGAGTAGGCCATTCGGCCCCTCGAGCCTGCTCCGCCATTCAATGAGATCATGGCTGATCATCCAAATGCAGTACCCTGTCCCTGCTTTCTCCACATATCCCTTGATCCCTTTAGCCTTAAGAAATATATGTAACTCCTTCTTGAAAATATTTAATGCATTAGCCTCAACTGCCTTCTGTGGTAGAGAATTCCACAGGTTCACCACTCTCTGGGTGAAGAAATTCCTCATCAGTCCTAAATGGCTTACCCCTTATCCTTAGACTGTGACCCCTGGTTCTGGACTCCCCCACCATCGGGAACATCCTTCCTGCATCTAGTCTGTCTGGTCCTGTTAGAATGTTATAAGTTTCAATGAGATCCCCTCTCATTCTAGCGAATATAAGCCTAATCGACCCAATCTCTCTTCATACGTCATTCTTGCCATCCCAGGTATCAGTCTGGTGAATCTTCACTGCACTCCCTCCATGGCAAGAACATCTTTCCTCAGATAAGGCAGCCAAAACTGCACACAATACTCAAGGTGTGGTCTCACCAAGGCCCTGTACAACTGCAGCAAGACATCCTTGCTCCTGTACTCGAATCCTCTCGCTATGAAGGCCAACATACCAATTGCCTACTTAACCGCCTGCTGCACCTGCATGCTTATCTTCAGTGACCGGTGCACAAGGACACCCAGGTCTCATTGCACTTCCCCTTCTCCCAATCTATTGCTGTTCAGATAATAATCTGCTTTCCTGTTTTTGCCACCAAAGTGGATAACCTCGCATTTATCCACATTATACTGCATCTGCCATGCATCTGCCCAATCACCCAACCTGTCCAAATCATACTGGAGTTTCTCTGCATCCTCCTCACAGAACACACGCCCACCCAGCTTTATATCATCTGCAAACTTGGAGATATTACATCTAGTTCCCTCGTCTAGATCATTAATATATATTGTGAAAAGCTGGGGTCCTAGCACCGATCCCTGCGGTATCCCACCAGTCACTGCCTGCCACTCGGAAAAAGACCCATTTATTCCAACTCTTTGCTTCCTGTCTGCCAACCAGTTCTCTATCCAAGTCAGTACCTTACCCCCAATCCCAGGTGCTTTAACTTTGCACACTAATCTCTTATGCGGGACCTTATCGAAAGCCTTCTGAAAGTCCAAATACACCACATCCACTGGTTCTCCCTTATCTGTTCTACCAGTCACATCCTCAAAAAATTCCAGTAGTTTAGTCAAGCACGATTTACCTTTTGTAAATCCATGTTGACTTTGTCCGATCCTGTCACTGTTTTCCAAGTGCTCTGCTATTACATCTTTTATAATGGACTCTAGCATTTTCCCCACTACCGATCTATAATTCCCCATTTTCTCTCTACCACCTTTTTTAAATAGTGGGGTTACATTAGCTACCCTCCAATCCATGGGAACTGTCCCAGAGTCTATAGAATTTTGGAAGATGACCAGCAATGCATCTACTATTCCTAGGGCCACTTCCTTAAGTACCCTAGGATGTAGATTATCAGGCCCTGGGGATTTATTGGCCTTCAATCCCGTCAATTTCCCTAACACCATTTCCCTACAAATACTGATTTCATTCAGTTTCTCCCTCTCATTAGACCCTATGTTCCCTGACATCTCTCGGAGGTTATTTGTGTCCTCCTTTGTGAAGATAGAACCAAAGTATGTATTTAATTGTTCCGCCATTTCTTTGTTCCCCATTATAAATTCCCCTGATTCTGACTGCAAGGGATCTACGCTTCACTTCACCAATCTTTTTCTCTTCACATATCTACAGAAGCTTTTACAGTCAGTTTTTATGTTCCCTGAAAGCTTACACTCATACTCTATGTTCCCCCTCTTAATTAATCCCTTTGTCCTCCTTTGCTGAATCTTAAACTGCTCCCAATCCTCAGGTTTGCTGCTTTTTCTGGCCAATTTATATGTCCTCTTCTTGGATCTTATGCTCTCCCTAATTTCCCTCATTAGCCACGGTTGAGCCACCTTTTTTGTTTTATTTTTATGCCAGACAAGGATGAGCACAACCTGTAGTTCATCCATGCGTTCTTTAAATGTTTGCCATTGCCTATCCACCGTCAACCCTTTAAGTAACATTCCCCAATCCATCCTAGCCAACTCGCGCCTCATACCATCATAGTTTCCTTCATTTAAATTCAGGATCCTAGTCTCTGAGTCAACTACTTCACTCTCCATCTTAATGAAGAATTCTATCATATTATGATCGCTCCTCCCCAAGGGGCCTCGCACAACAAGATTGCTAATTAATCCTTTCTCATTACATAATACCCAGTCTAAAATGGCCTGACCTCTAGTTGGTTCCTCGACATATTGGTCCAGGAAACCATCCCGTATACACTCTAGGAATTCCTCCTCCACAGTATTGTTACTAATTTGGTTAGCCCAATCTATATGTAGATTAAAGTCACCCATGATAACTGCTGTGCCCTTATTGCACGCGTCTCTAATTTCCCATTTAATGCCATCCCCAACCTCAGCATTACTGTTTGGGGATCTGTATACAACTCCCACTAACGTTTTCTGCCCCATGGTATTTCTCAGCTCTACCCATATAGATTCCACATCATCAGAGCTAATATTTTTCCTTACTATTGTGTTAATTTCCTCTTTAACCAGCAATGCTACCCCACCTCCTTTTCCTTTTTGCCTCTTCTTTCTGAATATTGAATACCCCTGGATGTTGAATTCCCAGCCTTGGTCACCCTGGAGCCATGTCTTCATAATCCCAATTATATCATATCCGTTTACATCTATTTGCGCAGCTAATTCATCCACCTTTTTACTAATGCTCCTCACATTAAGACACAAAGCCTTCAGGCTTGTTTTTTTAACACTCTTAGTCCTTTCAGAATTATTATTTACTGTGGCCCTGTTTGATTTACACCCTTGATTTCTCTGCCTTCCACTTTTGCTTTTCTCCTTCCTGTCTTTTGCTTCTATCCTTGCTTCCCTTTCCTCTGTCTCCCTGCACAGGTTCCCAACCCCCTGCCATTTTAGTTTAAACCCTTCCCAACAGCACTAGCAAACACTCCCCCTTGGACAACGGTCCCGGTCCTATTCCTCTTACAATAGAATCCCCTATCATTATAGTTCTCCCGCTCTTTTCCCTCCCGTCCTGTGCAGCAGAACCACCCATGGTGCCAGGAAGTTGGCTGCTGCTGCCTTCCCCCGATAAGCTATCTCCCCCAATAATATCCAAAGCGGTATATCTGTTTGAGAGGGGGATGGCCACAGGGGCCCCTGCACCACCTGCCTGCGCCTACTACTCTGCCTGGCGGTCACCCATTCCCTTCCTGCCTGTGCAGCCTTTACCTGCAGTGTGACCAACTCCCTAAACGTGCTTTCCACGACGTCCTCAGCATCGTGAATGCTCCAGTATGTATCCATTCGCAGCTCCAGTGCCGCAATGCGGTCTGCCAGTAGCTGCAGCTGGATATACTTCCCGCACACATGGTCGTCAGGGACACAGAAAGTATCCCTGATTTCCCACATAGTGCAGGAGGAGCATGCCACGGGGCTGAGCTGTGCTGCCCTGACTTACCCTTTAATTAATTCAAATTAAATTAAATCAAATCAATACCACTAATTACACTACAATTAAATGATATACTCAAGGGCCCTTGGTTACTAGCACTCCCCGCTACACAACAGAGACCTTAGAAACTATAAACCACAAAAATTAAGACCATCTAATCTTTATAAACTATTAACCTTAACTGTCAAGCTATAGAGTAGTATAATTACTCACCCAATCAGCTGCTTACTCTTGCCTGCATCACTTTTTGAATCGTGACGTAGCTCTGGAATGCCGCCGCCAGTCTGCGAGATTGGTAAGTCTCTGAGGAGAAAAGCCCGCGAAAGTGAGTTTAAATACTCACTGTGCTGCCGCTCTCCTGCTGCTCCCGACACTGATCTCTGAGGACCAATTCCTACAGGGTGAAAAGTTAGAAAAAACAAAGGCGAAGCAAGGGAGCTCCTCCTTCCACTCCTCACCTATCTCCCTGACTCACCCAACTCGCAGCACTCTGCTCAAACTGCACTCAGTGCAAAATCGCACTTCAAAGCCTGTTTTATAGGCCCTGAAACAAAGGAGACTTGCTCAGCCCAGCTACAGGAGACCCAGTTTAATCTAGTTTCCCTAATTAACTGCCTTCAGCTGCTCTGAATTGTAGGCCTTGTATATCCCTTTATAACCCTGCTTAAAGCTGGGAAATTTAGATTTTACAGTAAATGTGAAACAAAAGTTTGATTTTAGCAACCAGTTAAGACTCCCTGACTCACCCAACTTGCAGCACTCTGTTCAAACCGCACTCAGATAGGTAAAATGGAAAAGCAGGAGGGGCAGCCCTGATAATAAAGGATGGGATAAAGACAGTAGAGAGAAAGGATCTTAGCTCCAAAATCAAGAAGTAGAATGAGTTTGGGTGGAGCTAAGAAACAGCAAGGGGCAGAAAACATTGGTGGGAGTTGTTTATAGGCCCCCAAACAGTAGTTGTAATGTAGGGCAGAGAATAAATCAGGAAATTAGAGGCACATGTAACAAGGGTAATACAGTAATCATGGGGGACTTTAATCTCCATATAGACTGGGCAAACCTAATTTGCAGTAATAGTGTGGAGGACGAATTCATGGAATTTATGCAAGATAGTTTTCGAGATCAGTATGTTGAAGAACCAACTAGGGAACAGGCTATTTTAGATTTAGTATTGTGCAATGAGAAAGGGTTAATTAATAACCTTGTAGTAAAAGGGCCTTTAGGGAAGAGTGACCATAATATGATAGAATTTTATATTGAGTTTGAAAGTGATTTAGTTAAATCCGAAACTAGGGTCTTAAATCTAAACAAAGCAAACTACGTAGGTATGAGGGGTGAGTTGGCCAAGGTAGATTGGGAAACTACATTAAAAGGTATGGCAGTAGACAAGCAATGGCTAGCATTTAAAGAATACATAATTTACAACAAATATATATTCCTTTAAAGATCAAAAACCCCACAGCAAAAGTGGTCCAACTGTGGCTAACAAGAGAAGTTAAAGATAGTATTAGATCAAAGGAAGAGGCTTATAATGTTGCCAAAAAGAGTAGTAAGCCTGAGGATTGGGAGGACTTTAGAATTCAGCAAAGGAGGACCAAGAAATTGATAAAGAAAGGGAAAATAGAATATGAGAGTAAACTAGTGAGAGACATAAAAACAGACTGTAAAAGCTTCTATAGGTATGTAAAAAGGAGAAGATTAGCAAAAGTAAATGTGGGTCCCTTACAGGCTGAGACAGGAGAAATTATAATGGGGAATAAGGAAATGGCAGAGAAATTAAACAAATACTGTGGCCTAGAAATTAAGTATGGCCCCGCCAGCTCAGTTGCGCCCAAAAGTTTGCGCAGCGCCCGGAGCCCGTTGCGCCCGCCAGAAATTCACTTTTAGCGCCCCAAGTCGGAACCGGGCGCTGTTCCAGGGTGTGCCCGCCTCTGCTTGGGGCGCTGAAAGTGAATTTCAGCGCTCCAGCTGCCGCTGCGCCACCCGATGCGGTGCGGCAGGCTGGGGTACTGCAGGCCTCCTCCTTCTCTTAAGGAGGAGCTACCTGCAGCCGTGAGATCGCCACTGGATTCTGCCGGCAAATGAGCCCGGCACCACGGAGAAGTGCCGGGCTCGCGGGAATCAGCCACCAATGCCGCGGGGGGGGGTGGTGTAGGAGGCCGGGGAGGGAGGTGCGGGCAGGCGGCCGCCGAAAAAGCGGCCGGCCGCACCTCCACCTTTATGCGCCCCACTAACGCTGCATGAAGGCCGTGTTTCACGAACGTTGTTTGCGGCCGCTGCGGAAGAGGCGGCCGCAACTGAATATGGGCGTCGGGCCGGCATCGGGGCGGAACCGGGGCGCTGCGCACACCGATGACATCATCGGTGCCGGCGCAGCGCTACCGGCTACCGCCGCCATTAACGATGCACTCAATTTCCGCACTACCAACCCCGCCGGCGCAGAAGACCTCTTTAGGCGCTAAGTGGGCGCAAGGCCCACTGAATTTCTAGGCCTGTGTGTCTGTCTTCACGGAAGAAGATGCAAAAAACTTCCTGGAAATACTGAAGAACCAAGGGTCTAGCTAGAATGAGCAACTGAAAGAAATTAGTATTAGTAAAAAAAATAGTACTGGAGAAATTAATGGGACTGAAAGCCGATAAATCCCCTGGACCTGATGGCCTACATCTTAGGGTTTTGAAAAAGGTGGCTATAGAGATAGTGGATGTATTGGTTGTCATTTTCCAAAATTCCATAGATTCTAGAATGGATCCAGTGGATTGGAAGGTAGCAAATGTAACCCCACTATTTAAGAAAGGAGGGAGAGAGAAAACGGGGAACTACAGACCAGTTAGCCTGACATCAGTAGTAGGGAAAATGCTAGAATCTATTATTAAGGACGTGGTAACAGGGCACTTAGAAAATAATAATAGGATTGGGCAGAGTCAACACGGATTTATGAAAGGGAAATCATGTCTGACGAATCTATTAGAGTTTTTTGAGGTTGTAACTAGCAGAATAGTTAATGGGGAACCAGTGGATGTGGTGTATTTGAGTTTTCAGAAGGTATTCGATAAAGTGCCACACAAGAGGTTATTAAACAAAATTAGGGATTGGAGATAATCATAGAAATTTACAGCACAGAAGGAGGCCATTCGGCCCATTGTGTCCGTGCCGGCCAACAAAGAGCTATCCACCCTAATCCCACTTTCCAGCACTTGGTCCGTAGCCCTGTAGGTTACGGCACTTCAAGTGCATATCCAAGTACTTTTAAATGCGATGAGGGTCTCTGCCTCTGCCACCCTTTCAGGCAGTGAGTTCCAGACCCCCACCACCCTCTGGGAGAAAAATGTTCTCCTCAAATCCCCTCTAAACCTCCGACCAATTACTTTAAATCTATGCCCCCTGGTTATTGACCCTTCTGCTAAGGGAAATAGGTCCTTCCTGTCCACTCTATCTAGGCCCCTCATAATTTTGCACATCTCAATTAGGTCTCCCCTCAGCCTCCTCTGTTCCAAAGAAAACAACCCCAGCCTATCCAATCTATCCCCATATCTAAAATTACCTAGCTCAGGCAACATCCTTGTAAATCTCCTCTGTACCCTCTCTAGTGCAATCACATTCTTCCTGTAGTGTGGTGACCAGAACTGCACGCAGTACTCTAGCTGCGGCCTAACTAGCGTTTTATACAGTTCAAGTATAACCTCCCTGCTCTTATATTCTATGCCTCGGCTAATAAAGGCAAGTATCCCGTATGCCTTCTTAACCACCTTATCTACCTGTCCTGCTACCTTCAGGGATCTGTGGATATGCACTCCAAGGTCCCTCTGATCGTCTGCACTGCTCAGTGTCCTACCATTTATTGTGTATTCCCTTGCCTTGTTAGCCCTCACCAAATGCATTACCTCACACTTCTCCAGATTGAATTCCATTTGCCACTGTTCTGCCCACCTGACCAGTCCACTGATATCTTCCTGCAGTCTTCAGCTTTATGCCTCACCATCAACCACGCAGCCAATTTTTGTATCATTTGCAAACTTCTTAATCATACTTCCTACATTTAAGTCCAAATCATTGATATATACCACAAAAAGCAAAGGACCCAGTACTGAGCCCTGCAGAACCCCACTGGAAACAGCGTTCCAGTCACAAAAACACCCTTCGACCATTACCCTTTGTTTCCTGCCTCTGAGCCAATTTTGGATCCAACTTTCCAGTCTGTCATGTGGGACCTTATCAAAAACCTTGCTAAAATCCATATAGACTCTTCTTCGGCAGTCCCTCGGAACCGAGGATGACTTGCTTCCACACTAAAAATGAGTTCTGAAGTGACTGATGAGTCCAATGCGGGATCTAGAGTCTCGGTCACAGGTGGGGCAGACGGTAGTTGAAGGGGCAGGTGGGTGGGGTGCTTGGGTTGACGTGCGCTCCTTCCGCTGCTTGCACTTGGCTTCCGCTTGCTCCCGGCGAAGAGACTCGAGGTGTTCGGCGATTTCCCGGATGCTTCTCCTCCACTTCGTGTGGTCTTGGGCCAGGATTCCCAGGTGTCGGTGGGGATGTTGCACTTTTTAAAGGAGGCTTTGAGGGTGTCCTTGAAGCGTTTCCTCTGCCCGCCTGGGGCTCTCTTGCTGTGTCGGAGCTCCGAGTAGAGCGCTTGCTTTGGAAGTCTCGTATCGGGCATGCGGACGTTGTGGCCCCTCCATCGGAGCGGATCGAGCGTGGTCAAAGCTGCGATGCTGGGGATGTTGGCCTGAGCGAGAACACTGACATTGGTGCGCCTATTCTGCCAATGGATTTGCAGGATCTTGCGGAGGCAGCGTTGGTGGTACCTCTCCAGTGATTTGAGGTGCCTGCTGTACATGGTCCATGTCTCTGAAGCATACAGGAGGGCGGGTATTACTACTGCTCTGTAGACCATGAGCTTGGTGCTGGGTTTGAGGTCCTGGTCTTCAAACACTCTCTTCCTCAGGCAACCAAAGGCTGCACTGGCACACTGAAGGCGGTGTTGGACTTCGTCGTCGACGTCTGCCCTTGTTGACAGTAGGCTCCCGAGGTATGGAAAGTGGTCCACGTTGTCCAAGGCCTTGTCGTGGATTTTGATAATTGGGGGGGCAGTACGGTGTGGTGGGGGCTGGTTGGTAGAGGACCTTTGTCTTACGGATGTTTAGTGTAAGACCCATGCTCTTACATGCATTAACAGAGATAAATGTGAGGTGATGCACTTTGGTAAGAAAAATAGAAACATCACCTGCACCTTAGAAAATAAGAAACTGAATGGGGTAGAAGAGCAAAGTGATCTACGGATACAGGTGAATAAATCATTAAAAGCAAAATGGCAGGTCAGCAAAGCAATAAAAAATGCGAACAAAGCACTGGGATTTATTTCTAGAGGTCCAGAATTCAAAAGTGAAGTTATGTTAATACAAAAGCAAAATACTGCAGATGCTGGATGTCTGAAATAAAAACAGAAAATGCTGGAAATACTCAGCAGGTCGGGCAGCATCTGTGGAGAGTGAAACAGGGTTAACGTTTCAGGTCGATGACCCTTCGTCAGAACTGGAAAAAGCTGGAGATGGAACAGGTTTTTAAGCAAGTGCGGGGGCAGGGAAAGGGGGGCAGGGAGGAAAGAACAAAAGGGATGGTCTGTGATAGGATGGAAGGCAGGAGAGATTAAGAGACATTAAGAGATGGTGCAAGGCAAAAGGAGATGGTAATGGGACAAGTTAAAAAACAAAAGATGGCTCTAGATGAAGTGTAAGTGGCACTGGCAGAATGAAAGACAGCTGCCATGTGGGAGAGAGAAAAAAAAAAAAAAATGGAAAATAAGGGCAGAGGTTATGGTCTGAAATTATATTAAACTGTATAGGGCCCTGGTCAGGCTGCACTTAGAGAGTACTGTGCGCAGTTCTGGTCTCCATATTATAAAAAGGACATAGAAGCATTGGAGAAAATGCAAAAAAGATTTACAAGGATGGTACCAGAACTGAGAGATGACAGCTATTGGGAAAAATTGAACACGTTGGGCTTTTTTCTTCAGAAAAGAGAAGACATAGAGGAGACCAGATAGAGATCTTTAAAATGATGAATGGGTTGGACGGGGTAGATGTGGAGAGAATGTTTCCACTTGTGAAAGAATCAAAAACTAGGGGCCATAAATACACGATAGTTACTAATAAATCCAATAGGGAAATAAAGAGAAATTTCTTTACTCAAAGTGGTTAGAATGTGGAACTCGCTATCATAGGAAGTGGTCGAGGCAAATACCTTAGATGCTTTCAAAAGGAAACTAGGTGAATACATGAGAGAAAAGGGAATAGAAAGGTATGCTGAAAGGCTGAGATGAGGCAGCTGGAATGGGAGGAGACTCGTGTGGAGTATAAACACCAGCACAGACCAGTTGGGCCTAATGGCCTGTTTCTGTGCCGTATATTCTAGGTAATTCTGTGTAAGTAATTCATTGGCTGTAAAGCACTTTGGGACATCCTGAGGTCGTAAAAGGCGCTATATAAATGCAATTTTTTTTCTTTATTTCAGATACTGGATGTGAAGCTTAAACACGCACCTGAGATAATGCACCATAAATTACAAGAAACAGGAGTCAACATTGTAAATCACTGCATTTCACCATCCACAGTCATATTCTGGCATGAATGCATAAAATCTGTATTATTCCTAAACACTTTAAGACAAGTACATTCCATTTTTCCCATAGTGCATTAGTTTCAAAGAAAAACGTGTCATTTCCATCACCTCCTAAGGAAATCAATGTGGCTGTTCACCAAAATACATCTGCAAATCAATATTCAGAAACCAGCTCCCTTTAAAAACACTCCAACAAATAAAGGGGCTGGGGGGCACAAAGAGGCAAGCAAAGAATTCACACCGCTCCTGAATACCAGGACCCCAGTGGTCCAAGAAGAAACATCACACAAATAGAAAACACCTGGAAATCAGTCCGCAAACAAAGCCTACAATAACGGGGAGCTGCAGCGCAGGCCAACACACGGTGCTCCACCAGCACCTCCCCTGCCTGGCTGCCTCGCCCTGGTAATCATTCTCTGTTTCACTCTCCTCCCCCTCTGGTACAGTCGAGTGCCAGATAACGACAGCCTATACTCCACAGGTCTACTCTAGGCAGATTATTCAAATTTTACAGCACAGAAGGAGGCCATTTGGCCCATCGCACCTGCGGCAACTCCCAAAGAGCTCTAGTCCCACAGGCATTTGCAGTCACACTGCCCAATAGTTCACCTTTCTGGGCAATATGAAATCCGACTCCTAAAGCCCCGAGCCAGGTACAGTGCTCCTCACCCAGTGCAGACTTCAGCACAAGGGGCGTTATGCTGTGCCACCAAAGTCGCTTTCCCGCAACATACGTTGCTTCAAAGCACATTTATTTGTAGCACTCAGTGCCCGCTGGTATAATCTGTTTCTCTAGCAGAATTAAAGGGGAGGTCACAGAAAATGTTTTTACACACAGAATGTGGAGTTCTCGGCCGCAAAGCAGATCCATAAAGTCTTTTAAAAGGGAATTTGAAATTTGAAAAGGGGAAATATTCAAGAGTATGGAGAACTTAGTTGAAGTGCAGAGGGAAGTATAATATTCCCCAGCTAGGAAATGGTGCCAAGCCAAGTAACTGAACATTGGGGTTAGGAGTTATTTGCAGGTCCAACGCTCAAATGCTAGCATCAAATTCCTCTCCACTAGTTTAATTTTAATGGCCTAAGATCTCAATAAAGTGTGAGGCAAGGAATTGGACACAGACGCAAACATTTATCATATTACACTGCGTAGATTGCCGTCTCTTCCATCTTTATGTGAGCTGGTTTTCAGTTGTTTGCACTATTTCGAGCAGCATTTTGAAGATTCTGTTAGTGGGGATTTGAGTTCAAGCCCAACTACTGCAGATTAATAGCCTGCAGTGACTTTAACATTCTAATATTTTTAAATGGTAACAACAGGCTGACAAAAAGTTTGAACCACTGCTTGATCTGTGAATATTTGCTCATATTTATACCCCAGCAATAACAAGTCTGCTAGAACTAAGAATATTAACCTGCCCAGTGTGATCTACACTGGAATAATTTGCCCAGTGCGATCCGCACTGGAATAATTTGCCCAGTGCGACCTACACTGCAATAACCTGCCCAGTGCAATCTGCACTGGAATAATTTGCCCAGTGCGATCCGCACTGGAATAACCTGCCCAGTGCGATATACACTGGAATGACCTGCCCAGTGCGACATACACTGGAATAACCTGCCCAGTGCGACATACACTGGAATAACCTGCCCAGTGCGACATACACTGGAATAACCTGCCCAGTGCGACATACACTGGAATAACCTGCCCAGTGCGATATACACTGGAATGACCTGCCCAGTGCGACATACACTGGAATAACCTGCCCAGTGCGACATACACTGGAATAACCTGCCCAGTGTTCTTCAATCCGAGAATAATTTGCCCAGTGCGATACAAAGTAGAATATGTAGCTTTGAGCTCAAGTAGCAGCTTGGCAGCAATACGTCCGAGTCTGAAAAAACTTCAGCATATAATCTAGGCTGATGCTCTAATACAAGGAGTGCTACATTTGCTGGACGTGCGATCTTTCAAATGAATTGTTAAACCATTTCCCACCTGCCTGTTCAGGTAAAAGTTCTCATGCCACAATTCTGAAAAGGAGGGAGTTTTGCCAGTGTCTTGGTCAACATTCCTTCTTCAATCAACTTCATTCAACTTATTTGTGACATCTTGCTATGTGCAAAATGCCATGTTTACCTAATAATCCATTCCAAAAAAGTAATTGCCTCTTAAGGACTTTGGGACCTGAGAAAAGTTATAAGGTGCTAAAATACATGTATTATCTCTCTAACATACACATTCTGCCTTCCCAGTTACTCAGTGGATTTTGGTTGAGTCATGCCCAGAATTCTACACATCTCCTACATGCTTGGCGAAACTTTTTATTAAGTACCCCTACCTGTGACAATAGTCATGGGAAAAACTGACTGTCCTACGGGTCAGATGCTACACACTTTCAACTGAGGCACAGGGTCACGCTAAAGGCTTCAACTGCACCTAGGATGGTGTTTAATTTTTTTAAACATTTAACATTCTAATTTGAGCCATGAGTTTCTGGTGTCAAGTCCCAAAGTGACTCTTAAGTGAAGCAGAGCGAGATTCTCTCCTCCATGGAGTCTCGCTCCACTTCACTACAGTGCCAGGTCTGGACTCTGACTCGAGATTCAAGTTGAATTTACACTATAACTCTGCTTTCCTTATAGCACTGCAATCATTTAATGCAGTCAGTTGGTCCTTTCTGGTTCACCTGCCCACCGAGCTGAGAATAAATGGTCTCTAACTCACGACCTTTGCCAGAATCTCCTCATCACCCAGCAGGAAATAGCTTTCACAGGCACAGGCTTGGTTCATTTCATTCAGTCGATCAGCAAAGAGCGGACACACACTGGAGGAGTCTGAATATCAAATAAAGGATAGTTTTCAAAAAGCACAAAGACTAAGCTGATCTACAGGAGGGATTCTAGAGCCAGTGTTTCAGGAGAGGAGGGGAGCAAATGATTTCATTTCATTTCATTTCAAGTACAGGAAACTTTTTTTTATCCGGCACCGACGGGACCGACGTGGTGCCGGTTCATCAAAAATTCCGGATAACCAAAAGCTATAGTAAAAGATACGGAGAGCTGAGAGCTCCGTATAAAGCAACAAACCCTGTTGCTTAGCAACAGGTTCAGAACAATGCCACAAGTTCCAAGCGTCTCTGTAGCTTAGCAACAGCTGCAGCCACACCATTGCACAGCAACAGATCAAGGAAGGTAAGTACAATATGAAGTAAAAGTTACCTGAACCTACTCCTGAATTTTGCTGGTTAACCGAGATTTCCGGTTATTTAGGTGCCGGTAAATCGAAAGTTTCCTGTACTGAGATTTCAAAACTTACAGCCCCATCCCAAATATTAAAGTTACAATTTGGAAATCACTGAAAAAGCACATTAATGAGGAACAAGTACCATAGTAACCAGGCTTGCAGTGAGTCTTCATTTTCTCCTTACACATTTTTAAACTTTAAGAAAAGTTATATTAGAGGCTCTCAGCCAGTCTGAAAGGAGGACTTGGCTTTGACGTGAGGGAAAATATATGGAGGTTAGAGGCCATTCTGCTCTTGGACACAAAATGCTTGGCTTACAGTGCAAGCGCCTTCTCTCACTGTGGTGGGCTGGTAGGCCTTTCCCTTGCGTCCTTTACCGGGTCTTGGATGCTATCATTCTGTAGGTCTAAAATCGAGATGTGTACCAGATCCCACAAAAAACACCAAAGTCCCCAAAAATAAATACATTGATACTAAACTGCAGCCACGGTAATACCGCTCATGTCAGAAAGAAGCAAATCGCTTTCTAAATAAGCACAAAGGCACCGATTGTCTTCATAAATACGAGATGCAAGGCACGCTGAGTTTGGCTCAGGCAGGACGCAGTCCAGGCGGCAGGTTCAATTAATTTTGAAGTTTAAACAGTTTACAATCCTGAGATTGGAATGTGATGGAAAGATGCTGCAGTCCAGGCACTGGATTTCAGAGCAGTTCATGTTTCCACTGTCTGTCTCCAATGTTGTGCAAATATGCTTCTTCAGTAGCATTAGACACAAAACCAACTGTTCAAACTTTAGATGTGGTACTGAGGTGTGGACATCAGTGTTCCTTCAACCTGTAGGTGGGTCGGGGGTCATGTGGTGGGGGGGGGAAAGCACACAAACAAACACAAGTTAGTAAAAGAAAGTGCCAGAATTTCATAGCCTCACAATAAATCCAATTATTCCCCTGCACTGCAGCCAATTCTAGCCTGTACTGAGCTGGCTGCGGTCAGCTAACTCGCAGACAGGAGATCAAACCGAGACCTTCCAACTGAGTGAAGTAATTGCGGCATGGGAAGAGTCCAGTTAGAGAAGCTGACACTCTACAGTCTGAAAAGGCAGCTGCTAAAGGGATCCACATTAATGTAACTAAAATATTAAAAGGGACAGATAATTTAAACCCATACTATTACTGCAAAGTAAGCGAGGTCGAAGACTGAATTACAACACAAGCATCTTCTTGCTGGTGACTCTGAGCAGAGCCTCGATAGCTCAGCAGCACCACCAGCAGGAATGATTGGTACTGCAGGCTATTGAAAGCAGACCCTCTCAAAATGCAATCAGAACATTTACTGGTTAAAATGTACAACAGCTGAAACACGTTAAAGTGACTTGCAGAACTACTTGTTTTAAAACTCAATGTCATACAAAGTTATCAGTAATGGTGACCATGAAACTACCGGATTGTCGTAAAAATCCATCTGGTTCACTAATGTCCTTTAGGGAAGGAAATCTGCCGTCCTTACCCGGTCTGGCCTATATGTGACTCCAGACCCACAGCAATGTGGTTGACTCTTAACTGCCCTCTGAAATGGCCCAGCAAGCCCCTCATTGTACAAAACAAAGCAGCACAGACTGCAGTGGTTCAAGAAGGCAGCTCACCAACACCTTCTCAAGGACAATTAGGGATGGGCAAGAAATGCTGGCCTTGCCAGCGACGCCCACATCCGTGAACGAATAGAAAAAACACAGCAAGTTATGATGATCTGGAATGCACTGGCTGAAAGGGCAGTGAAAGCAGATTCAATAATAACTTTCAAAAAGGAATTAGATAAATACTTGAAAAGGAAAAAAATCATAGGGCTATGGGGAAAGAGCAGGGGAGTGGGACTAATTGGAGAGCTCCTTCAAAGAGCCGGCACAGGCACGATGGGCCGAATGGGCTTCTGTGCTTTATGATTCTAGTAGCTCGTCCATAACACAATAACGAGCTCCACCCCCAATGTCTTATTCTAGAAGTACATAGAAATTACAACACGGAAACAGTCCATGTTGATGTCGATCCTCCACACGTATAGTAGTTCGAATCCTATGTGCCCACTATGTTCCCACATCCCTTCATGCCCCTTTTTCCTTCAACCCTGATGTAACCTGTACTTAAATGTGGACAAATCTTCCAAAAACACTGAATACTGGGTGCTGTGACGGGGACAGCAGGGTCTCTCTGGGTGCTGTGACAGGGACAGCAGGGTCTCCGGGTGCTGTGACGGGGACAGCAGGGTCTCTCCGGGTGCTGTGACGGGGACAGCAGGGTCTCCGGGTGCTGTGACGGGGACAGCAGGGTCTCTGGGTGCTGTGACGGGGACAGCAGGGTCTCCGGGTGCTGTGACGGGGACAGCAGGGTCTCCGGGTGCTGTGACGGGGACAGCAGGGTCTCTCCGGGTGCTGTGACGGGGACAGCAGGGTCTCTGGGTGCTGTGACGGGGACAGCAGGGTCTCTGGGTGCTGTGACGGGGACAGCAGGGTCTCCGGGTGCTGTGACGGGGACAGCAGGGTCTCTCTGGGTGCTGTGACGGGGACAGCAGGGTCTCTGGGTGCTGTGACGGGGACAGCAGGGTCTCTGGGTGCTGTGACGGGGACAGCAGGGTCTCTCCGGGTGCTGTGACGGGGACAGCAGGGTCTCTGGGTGCTGTGACGGGGACAGCAGGGTCTCTCCGGGTGCTGTGACGGGGACAGCAGGGTCTCCGGGTGCTGTGACGGGGACAGCAGGGTCTCCGGGTGCTGTGACGGGGACAGCAGGGTCTCCGGGTGCTGTGACGGGGACAGCAGGGTCTCCGGGTGCTGTGACGGGGACAGCAGGGTCTCTGGGTGCTGTGACGGGGACAGCAGGGTCTCTGGGTGCTGTGACGGGGACAGCAGGGTCTCTGGGTGCTGTGATGGGGACAGCAGGGTCTCTGGGTGCTGTGACGGGGACAGCAGGGTCTCCGGGTGCTGTGATGGGGACAGCAGGGTCTCTGGGGGCTGTGACAGGGACAGCAGGGTCTCCGGGTGCTGTGACGGGGACAGCAGGGTCTCCGGGTGCCGTGACGGGGACAGCAGGGTCTCTCTGGGTGCTGTGACGGGGACAGCAGGGTCTCTGGGTGCTGTGACGGGGACAGCAGGGTCTCTGGGTGCTGTGACGGGGACAGCAGGGTCTCTGGGTGCTGTGACGGGGACAGCAGGGTCTCTGGGTGCTGTGACGGGGACAGCAGGGTCTCTGGGTGCTGTGACGGGGACAGCAGGGTCTCCGGGTGCTGTGACGGGGACAGCAGGGTCTCTGGGTGCCGTGACGGGGACAGCAGGGTCTCTGGGTGCCGTGACGGGGACAGCAGGGTCTCTCCGGGTGCTGTGACGGGGACAGCAGGGTCTCTCCGGGTGCTGTGACGGGGACAGCAGGGTCTCTCCGGGTGCTGTGACGGGGACAGCAGGGTCTCTCCGGGTGCTGTGACGGGGACAGCAGGGTCTCCGGGTGCTGTGACGGGGACAGCAGGGTCTCCGGGTGCTGTGACGGGGACAGCAGGGTCTCCGGGTGCTGTGACGGGGACAGCAGGGTCTCCGGGTGCTGTGACGGGGACAGCAGGGTCTCCGGGTGCTGTGACGGGGACAGCAGGGTCTCCGGGTGCTGTGACGGGGACAGCAGGGTCTCCGGGTGCTGTGACGGGGACAGCAGGGTCTCTCTGGGTGCTGTGACGGGGACAGCAGGGTCTCCGGGTGCTGTGACAGGGACAGCAGGGTCTCTCTGGGTGCCGTGACGGGGACAGCAGGGTCTCTCTGGGTGCTGTGACGGGGACAGCAGGGTCTCCGGGTGCTGTGACGGGGACAGCAGGGTCTCCGGGTGCCGTGACGGGGACAGCAGGGTCTCCGGGTGCTGTGACGGGGACAGCAGGGTCTCCGGGTGCTGTGACAGGGACAGCAGGGTCTCTCCGGGTGCTGTGACGGGGACAGCAGGGTCTCCGGGTGCTGTGACGGGGACAGCAGGGTCTCTCTGGGTGCTGTGACGGGGACAGCAGGGTCTCTCTGGGTGCTGTGACGGGGACAGCAGGGTCTCTCTGGGTGCTGTGACGGGGACAGCAGGGTCTCCGGGTGCTGTGACGGGGAAAGCAGGGTCTCCGGGTGCTGTGACGGGGACAGCAGGGTCTCTGGGTGCTGTGACGGGGACAGCAGGGTCTCTCCGGGTGCTGTGACGGGGACAGCAGGGTCTCTGGGTGCTGTGACGGGGACAGCAGGGTCTCTGGGTGCTGTGACGGGGACAGCAGGGTCTCCGGGTGCTGTGACGGGGACAGCAGGGTCTCTCCGGGTGCTGTGACGGGGACAGCAGGGTCTCCGGGTGCTGTGACGGGGACAGCAGGGTCTCTCCGGGTGCTGTGACGGGGACAGCAGGGTCTCTGGGTGCTGTGACGGGGACAGCAGGGTCTCTCCGGGTGCTGTGACGGGGACAGCAGGGTCTCTCTGGGTGCTGTGACAGGGACAGCAGGGTCTCCGGGTGCTGTGACGGGGACAGCAGGGTCTCCGGGTGCTGTGACAGGGACAGCAGGGTCTCCGGGTGCTGTGACGGGGACAGCAGGGTCTCTGGGTGCTGTGACGGGGACAGCAGGGTCTCTCCGGGTGCTGTGACGGGGACAGCAGGGTCTCCGGGTGCTGTGACGGGGACAGCAGGGTCTCCGGGTGCTGTGACGGGGACAGCAGGGTCTCCGGGTGCTGTGACGGGGACAGCAGGGTCTCCGGGTGCTGTGACGGGGACAGCAGGGGTTAGGGGAAGTTGAAAAGGTAGGTTCAATTTATTTTATTTCAGGAGCCTAACCTAGGTGGAGAAGGTTCCAGGACAGGAGGCGGCAGTGAAAATACAACACCAGAAAACAGGTAGGTGACTGGTTGGTGAGTACTTTCACAAACTTATTCTAAGTAGAATTCAATAGTTAAGCTAAATCGTAGTAAATAAAAGGGTATTGTAAGGGTTAAGTCATGGAAGGGCAGCTCGGACCCGTGTCATGCTTCTCCTGTGCCATGTGGGAAATCAGGGACACTGTCCCTGACAACTATGTGTGCAGGAAGTGTGTCCAGCTGCAGCTCCTAGCAGACCGCATGGCGGCGCTGGAGCTGCGAATGGACTCACTCTGGAGCATACGCGATGCTGAGGATGTTGTGGATAGCACATTCAGTGAGTTGGTCACACCGCAGGTAAAGGCTAGCTCAGACAGTAAATGGGTGACCAAAAGGCAGGGTAAAGGCAGGAAGGTAGTGCAGGAGTCACCTGCGGTCATCTCCCTCCAAAACAGGTTTACCGTTTTGGGTACTGTTGGGGGAGATGACTTATCAGGGGAAGGCACCAGCAGCCAGGTTCAGGGCACCATGACTGGCTCTGCTGCACAGAAGGGTGGGAAAAAAAGGGATAGGGCTATAGTGATAGGGGATTCAATTGTAAGGGGGATAGATAGGAGTTTCTGTGGCCGAGACCGAGACTCCAAGATGGTATGTTGCCTCCCTGGTGCAAGGGTCAAGGATGTCTCGGAGCGGGTGCAGAGCATTCTGAAGGGGGAGGGGGATCAGCCAGTTGTCGTGGTACATGTAGGTACCAACGATGTAGGTAAAAAGAGGGAGGAGGTCCTACAAGCTGAATTTAGGGAGTTAGGAGCTAAATTGAAAAGTAGGACCTCAAAGGTAGTAATCTCTGGATTGCTACCAGTGCCACGAGCTAATAAGTTTAGAGAGAGTAAGATAGATAAGCTAAATACGTGGCT
The DNA here is from genome assembly GCF_052327205.1 of Somniosus microcephalus. Taxonomy (NCBI): domain Eukaryota; kingdom Metazoa; phylum Chordata; class Chondrichthyes; order Squaliformes; family Somniosidae; genus Somniosus; species Somniosus microcephalus. Next base: position 133,900,466 of record NC_141000.1, on the reverse strand, counting down.
TGAGCAGTGGTGCAAGGGAGAGGGATTTAAATTCTTGAGGCATTGGAACCAGTTCTTGGGGAGGAGTGACCTGTACCAAGGGGACGGTCTACACCTGAACTGTGAGGGAGCCGATGTCCTCGGGGTAATATTTTCTAGGGCGGTTCGGGAGGATTTAAACTAATTTGGCAGGGGGATGGGAACCTAGATAGTGGAAAAGAGGGAAGTCATATGAAGTCAGAAATAGATGGTAGAAAGGTGAGAAGCAATAAGCAAAGGAGAGAAACACAAAGGGCCAAACTAATTCATAATGAGAGTGTGAAAAAAGCAAGCCTGAAGGCTTTGTATCTTAATGCTAGAAGCATTAGGAACAAGGTGGATGAATTAGTTGTGGAAATAGAGGTAAACAAGTATGATTTGATTGGGATTACAGAAACGTGGCTGCAGGGTGGGCAAGGCTGGGAACTTAACATCCAGGGATATACAATATTTAGGAAGGATCGGCAAAAAGGTAGGGGAGGTGGGGTAGCATTGCTGGTAAAGGAGGGGATTAATGCAATGGAAAGGAAGGATATTAACTCGGATGAAACGGAATCTGTATGGGTAGAAATGAGAAATAGCAAGGGGAGGAAAACGTTAGTGGGTGTGATATATAGGCCTCCAAATAGTAATATGGAGGTGAGGGAAGGCATAAAAAGGGAAATTAGAGAAGCGTGCGATAAGAGCACAGCTGTCATCATGGGTGACTTTAATTTACATATTGATTGGACTACCCAAATTAGTAAAAATTCTGAGGAGGAGGAATTCCTGGAATGTTTTCGGGACGGTTATCTGGACCAATATGTCGAGGAGCCGACTCGAGATCAGGCCATTTTAGACTGGGTATTGTGCAATGAGAAGGGACTTATCAACAATCTTCTTGTACGAGGCCCCTTGGGTCAGAGCGATCATAATATGATCGAGCTCTCAGTCGAGATGGAGAGTGAGGAAATTGAATCAGAGACTAAGGTCCAGAACTTAAATAAAGGGAATTACGAGGGTATGAGACGGGAATTGGGTAAGATTGATTGGGTGGTGTTTCTGGGGGGATTGACAGTGGATAGACAATGGCAAGCATTCAAAGATAGAATGGAAGAATTCCAGAACATGTTTATACCGGTTTGGCATAAAAATAAACCTAAAAAGGTGGCTCAACCGTGGATAACGAGGGAAATTAGGGACAGCATAAAATCAAAAAAAAGGGCATATCAACTGGCAAAAAAAAGCACCAGACCGGAAGATTGGGGGCAGTACAGGATACAGCAAAAGAGGACAAAGGGATTAATCAGGAAGGGGAAAATAGAATACGAAAGTAAACTTGCAGCAAACATAAAGACAGACTGCAAAAGCTTTTATCGGTATATCAGGAGGAAAAGACTGGTAAAATCCCAAGTCGGTCCCTTGCAGTCCGATTCGGGAGAATATATAATGGAGAATAAGGAAATGGCAGACCAATTAAACTCATACTTTGGTTCTGTATTCACAAAGGAGGACACAAATAACCTCCCAGGAATATCGGCAAACATAGGGACTAATGAGAGGGAGGAGCTGACAGAAATTAGTATCTCTAGGGATATGGTGTTGGGTAAGTTGAGGGGACTGAAGGCCGACAAATCCCCGGGGCCTGATAAACTACATCCTAGGGTACTTAAGGAGGTGGCCCTGGAGATAGCAGATGCTCTAAGGATCATCTTCCGGAACTCCATTGACTCGGGAACAATACCCGTGGATTGGAGGGTAGCTAATGTTACCCCAATATTTAAAAAGGGGGGTAGAGAGAAAGCAGGGAATTATAGACCAGTAAGCCTTACATCGGTTGTGGGCAAAATGCTAGAGTCCATTATTAAGGATAAAATAGCGGAGCACTTGACAAATGGGGAAAGGATCGGACAGAGTCAACATGGATTTACAAAGGGTAAATCGTGTTTGACTAATCTGCTGGAATTTTTTGAGGAAGTAACTGGTAAAATAGATGGGGGAGAGCCAGTGGATGTGGTGTACCTTGACTTCCAGAAAGCCTTCGATAAGGTTCCACACAAAAGATTATCATGCAAAATTAAGGCTCATGGGATTGGGGGCAAAGTATTAACGTGGATAGAGAACTGGCTGGCGGATAGAAAACAGAGAGTTGGAATAAACGGCTCGTTTTCGGAGTGGCAGGCAGTGACCAGCGGGGTGCCGCAAGGATCTGTCCTGGGACCCCAGCTGTTCACAATATATATAAATGATCTGGATCAGGGAATTGGATGCAATATTTCCAAATTCGCTGACGACACTAAACTAGGAGGAGGGGTGGGCTCTGATGAGGATGTCAGGAGGCTACAGTGCGATTTGGACAGGTTGGGGGAATGGGCGGATACGTGGCAGATGCACTATAATGTGGATAAATGCGAGGTTATCCACTTTGGGGGTAAAAACAGGAGGGTAGATTATTATCTAAATGGCAATAGATTGGGAGATGGGGAAGTGCAGAGGGACCTGGGTGTTCTTGTGCACCAGTCACTGAAGGAGAGCATGCAGGTGCAACAGGCGATTAAGAAGGCAAATGGTATGTTGGCCTTCATATCAAGGGGGTTCGAGTATAGGAATAGGGATACCTTACTACAGCTGTACAAGGTGCTGGTGAGACCGCATCTGGAGTATTGTGTACAGTTTTGGTCGCCCCATCTGCGGAAGGATGTTCTTGCCATGGAAAGAGTGCAGCGGCGATTCACCAGGCTGATACCTGGAATGGCGGGAATGACCTACGAGGAGAGATTGAATAGTTTGGGCTTGTACTCACTGGAGTTTAGAAGATTGAGAGGGGATCTCATCGAAACATATAAAATTATGGCAGGCCTGGACAGGCTGAATTCAGAGAGAATGTTTCCAATGGCAGGGGAGCACAGAACCAGGGGCCACAGTCTAAAAATAGCGGGCAAATCATTTAAAACAGAGATGAGGAAGAATTTCTTCACTCAAAGAGTGGTGAGCCTGTGGAATTCCCTGCCACAGAGGGCTGTGAAGGCTAATTCAATAAATATTTTCAAGAGAGAATTGGATATATTTCTGAAGGCTAAGGGGATTAAGGGTTACGGAGAAAAGGCGGGGACGGGGTACTGAACTGGTAAGATCAGCTATGATCTCAGACGAAGATCAGCCATGATCTCATTGAATGGCGGAGCAGGCTCGAAGGGCCGAATGGCCTACTCCTGTTCCTATCTCTATGTAACTATGTAACTATGTGACGGGGACAGCAGGGTCTCTGGGTGCTGTGACGGGGACAGCAGGGTCTCTGGGTGCTGTGACGGGGACAGCAGGGTCTCCGGGTGCTGTGACGGGGACAGCAGGGTCTCTGGGTGCTGTGACGGGGACAGCAGGGTCTCCGGGTGCTGTGACGGGGACAGCAGGGTCTCCGGGTGCTGTGACGGGGACAGCAGGGTCTCTGGGTGCTGTGACGGGGACAGCAGGGTCTCTGGGTGCTGTGACGGGGACAGCAGGGTCTCTGGGTGCTGTGACGGGGACAGCAGGGTCTCTCTGGGTGCTGTGACGGGGACAGTAGGGTCTCCGGGTGCTGTGACGGGGACAGCAGGGTCTCCGGGTGCTGTGACGGGGACAGCAGGGTCTCCGGGTGCCGTGACGGGGACAGCAGGGTCTCTGGGTGCTGTGACGGGGACAGCAGGGTCTCTGGGTGCTGTGACGGGGACAGCAGGGTCTCCGGGTGCCGTGACGGGGACAGCAGGGTCTCTGGGTGCTGTGACGGGGACAGCAGGGTCTCCGGGTGCCGTGACGGGGACAGCAGGGTCTCTCTGGGTGCTGTGACGGGGACAGTAGGGTCTCCGGGTGCTGTGACGGGGACAGCAGGGTCTCTGGGTGCTGTGACGGGGACAGCAGGGTCTCTCTGGGTGCTGTGACGGGGACAGTAGGGTCTCCGGGTGCTGTGACGGGGACAGCAGGGTCTCCGGGTGCTGTGACGGGGACAGCAGGGTCTCTGGGTGCTGTGACGGGGACAGCAGGGTCTCCGGGTGCTGTGACGGGGACAGCAGGGTCTCCGGGTGCTGTGACGGGGACAGCAGGGTCTCCGGGTGCTGTGACGGGGACAGCAGGGTCTCTCTGCGGGATAAGTGAAGGTGGACCAAGTGACCTGACCTTCCTTGTGTATCTGTCTTGTGATCCTTTGATCTGCTGCCCACACCATATCCTCCATTTCCATTAGGATTAGTCTCAGCGCAGTTGACCTTTAACGTTCAGGATTTAGTGTTTAAGTTTGGACTCTCATTTACCTCCTTACTTTTATTTTCTAATTCAGTATCAGAACAGATGCTACTTACTCAGTCTGATCCACCTTTGGCCCCAAAATATGAAGCTCCCTCAGTACAAGACGCATCAGTAACTTAAATAAAAACAGAAAACTTTTCAATTAGGACAAAATGCCTGATTTTACATTGATATAAATCTACCTCAAACAATGATTCAAATCTAGTGAATATAGAATCTAGAAGGCACTTGGGTTTTACAACATAATACCATTATTCTGCAGCAGATTACCACTTAAATGTCTCTGTTCACACAATAAATTACTTTTGAAGTGCAAGAACTGTTGTAGTTTTCATGGTCATCAACCATCAGCTGGAAAATCTTCAACCATGGAAATACTAGGAGCCATGCAGCAGATTCTACACCAGAGGCAATACTAGGAGCCATGCAGCAGATTCTACACCAGAGGCAATACTAGGAGCCATGCAGCAGATTCTACACCAGAGGCAATGCATAATGGAGCAGCATTCTCGGGATGTGGGCAAGGCCGCCATTTATTGCCCATCTCTAGTTGCCCTTGAGAGAGGGAGTTCCAGGATTTTGACCCAGCGCCGATATACTTCCAAGCCAGGATGGTGTGCATGACTTGGAGGCAGTGATGTTCCCATGCGCCTGCTGCCCTTGTCCTTCTATAGGTGGTGGAGGTTGCAGGTTTGGGAGGTGCTGTTGAAGAACACTTGGCGAGTTGCTGCAGCGTATCTTGTCGATGGTATACACTGCAGTTACGGTGCACCGGTGATGGAGGGAGTGGGTATTTAACGTGGTGGATGGGATGCCAATCAAGTGGGCTGCTTTGTCCTGGTTGGTGTTGAGTTTTTTGAGTGTTGTTGGGGCTGCACCCATTCAGGCAAGTGGAGAGTATTCCATCACACTCCTTACTTGTGCCTTAAAGGTGATGGTAGGCTTTGGGGAGTCAGGAGCTGAGTCACTTGCCACAGACCTCTGACCTGCTCTGAAAGCTATGGCATTTATCGAGCTAGTCCAGTTGAGTTTCTGGTCAGTGGTGACTCCAAGGATGTTGATGGTGGGGGATTCAGCGATGGTAATGCCACTGAATGTCAAGGAGAGGTGGTTAGATTCTCTCATGTTGGAGATGGTACAGTCTGACACTTGTGAGGCCCAAATGTTACTTGCCATTTATCAGCCCAAGCCTGGATGCTGTCCAGGTCTTGCTGCATATGGGCACGGACTGCTTCATTACCTGAGGAATTACAAATGGAACTGAACATGCTGCAATCATCAGCGAAGATCCCCATTTCTGACCTTATGATGGAGGGAAGGGCTTTGATAAAACAGCTGAAGATGGTTGGGCCTAGGACACTGCCCTGAGGAACTCCTGCAGTGATGTTCTGGGACTGAGATGATTGTCATAGTCATAACGGCACAGGAGACCGCCATTCGGCCCATCGAGTCCATGCCGGCTCTCTGTAGAGCAATCCAGTCAGTCCCATTCCCCCGCTCTGTCCCCGGAGCCCTGCAAGTTTATTTCCCTCAAGTGCCTATCCAGTCTCCCCTTGAAAACACTGAGTGTCTCCGCTTCCACCACTTCCGTCGGCAGCGAATTCCTAGTCATCCCAGGTCATCCTCACTCGCTGTGTAAAAAAGATTTTCCTCACATCCCCGCTATATCTCTTAGCCAAAACCTTAAATCTGTGTCCCGTATTCCTTGCACCATCAACTAGTGGGAACAGCCTTTCCCCGTCTAGCCTATCCAAACCCGTCATAATCTTGTACACCTCTATCAAATCACCCCTCAATCTCCTTTACTCTAATGAAAACAAATCCAGCTTCTTCAACCTGTCCTTGTAGCTAAGATCCCCCATCCCCGGAACCATTCTGGTAAATCTCCTCTGCACCCTCTCAAGGGACTTCACATCCTTCCTAAAGTGTGGTGACCAGAACTGGACGCAATACTCCAGTTGTGGCCTAACCAGCGCTTTATAAAGGTTCAGCATAACTTCTCTACTTTTGTACTCAGTACCTCTATTTATGAAGCCCAAGATCCCATATGCTTTGTTAACCACTCTCTCAATGTCCTGCCACCTTCAGGGACCGATGCACATTAACTCCCAGGTCCCAGGGGAGACCAAACGCAGATTGGGTGACCGCTTTGCGGAACACCTCCGTTCAGTCCGTAAGGATGACCCCGAGCTTCCGGTTGCCTGTCATTTTAATTCACCGCCCCATTCCCACTCGGACCTCACCGTCCTCGGCCTCTTGCATTGTTCCACGGAAGTTCAGCGTAAACTCGAGGAACAGCACCTCATCTTCCGATTAGGCACTTTGCAGCCTTCTGGACTCAATATCGAGTTCAACAATTTCAGATCATAACCTCGGCCCCTATTACATTTTTACTTATATTTTTTATCCACACCTTTGTTTTGGCTTTCCCTCCTCCCCACCCCCCTCTTCCTTTTTTTTCTCTCTCCCACATGGCAGCTGTCTCATTCTGCTAGGACATTTCACACCTAATCTAGAGCCGTCTTTTGTCTCCACTAGTCCTATCACCATCTCGTCTCGCTTTGAATACCTCTTAATGTCTCTTCGTTTCTCTTTTGTTCTCTCCCAGCCTGGCCCTTCAATCTATTTCATTTCCTGTGCCTTTCCAGTCTTGACAAAGAGTTTGACTCGAAACGTTGACTATTTCTCTTTCCACGGATGTTGCCTGGCCTGCTGAGTTTTTCCAGCATTTTCTGTTGTTATTTCAGATTTCCAGCATCCGCAGTATTTTGCTGTCAAACTCCCAGGTCCCTCTGTCCCTGCACACTCTTTAAAACTGGGCCATTAAGTGTATATTGCCTCTCCCTGTTCTTTCTGCCAAAATGCATCACCTCACACTTCTCTGTATTAAATTCCATCTGTCACTTGACTGCCTATTCTGCGAGCCTTTCTATGTCCTGTTGCAGTCGATTGGCATCATCATCACTGTTTGCAAGAAGGCAAATGGTATGTTGGCCTTCGTAGCGAGAGGGTTCGAGTACAAGAACAAGGATGTCTTACTACAGTTGTACAGGGCCTTGGTGAGACCACACCTTGAGTATTGTGTGCAGTTTTGGTCGCCTTATCTGAGGAAGGATGTTCTTGCCATGGAGGGAGTGCAGCGAAGATTCACCAGACTGATACCTGGGATGGCAGGAATGACATATGAGGAGAGATTGGGTCGATTGGGCTTATACTCACTGGAGTTTAGAAGAATGCGAGGGGATCTCATTGAAACTTATAAAATTCTAACAGGACTAGACAGACGAGATGCAGGAAGGATGTTCCCAATGGCCGGGGAGTCCAGAACCAGGGGTCACAGTCTAAGGATAAGGGGTAAGCCATTTAGGACAGAGATGAGGAGGAATTTCTTCACCCAGAGAGTGGTGAACCTGTGGAATTCTCTACCACAGAAGGCAATGGAGGCCAATTCATTAAATATATTCAAGAAGGAGTTGGATATATTTCTTAAGGCTAAAGGGATCAAGGGATATGGGGAGAAGGCAGGGACAGGGTACTGAATTTGGATGATCAGCCATGATCTCATTGAATGGTGGAGCAGGCTCGAGGGGCCGAATGGCCTACTCCTGCTCCTATCTTCTATGTTTCTATGCCACACCCCCAAGTTTGGTGTCTTCAGCAAATTTAGAAATTCTACTCTGTATTCCAATATCCAGGTCATTTATATATAAAAAAGCAGTGGCCCCAGCACTGACCCTTGGGGAACACCACTGTCTACCATCCTCCAGTCTGAAAAACAGCCATTTACCACAACTTGTTGCTTTCTGTCCTTAAGCCAATTCCTTATCCAAGCTACCACTGACCCACCTATTCCATGAGCCTCAATTTTGTTTACCAGCATTCTATGTGGTACTTTGTCAAACGCCTTCCGAAAATCTATGTAGACAACATCCATTGCATTCCCTTCATCAATACTCCCTGTTACTTCATCAAAAAATTCAATTAGATTAGTCAAACACAATCTGCCTTTTACAAATCCGTGTTGGCTTTCCTTAATTAGCTTAAACCTCTCCAAGTGCCCGTTAATTTTTTCCTTGATCATTGTTTCTAAAACTTTACCCACCACTAATGGCCTCCAATGGTCACAACCACCTTCCTTTGTGCTAGGTATGACTCCAGCCAGTGGAGAGTTTTCCCCCAGATCCCCACTGACTTCAGTTTTACTAGGGCTCCTTGATGCCACACTCGGTCAAATGGTTTCTTGACGTCAAGGGCAGCCACTCACACCTCACCTCTGGAATTCAGCTCCTTTGTCCATGTTTGGAACAAGGCTGTGATGAGGTCAGGAGCCGAGTGGTCTTGGCAGAACCCAAACTGTGCATCAGTGAGCAGGTTATTAGTGAGTAAATGCTGCTTGATTGCACTGTCGACAACACCTTCCATCACTTTGCTGAAGACTGAGAGTAGACTGATGGGGCGGTAATTGGCCGGATTGGATTTGTCCTGCTTTTTGTGGACAGGACATACCCGGGCAGTTTTCCACATTGTCGGGTAGATGCCAGTGTTGTAGCTGTACTGGAACAGCTTGGCTAGAGGCGCGGCTAGTTCTGGAGCACAAGCTTTCAATACTATATCCGGGATGTTGTCGGGGCCCATAGCCTTAGCTGTATCCAGTGCATTCAGCCGCTTCTTGATATCACGTGGAGTGAATTGAATTGACTGAATACCGGCATCTGTGGTGTTGCAGATCTCGAAGAGGCCGAGGGGGGTCATCCACTCAGTACTTCTGGCTGAAGATGGTAGCGAACACTTCGGCCTTGTCTACTTGATTCATGTGCTGGGCTCCACCATCATTCATGCTAGGGTGGTTCATGGAGCCTCCTCCTCCTATTAGTTGTTTAATTGTCCACCACCAATCATGGCTGGATGTGACAGGACTGCAGAGCTTTGATCTGATCCGTTGGTTGTGGGATCGCATAGCCCTGTCTATAGCATGCTGCTTCCGCTGTTTAGCATGCATGTAGTCCTGTGTTGCAGCTTCCCCAGGTTGGCACTTCATTTTTAGGTACGCCTGGTGCTGCTCCTGGCATGCTCTTCTACACTCCTTATTGAACCAGGGTTGGTCCCCTGGCTTGATGGTAATGGTAGAGTGAGGGATATGCCGGGCCATGTGGTTACAGATTGTGGTGGAATACAATTCTGCTGCTGCTGATGGCCCACAGCACCTCATGGATGCCCAGTTTTGAGCTGCTAGATCTGTTCTGAATCTATCCCATTTAGCATGGTGATAGTGCCACACAACACGATGGAGGGTGTTCTCAGAGTGAAGACGGGACTTGGTCTCCACAAGGACTGTGCGGTGGTCACTGCTACCAATGCTGTCATGGACAGATGCATCTGCGACAGGTAGATTGGTGAGGACGAGCTCAAGTCCATTATTCCCTTGTGTTGCTTCGCGGAACCACTGGACAGGTTCTTCATGACTCAGCAAGCTCGGTCAATGGTGGTACTACTGAGCCTTAGCAATGGACATTGAAGTTCTCCACCCAGAGCATATTCTGTGCCCTCAGTGCACCCTCCAAGTTGTGCTCAACATGGAAGAGTACTGATTCATTAGCTGAGGGAGGGTGATAGGTGGTAATTAGCATGTTTCCTTGCCCATGTTTGCCCTGAAGCCATGATACAGATCCACCAGAGGTGGGGCACAGTGGTATACAGTCAGGTGGGAGTGGCCCTGGGAGTCCTCAACTGGGTCTGTCCTGCCGGTGGGACAGGACATACACAGGAATGATGGAGTAGTCTGGGACGTTGAGTGATAGGTCTGATCCTGTGAGTATGACGATGCCAGGCTATTGCTCCATTAGTCTGTGGGACAGTTCTTCCAACCTTGGTACCAGTGCCCAGATGTTAGTGAAGGAGACTTTATAGGGTCACTGGGCTGGGTGTGCCTTCGTTGTGTCCAAATTTGATGCCTAGATCTCAGCCGAATGTTCCGTCTGGTTTTATTCTTATTATTTGCAGCAGTTTTATACAACTGATTGGCCACTTCAGAGGGCAGCTGGGTTGGGACTGGAGTCACATATAGGCCAGACCGGGTAAGGACGGCAGGTTTCCCTCCCCAAAGGTCATTAGTGAATCAGTTCGGATTTTGCGACAATCCAACAGCTTCAAGGTCACCATTGATTCCAGATTTCGTTTTTTTTCAAACTAAATTCAAATTCTCAAAGTGCCATGGTGGGAATTTAACTTGTGTTCTCTGGAATATTAGTTCAGGCCTCTGGATTACTGGTCCAGTAACATAACCACTACGTACCATACCCTGACTTAAGGGTCAGAGGTTTACTGGGACAGTGGGTGACCTAGACAGTAAGGGACAGTTTGGAGATGTCTGTAGTTGCCAAGTATTTGAACATGCCTTAGCTCAGTTCTATTCTGAGACTCAATTTATGTAAAGATTGTTTCACAAAAGCTACAACATTTTTCTGTATGTGTTAGTGTTGCAATTAGCTAGGATATGTTGCATGAACAATAAGACTTATATGTTCCTCTGAACAGTGGGTGAGCGGGGCAGTCAGGGACAGTGGGTGAGCGGGGCAGTCAGGGACAGTGGGTGAGCGGGGCAGTCAGGGACAGTGGGTGAGCGGGGCAGTAACTGATGGGAGTTTCCCATTCGGATCCGGATAATCCTGCCGACCAATGTTCTACTGAGTGCAACAGAAAATGCTGGAAAAACTCAGCAGGCCAGGCAACATCCATGGACAGAGAAATAGAGTCAATGTTTCAGGTCGAAACCCTTTGTCAGGACTGAGAGAAAACACAGGAAATTAAACAGATTAAAAGGCCAGTTTGGGGACTGGGAAATGGGGATAAAGAACAAAAGAGAAGTGAAGAGACATTAAGAGATATTCAAGATGAGACGAGATGGTGATCGGACTAGTAGAGACAAAAGACGGCTCTAGATGTTTATTACATGGATGCAGTGTGAAGTGTGAAATGCGCTGGCAGAATGAGAGACAGCTGCCATGTGGGAGAGAAAAAAAAGGGGGAAGGGCACAAAACAAAGGTGTGGATAAAAAAATATATAAAAATGTAATGGGGGTCGAGGTTATGATCTGAAATTGTTGAACTCGATGTTGAGTCCAGAAGGCTGTAAAGTGCCTAATCGGAAGATGAGGTGCTGTTCCTCGAGCTTACGCTGGGTTTCTGTGGAACAATGCCAGAGGCCGAGGACGGTGAGGTCTGAGTGGGAATGGGGCGGTGAATTAAAATGACAGGCGACCGGAAGCTCGGGGTCACCCTTACGGACTGAACGGAGGTGTTCCGCAAAGCGGTCACCCAATCTGCGTTTGGTCTCCCCAATGTAGAGGAGACCACATTGTGAGTCTTCTACTGAGTAGGGTGGTCCTAGCAGGGTAAGCAGCAGGAAACTTCCCAGAGCTCTGTACTGGTAAGTTGCTTGGTTTAAGTTTCCCTTTGCATTTAGCAGTCTTTAGAACAACCTGTGGCCAAGCTCTTGTGTAAGGGGGGTGTGCACTCCATATTGGGCAAGCAGAAATTCTACAGGGGTTGATGCCTCAGTAGTTTGATTCTGTTGCCCTTGAAAATAGTGATGGAGTGCCATGCACGTCACACACCCAGTTGACCAAAACACATTACACAAGGGAGAGGCTGCTTGTTCAGTCAGGTGGCAGTAATGCAATCAAGAGTCTAGAAACTTGAACCTCATCTAAAGCCTGTAACAGATTGATGTCATGCAGTTCTTGGAGGGTTCTCTGGGCACCTGATAAACAAGAAATGATTACCAATTAAGAGTGAGATAATGACAATGGCATTTCTACTCACCAACAAAGCAAAGGCATCTGCTACCATCAGCATGTAAAAGACATTGTTCCAACCGGTGGGGGAGATGAGACCAGCTAATAGAGGCCCTAAAGCAGCACCTGCAGGCAGAGGAAGGCACAGAACAAGAGTCCGTCAGTCCCAGGAACATGGCAACAGAATACAAACAAGGAACTTCAAAAACTTATTGACAGAGATACCGTTTACATTCAGAGATCCCAGACTGCCCAGGACCACTAGATCCGAGCAGGGTAAATGGGCACTATTCACCCTGGACATGCTTGCGGTTTCCCATTCTCGTGTGCATCATCTAAATTAAGATTAATTGTCATTCATTAGCCTGTTTTAATATTTACATTTACAGCCACAAGTGTAACACCAGCAGTACTACCTGGGGGAGGGGGGGAATGGGCAGAAAAGAGATCAACACAGAGTGCCTAAAGCTCCAGTCAGAAGTGTGATACATATTGCAACAACTACCTGCATTTATATTGCACCTTTAACATAGATAAATATTCCAAAGAAACTTCATAGCGTCTGAATCAAAAAATGGAAGCCAAGCCAAAAAAGGAGATATTAAGAGGCGTGACCAAAAGCTTGGTCAAAGTGGTGGGTTTTAAGGTGGGTCTTAAAGGAGGAGAAGGAGGCAGAGGAGTTTAGAAAGGGAATTACACAATGACCCTGAATTTGCGGTTGGTATGATGTATACGTGGAGTGCACTGTCATACTGTCTTTGAAACTGACCACAATTTCCGACTGCACATGGGCTTCACTGCGTCCTTCACCTCCTCATACAAATCGAGGTGCTGGCGAGAAGTTGAGCTAATTTCCCACCTACTGCGAGGTAATCATGCTGAAAATGTTAAGTCTGGTGCAAACAGGCGCAGGAAGCCTGTTACACAGTGTAAGGGGACCGGATGAGAAAATTGTAATACAAAAGGATCTGTAACCAAGTGCTATAATGGAAGATTTGTTTTAAGAGTTTTCATAATTAAGTGCTTGTAAGTACACTGAATAAAGCATTAAATGAGTGGTTTGTAACCTTTTTTTAATGAGAAGTTAATAATCAGAGTGTAAAGTAATGAGAGACTTGTATTGCCAGAGGTTTTTTACAACAGATGTTTTGTGAATTTTGAATAAACATACTTTGTTCTAATGAGAGATTTACAATAACAGATTGTTACCATGAGATTGCAGTTACAGAATTTATCATAATGGCAGCCTTTTAGTTAATTTTTTTTTTACAATGCAGTTTGTGACAATTACATAAGAACATAAGAGGTAGGAGCAGGAGTAGGCCATACGGCCCCTCGGGCCTGCTCCGCCATTCAATGGGATCATGGCTGATCCGAACCTAGACTCACGTCCACTTCCCTGCCCGTTCCCCGTAACCCCTAATTCCCTTATCAGCTAGGAAACTGTCTGTGATGAAATATATGCCTTCACCAGCCCCTGTGTTTTACCTGCTTTGTATTGTGTGAACCGCCCCCTTTTGTTCCTATTGTGTGTATTGGCTGCGCCCCTGTCTTTTGCCATATAAAGGTCTCAAGAGCTGTACGAGTCATTTCTACCAGACGAACCCGATGTGGAAAGACCTGCAATGTTCTTAGTGATTAAAAGCCTTTAGTTGAATCCTTTAAACTCCATGGGCTGGATTTTGCTACGGGGGCGGGTTGGAGGTGGGAAACCCACATTCGGGCTTGTTGTCCCGCCTCCATGGAGATGTGGCCAACCCACTGGATTTTCCTCTGATTGACCTTGTTGAGCCCGCCCTGTGGGCTCAGCAGGCCAATTAAGGGCCACCCGGCAACAGGTGACGTCAGAGATTGACATTTCATCTGTCAAAAGCTTTTGGCAGATGAAAGATCAGTGTTTAACAGCTGTTTGAAGCTGTCAAGCACTGGAAAACTGCTAATTCAGCCTCAGTCCTTTCTCAGGATAACTTTAAAATCATTTTGCTGCAGAAACCAAGAAGCTGATTTTTTTTTAAATTCTTGCAGCCGACTCCCGACACCGGAGTGCAGGACTCCTGTAAAGGTAAGTAAAAGTAAGTTAAGCTTATTTAAACACTTTAAACACTTGCAAAACACTTACCTTTGCACTCCTGCACCCCTCACTCACCTGAACACTGGGCATCTCGACCCCTCCAAGACCTCAGACCCACGTCCCGCCTCGAAAACTTTTCGTGGTTTGGAGCTGTCGGGAAGCCCACAAACCAGCAATAAAAATCGCGAATAGGCAAAAAACTACCTGTTAACTACCTGTTAACAGGCAGTTTAATTGCCTTTAATCCCTTCCCGCCTCTGGGAGTCGGGTTCCAGCACTTGTCGGCAACCCGACTCCTATGAAATTGACATGGAGGCGGGTTGGAGGCGGGATGGGGTCGGGACCCCCGGATCTCCGATTTTTATCGCCCGCACGCCTCCAACCCGACTCCAGGGGCTTAGGAAAATCCAGCCCCTTGTCTTTGAGTTATTGAAGGCACATCAATTTTAATCACTAAAACACCAAGATGGATCGACTCCTGAAACCAGAGCGCTTGAATCTGGACCCCCATGCCTCAGACGCAGCCACACAGTTCGGACACTGGTTCCAATGCTTCGAATTCTTCATTGCAAACTCATCCACCACCATAGCAGCCGCAACCGCCACCGGAGACGTGAAACTGGAAATCCTGCGAAACTGGGTGAGCCATCGGGTCTCCCCTCTCATCCAAGATGCCACCAGCTACGGGGATGCCTGCACCATTCTGAAGGCCCACTACGTGCGGCCAATAAACGAGGTGTACGCCAGGCATCTTCTGACTACTCGCACGCAGCGGCATGGTGAGTCACTAGAGGTCTTTATGCTAAGCCTAAAAGTACTGGGCAGAGACTGTAACTGTAAGGCCGTGTCTGCCATCGTGTACATGGAGGAGCTGATCCGAGACTCCTTTATTGCGGGCCTCAGTTCTAATTACATTCGGCAGAAACTGTTTGAAAAGGAGGGACTGGACTTAAAACAGGCTATGGATATAGCGCGATCGCTGGATATGGCCCAGAGGAACCCTGAATCCTGTTCCTCAGGCCACACGGCCCACTTCGCCTCGTGCGCGCCGTAGGGGCCGCCATCTTGGAAGCCATCTTCACCTCCCAGGTCTCAGGCCAGCCCAGCACCATCGGAGCCCCAGCCTCCACCCAGGAGCCCCACTACTGCCGCGATGCATCGGGGCCCGAAATGCTACTTCTGCGGCCAGGACAAACACTCCAGGCATCTGTGCCCAGCGAAGGGCACCACCTGTTTTAAATGCGGGAAGAAAGGACATTTCAGCAAAGTCTGCAGAGGGAACCCCGCCTCCAACTCCACCACCGCCGCGTGCGCGCCATGGGAGCGGCCATCTTGGACGCCATCTTGTCCACCCTCATGGAGTCCACCATCTTGCCCCGACTACACGGACCTCCAGGACCCACTGGTGGCCTCGATCACAGTGGATCAATCCAGGCCGCATCCGTTGTCTAAATCGATGATGGACATAGAGGTAAACGGGAACAAGGTTAAATGCTTGATTGACTGCGGGAGCACCGAAAGCTTTATTCATCCTAGCCTGGTAAAACGACTTTCACTAACGATAGTCCCCACACAGGGCAAAATCGCCATGGCTGATAAGACTCATACCTCAAAAATTACAGGTTTCTGCGCGGTTATGTTGTCGGTAAAAGGCACTGATTACAGAGATTTTAAACTATTGATAATGCCAGATCTCTGTGTGAGCGTGATCTTGGGTCTGGACTTCCAGTGCCACCACCAAAGTTCACGCTTACCTACAGTGGGTCCCAGCCGCCCCTCACAGTGTGCGGTCTGGCTACCCTGAAGGTCAAGCCGCCCTCTCTGTTCGCCAACCTCGCACCCAACTGTCGACCCATAGTGGCCAAGAGTAGGCGGTACAGCTGGGAGGATAGACGGTTCATTGCGTCGGAAGTAGAAAGACTCAAGCGGGAGGGTATCATCGAATGCAGTACCAGCCCGTGGCGCGCCCAGGTAGTAGTAGTTAAGGGGAGTGAAAAGAAGCGGATGGTGATAGATTATAGCCAGACGGTTAATCTATACACCTAGCTAGACGCCTACCCTCTGCCCCGCATAGCGGATATGGTTAACCAAATTGCGCAATACCGGGTGTTTTCCACCATCGACCTAAAATCGGCATACCACCAGCTCCCCATTAGGCTGGAGGGCCGTCCATACACCGCCTTCGAGGCGAATGGACGGCTCTACCACTTCCTCAGAGTCCCCTTTGGGGTAACGAATGGGGTCTCGGTCTTCCAGTGGGAGATGGACCGCATGGTCGATGAGAACCAGTTAACAGCCACCTACCCATACCTAGACAACGTCACCATCTGCGGCCACGACCAGCAAGACCACGACTCGAACCTCGCGAGATTTCTGAAAACCGCTCTCAGACTCAATCTCACCTACAACGAGGATAAGTGTGTCTTTAGCGCCATGCGCCTCTGTATCCTGGGCTGCGTGGTGAAAAACGGGGAAATCGGTCCGGACCCCGACCGATTGCGCCCCCTACGGGAGCTACCCCTACCAAACACTCCCAAGGCCCTGAAAAGGTGCCTGGGGTTTGTATTGATTTCTTTGTGGGTTCAATGACGAGACATTTATGAAAGAGAATGTCTTTTAATCTAAAGTCTGTTCAACTCTTTTTAACAGCTTTACAGGAGACATCATGCTAGTGATCCATCTAGAACGAAACTGAAACTAAACTCAACTGCTTCTCTCACATGACCTCTGCTGGTCAGGCATAAGTAATCAATACATGCAAACATGCTGGTAAGGCATCATAATCAAACAGGCAAATAACATCACTATTTGCTGATATCATTACATCTCCTTTTCTTAAAACAAAAGTATTTTACTTTTAACTAACAACATGTTTTCTTTGTATTAATCTGCATTTTAACTGTAACACTTAATGAACTTACATTATCATGATCAAGGTTTTTTAACCTTGCTTTGTGTGTTCACATGAAATATGTAAATACACTAGAACTTGAAGAAAGAATAAGATAACATTACTTCCTTCTATAACAATAGTCCTTAAATTTGCTCAATGAGTCTCTCAGGAGGCTTCACGTGTCTTGAGGATTTTCTGATTGATTGTCCTTGAATCTGAGTTGTTGCCTCAGATGATGGTTTCTCAGCTGTGTGATCCGATTGTTCAACAGTATCAGTCTTTTGACCTGCTGTGGCTGGTCCCATGAGAAGATCTCGACGATTTCTTCTCAGAACAGCACCCTCATCTGTCTGAATGGTGTATGATCTTGGTTGAACTTCACTCAGGACAGTTCCCTTCTGAGTCCATATGTTTGTTTTGTCTTTGAACCTTACTTGGTCACCAGTGTGGAGTTCAGGTAGGTTTTGTGTTCCTCTGTCATAGTAGTACTTTTGCTTTTCTTTCTGTTGCTCTTTGAACTTCCTCACTTTCTCCCCCTCTTTTGTTTTCAGGAGGTTCTCCGGGATGGGTAGGTTTGACCTTAGCATATGTCCCATAAGGAGTTGGGCTGGTGACATACCGCACTCGAGCGGCATTGTGCGGTATACAAGCATGCTCTGGTAGAAGTCAGTTCCACTGTCTTTTGCCTTGTATATCAGTCTTTTCACTGTCTGGACCGATTTTTCCACTAGACCATTGGACTGTGGAAAGTGAGGACTTGACGTTGTGTGGACAAAGTCCCACTCTTTGGCAAAGTATCGGAAACTTGCATTGTAAAACTGTGCCATGATTTCCTCACGTGTAGGAAGCTTGAAGTGCTCTCTCTTTATTGCTCTGTTTAGATCTCTTGGATCCAGGCAAATTCTGAGCTTTCCATTCTTTTTGTCCACAACGATGAGGGAACTCACCCACTCAGTTGGCTCATCTATCTTCTGAATCACGTTCAGGCTTTCCATCCTGTCCAACTCTGCCTTCAGTTGCTTTTGAAGAGCAAACGGAACTTTTCTGCATGGATGTATGACCGTTGGCATACTTTTATCTACTCTGATCATGTGTTCTCCTGGCAGGCAGCCTAGACCCTGAAATAGGTCATTGTACTCTTTCATGAGTTCATCATAGACTGTCTCTCCTTCGCTTTCCACAACGAGGACTCTCTTTACCAGCTTCAGTCTCTCACAGGCTATTAAACCTAGTATGGCTTGCACATCCTTTGGCACCACGATTAATGCTAGCGTGTGCTCTCTGTCCTTGTGTGTTACTTTGACAATGCATCTTCCTTTCACTGGTATATCAGTACCTGAGTATCCTGTCACTTTCACTTTTATTCCATGTATCTTTGGTCTGGGTCTAATTTTCTTAAAATCAGTCTCTGATATCACATTAACTTGTGCTCCAGTATCCAATTTAAATGGAATGTGTATGTCATTCACTTTTAGTGTCAACATCCAGTCTCTTTTTTCTTCTTTGTTTTCAGACACAACATCTACATTGGACTCCTCTATCTCGCTTTCATCTACTGCATGGACCTTGCTTTGTTGCGCTTGGTTCTTACAGCAACGGGCATAATGGTTGTTTTTGTTGCAACTATTGCATTTTTTACCATATGCTGGACACTCTTTTGGTGGATGCTGTGTACCGCATCGACTACGTCTTTCGATTGTCCCTTTCATTTTCGTTCGCTGGCCACGCCTCTTTTTTCACATTGGCGCTCTTTTTGTTAAACGGTTTGTGTCCGTTCTTTCTCACTGCATCCACGTTGCAGCTATTGTCACTGGACAGCTCCTTTGCCTGCAACTTCACAGTCTCTGTAGCCCTACACAGTGCTATGGCTTTTCCCAGGTCTAGATCTTGCTCTCTTAGTAGTCTTTCCCTTAGACCATTATCCGGAATACCACACACCAGTCTGTCTTTTATCAGCGAGTCTGTCAGTCCCCCAAATTCACACGATTTGCTTCTGTTTCTCAGTTCAGTCACATACTGATCAATAGTCTCACCCGTTTTCTGTACACGTGAAAAATCTGTGCCTCTCAAACGTCACGTTACGTTTAGGTATGCAGTAGGCCTCAAACTGTTCCATTATTTTATCTAGCTTCATTTTGTCTCCATCAGCAGCGAATGTGAAGTTATTATACACCTCCAGCACTTCATCACCCACGACATGTAAGAACAGTGACGATTTCTTTTTATTACTTTTCTCGTCAGCTCCGATTGCCGCTAAATACAACCCCATACGTTGTTTGAATCTCCTCCAATTTTCAGCCACATTACCTGTCAACTGAAGCTTCGCCGGTGGGAGTAAACCTTCCATTTTTCACTTCGTTAGCTATTCTCTAATGGTAAGTATCTGTGGAGAGCTGATTTAACTTCAGATTTTTCCTCTTCATCTCTTTCAATCACTTCTGACACCATGTATTGATTTCTTTGTGGGTTCAATGACGAGACATTTATGAAAGAGAATGTCTTTTAATCTAAAGTCTGTTCAACTCTTTTTAACAGCTTTACAGGAGACATCATGCTAGTGATCCATCTAGAACGAAATTGAAACTAAACTCAACTGCTTGTCTCTCACGTGACCTCTGCTGGTCAGGCATAAGTAATCAATACATGCAAACATGCTGGAAAGGCATCATAATCAAACAGGCAAATAACATCACTATTTGCTGATATCATTACAGGGTTCTTCTCCTATTACGCCCAATGGGTCCCCAATTATTCCGACAAGGCCCGTCCCCTCCTGAAATCAACGTCCTTCCCGCTCACGGCCAAGGCCCACGCCACCTTCAACAGCATTAAACACGACATTGAGAAGGCCGCGCTGCAGGCAGTGGACGAAAACATCCCTTTCCAGGTCGAAAGCGATGCGTCCGACTTCGCTTTAGCAGCCACCCTCAACCAGGATGGGCGGCCCGTAGCCTTTTTCTCAAGAACCCTCCAAGGGCCCGAGATCAGGCACTCCTCGGTAGAGAAGGAGGCCCAGGCCATAGTGGAGGCAGTGCGGCACTGGAGGCACTACCTAGCCGGCAAACGCTTCACACTGCTTACCGACCAGCGGTCGGTAGCCTTCATGTTTAACAACAAACAGAGGGGGAAGATCAAGAACGACAAAATTCTCAGGTGGCGGATCGAACTCTCCACGTTTGAGTACGACATAATATATAGGCCGGGGGCCCTCAACGAATCCCCCGACGCCCTATCACGAGGGATGTGTGCCACCATCCAGGGGGACAGGCTACAGGGCCTCCACAACGGCCTCTGCCACCCGGGGGTCACCCGGCTATTCCACTTTATAAAATCCCATAACCTGCCCTATTCCATCGAGGAGGTCCGGTCTATGACCAGGGACTGCCGCACCTGTGCGGAATGCAAGCCCCGTTTTTTCAGGCCCGACCGAGCCCACCTGATCAAAGCTACACGGCCATTCGAGCGCCTGAGCTTAGATTTCAAGGGACCACTCCCCTCCACCGACCGCAATGTGTACTTTCTCAACATTGTGGACGAGTACGCCCGCTTCCCATTCGCCTACCCCTGCCCAGACATGACCAGTGCCACGGTCATCAAGTGCCTCGGCAACCTGTTTTGCACGTTCGGCATGCCTAACTACATCCACACTGACAGGGGGGCGTCGTTCATGAGCGACGAACTGCGCCAATACCTGCTGTCGAAGGGGATAGCCACGAGTCGGACCACTAGTTATAACCCCCGGGGTAATGGGCAAGTGGAGAGGGAGAACGCGACAGTGTGGAAGGCGGTCACCTTAGCACTAAGGTTTAAAGGCCTCCCCACCTCCCGCTGGCAAGAGGTCCTCCCAGACGTACTCCACTCGATAAGGTCGCTACTGTGTACTGCTACTAACGCCACTCCTCACGAGAAGATGTTTGTTTTTCCCCGCAAATCAACCTCAGGAGTGTCCCTACCCTCGTGGCTCTCCACCCCAGGGACAGTCCTATTACGAAAGCATGTGAGGGGCCACAAAACGGATCCACTCATGGAGGCAGTACACCTACTCCACGCAAACCCACAGTACGCGTAGGTCAAGCACGCCGACGGGCGTGAGGACACCGTGTCCATAAAGGACCTCGCCTCGGCAGGAAGCGACGACGACCCATCACCACCACCCCCAGAAGAACCTCCACCATCCCCAGAGGTATCCTCACCACCCCCAGAAGTACCTGCAACACCCCCAGCACATGGGTATGCCCAGGAGGGCACCACGGACTCCCGGTCGGAACCGGAGGTACTGTTGCGACGTTTAGGAAGGACTATCACACCCCCGGACAGACTAAATCTGTAGAAGGGGTGAATGTGATGAAATATATGCCTTCATCAGCCCCTGTGTTTTACCTGCTTTGTATTGTGTGAACCGCCCCCTTTTGTTCCTATTGTGTGTATTGGCTACGCCCCTGTCTTTTGCCATATAAAGGTCTCAAGAGCTGTATGAGTCATTTCTACCAGACGAACCCGATGTGGAAAGACCTGCAATGCTGCAATGTTCTTAGTGATTAAAAGCCTTTAGTTGAATCCTTTAAACTCCTTGTCTTTGAGTTATTGAAGGCACATCACTGTCTATCTCCATTTTAAATTTATTTAATGTCGCAGCTTCCACAGCTCTCTGGGGTAGCAAATTCCATAGATTTACTACCCTCTGAGTGAAGAAGTTTCTCCTCATCTCAGTTTTGAAAGGGCAGCCCCTTATTCTAAGACTATGCCCCCTAGTTCTAGTCTCACCCATCAGTGGAAACATCCTCCCCGCATCCACCCGATCAAGCCCCCTCACAATCTTATATGTTTCGATAAGATCGCCTCTCATTCTTCTGAATTCCAATGAGTAGAGGCCCAACCTACTCAACCTTTCCTCATAAGTCAACCCCCTCATCTCCGGAATCAACCGAGTGAACCTTCTCTGAACTGCCTCGAGAGCAAGTATATCTTTTCTTAAATATGGAAACCAAAACTGTACGCAGTTTTGTAATAAAAAAAATGATGAGTGGTCTGCACTGATATTTGTAACAGCAAAAATTGGCACAATGGAAGTTTTGCAATACTTTGTTTTAAAAGGAAGTTTGTTGTTATGAAATAACGGTACAATTTTTTTCTGAGTCATGTATATCTGTATAAAGGAGAGACAAAGATCGATCCCTGATATTCACCCAGAACTTCACTTTGGGAGTATTGGATTGGCTATTGGCTATAAGTTAGGAAGTGAAAGGAGCACCACCCCCCGTGATCGCAGGTGCACACACGCACAATGGTGTGCTCCTGGGCTCTGTGGGGGAGTACGGTGCTCAGAACTCTGCAGCATTTGAAAGGAAGTTCTCGGAGGGAGGATCGCATGAGGTAGGTGCGGATTTCCTTGCGATGTCGGCGGCGTAGTCCTCAGCTATGCCGACTGCCAATTCAGGCCCAATACGTGGGGTAGAGGAGGGAGGATGCACAAGTAAGGGAAGAAGGGATACAAGAATTAGATAGGATAAAAACAGATAAAGAGGTATTTAAAAAGTTTGCAGCGCTCAAAATAGAAGTCACACGGGCCAAATGGGGAGCATCTTCGGCTGCTGAGGGAAGTAAGGCACAGTCTGTTCACTTGGTGGAAAATGAAATCCAAGCCAGAATAGATCAGATATTCAGCAACTTGGAACAGATTGAAATACTGACCAGCAAAGAGCCTCCAAACAGACAGCAGGACGCCAAACTCCGAGTGGATCAACTGAAGTAAGGGTGGAAATTGCAGAGGCTCTGGCCACAACCTTCCAATCCTCCTTAGATATGGGAGTGGTGCCAGAGGACTGGAGGGCTGGTTGCTTTTCAGACTGAATGGAGTGGGCGCTGGTGTCCCCAGGGCTCGGTATTAGGACCACCGCTCTTTTTGATATAAATTAGGGGACGGTAGCGTAGTGGTAATGTTACTGGGCTAGTAATCCAGAGGCCTGGACTAATGATCCTGAGATGCGAGTTCAAATCCCACCGTGGCAGCTGGGAATTTAAATTGTTAATTAAATAAATCTGGAATAAGCAGGTTAGTATCAGTAATGATTGTTGTAAAAACCCATCTGGTTCACTTTAGGGAAGAAAATCTGCCGTCCTTATCTGGCCTATATGTGACTCCAGACCCACAGCAAAGTGGTTGACTCCTAACTGCCCTCTGAAATGGCCTCGCAAACCGCTACGAAACACAATAATAATAAAACCAGACGGACCACCCGGCATCGACCGCGGCACCGGCTACGGACACGGCAACGGCACACCCAGCCCAGTCAACCCTGCAAAGTCCTCCTCACCAACATCTGGGAACTTGTGCCAAAATTGGGAGAGCTGTCCCACAGACTAGTCGAGCAACAGCCTGACAGTCATACTCACAGAATCATACCTTTCAGCCAATGTCCCAAACTCCTCCATCACCATCCCTGGGTATGTCCTGTCGCACCGGCAAGACAGACCCACCAGGGGTGGTGGCACAGTGGTATACAGTCGGGAAGGAGTGGCCCTGGAAGTCCTCAACATTGACTCCGGACCCCATGAAGTCTCATGGCTTCAGGTCAAGCATAAGCAAGGAAACCTCCTGCTGATTACCACCTACCGCCCTCCCTCAGCTGATGAATCAGCACTCCTCCATGTTGAACACCACTTGGAAGAAACACTGAGAGCAAGGGCACAGAATGTACTTCAATGTCCATCACCAAGAGTGGCTCAGTAGCACCACTACTGGCCGAGTCCTGAAGGACATAGCTGCCAGTCTGGGCCTGCGACAGGTGGTGAGAGAACCAACACGACGGAAAAACCTACTTGATCTCATCCTCACCAATCTACCTGTGACAGTATTGGTAGCAGTGACCACTGCACAGTCATTCTGCAGACAAAGTCCCGTCTTCGCACTGTTGTGTGGCACTATCACCGTGGGATAGATTTAGATAGCAGCTCAAAACTGGGCATCCATGAGGCACTGTGGGCCATCAGCAGCAGCAGAATTGTATTCCACCACAATCTGTAACCTCATGGCCCGGCATATCCTCACTCTACCATTACCATCAAGCCAGGGGACCAACCCTGGTTCAATAAGGAGTGTAGAAGAGCATGCCCGGAGCAGCACCAGGCGTACCTAAAAAAGGAGGTGCCAACCTAGGGAAGCTGCAACACAGGACTACATGCATGCTAAAAAGTGGAAGCAGTATGCTATAGACAGGGCTAAGTGATCCCACAGTCAACAGATCAGAGCAAAGCTCTGCAGTCCTACCACATCCAGTCGTGAATGGTGGTGGACCATCAAACAACTAGCGGGAGGTGGAGGCTCTATGAATATCCCCATCCTCAATGATGGCGGAGCCCAGCATGTGAGTGCAAAAGACAAGGCTGAAGCGTTTGCAACCATCTTCAGCCAGAAGTGCCGAGTGGATGACCATTATCGGCCTCCTCCTGAGGTCCCCACCATCATAGAAGCAAGTCTTCAGCCAATTCGAATCACTCCACGTGATATCAAGAAAAGGCTGAGCGCACTGGATATAGCAAAAGCTATGGGCCCTGACAACATCCCGGCTATCGTGCTGAAGACTTGTGCTCCAGAACTAGCCGTGCCTCTAGCCAAGCTGTTCCAGTACAGCTACAACACTGGCATCTATCCGACAACGTGGAAAACTACCCAGGTATGTCCTGTCCACAAAAAGGACGAATCCAATCTGGCCAATTACCACCCCATCAGTCTACTCTCAATCATCAGCAAAGCGATGGAAGGTGTCGTCAACAGTGCTATCAAGCGGCACTTACTCACCAATAACCTGCTCACTGATGCCCAGTTTGGGTTCTACCAAGACCACTCGGCTCCCGACCTGATTACAGCCTTGGTCCAAACATGGACAAAGGAGCTGAATTCCAGAGGTGAGGTGAGAGTGACTGCCCTTGACCTCAAGGCAACATTTGACCGAGTGTGGCATCAAGGAGCCCTAGTAAAACTGAAATCAATGGGAATCAGGGGGAAAACGCTCCACTGGCTGGAGTCATACCTAGCAAAAAGGAAGATGGTTGTGGTGGTTGAAGGTCAATCATCACAGCCCCAGGACATCGCTGCAGGAGTTCCTCAGGGCAGTGTCCTAGGCCCAACCATCTTCAGCTGCTTCATCAATGACCTTCCCTCCAACATAAGGTCAGAAATGGGGATGTTCACTGATGACTGCACAGTGTTCAGTGCCATTCACAACTCCTCAAATAATGAAGCAGTCCATGCCTGCATGCAACAAGACCTGGGTGACGTTCAGGCTTGGGCTGATAAGTGGCAGGTAACATTCGCGCCGCACAAATGCCAGGCAATGACTATCTTCAACAAGCAAGAGTCTAAACACCGCTCCTTGACATTCAACGACATTACCATCGTCGAATCCCCCACCATCAACATCCTGGGGGGTCACCATTGACCCGAAACTTAATTGGACCAGCCACATAAATACTGTGGCAACAAGAGCAGGTCAGAGGCTGGGTATTCTGTGACGAGTGTCTCACCTCCTGACTTCCCAAAGCCTTTCCACCATCTACAAGGCACAAGTACGGTGTGTGATGGAATACTCTCCACTTGTCTGGATGAGTGCAACTCCAACAACATTCAAGAAGCTTGACACCATCCAGGACAAAGCAGCCAGCGCGATTGCCACCCCATCCACCACCTTAAACATTCACTCCCTCCACCACCGGCGTACCGTGGCTGCAGTGTGTACCATCTACAAGATGCACTGCAGCAACTCGCCAAGGCTTCTTCAGCAGCACCTCCCAAACCCGCGACCTCTACCACCTAGAAGGACAAGGGCAGCATGTGCATCAGAACACCACTACCTCCAAGTTCCCCTCCAAGTCACACATCATCCCGACTTAGAAGTATATCGCCGATCCTTCATCGTCGCTGGGTCAAAATCCTGGAACTCCCTTCCTAACAGCACTGTAGGAGTACTATCACCACACGGACTGCAGCGGTTCAAGGCGGCGGCTCACCACCATCTTCTCGAGGATAATTAGGGATGGGCAATAAATGCTGGCCTTGCCAGCGATGCAAACATCCCAGAAAACAAATTTTAAAAATATATATTAATAACCTGGACTTGGGTATACAGGGCATAATTTCAAAGTTTGCAGACAACACAAAACTTGGAAGTGCAGTAAACAGTGAAAAGGATAGTAATAGACTTCAGGAAGACAGACAGACTGGTGAAATGGGCAGACACTTGGCAGATGCAATTTAATGCAGAGAAGTGTGAAGCGATGCATTTGGCAGGAAGAATGAGGAGAGTAATATAAACTAAATGGTACAATTTTAAAGGGGGAGATCAGGAACAGAGAGGTTAGAGATGGCCCACAACATCTCATGGATGCCCAGTTTTGAGCCGCTAGATCTGTTCTGAATCTATTCCATTTAGCACAGTGGTAGTACCACACAACACGATGGAGGGTGCTCTCAGCATGAAGATGGGACTTGGTCTCCACAGGACTGTGCAGTGCTCACTCCTACCAATACTGTCATGGACAGATGCATTTGCAACAGGTAATTGGTGAGGATGAAGTCAAGTAGGTTATTCCCTCGTGTTTGTTCTCTCCTTACTCATTAATTGCCAGCAAGCTAGTACAATCAGTTGCTATGTACTTTAGTTACAGGACTTCTATTTTAAGTTCACACACACGAAGAACAGCCCTGATGCAATCAGTCTGCTGTGCTCAGGTGTTGCGGTATTCTAGAGAACTGAGTTCTGACTAAGGGACTGGCTGCCCATGGAATCTCCAAGCAATGCCATGGTGCCTTGGGGTCAAGTGAAACAGTCATGTAATATGTGGCGGAATCAAGTGCTGGGATTAGCCTTAGTCTGCAGTTGGGTGGCATTCTAGGATTAAACAATATATTTCAATTCATGCCTATTCCCATCACCACCTGTCCATGAAGAAATCAGTGGATTATTTGAGTTAACTGACCAGAGTATCTCTCGTCAGGCCAGGGAGAGTGGTCATGTAACGCAGTGCAGTTTTTCAGACACCTACCGATGGAGCCAGTCCCATCAATGATTGCGGTCACAGTGGACAGGGCTTTGGAATTTCCCGACAAACTCTTGTGTGTGCCCTGAAATCAGAAATTATACAGGAATTAAACAATATAATCACCACAGACAGCCTTCAGGGTTATCAAACCTCTCCAATACAAGCAGTCAGAAAGCCCAGTGCAATCCCACAACACTGCTAAATTCAGGCGAACAAACTCCCAAAAAATCCCCTTATATTTAAACCAGTAACAAAACGTACATTACATGCAAAATAATAGGTACCAGGGAGTGAGTTACAGTCTGGAATCTAATCAAAGGATTTAGGTAGATTATACAACAACAGCTTGCATTTATACAGTGCATTTAACATAGAAAAATATCCCAAGGCTCTCACAGAAGCATAATCAGACAAAAGCGGATGCTGAGCCAAAGAAGGGGATATTAGGAGGGGTGACTAAAAGCTTGGTCTTAAAGAAGGAGATGGAGGAGGAGAGGCGGAGAGGTTTAGGGAGAGAATTCTAGAGCAAAGGGCCTAGATGGCTGAAGGCACGGCCTAAATGGTGGACTGAAGGGAGTGGGTGATGTACACAGGACCAGAGTTGGAGGAACACTTCCAGTCCTAAAACCCTCCAAGAACTCCACATTCCTCTTGCCCATCCCCCACTTCCTACGCCCCACCTTTGGCGGCTGTGCCTTCAGCCATCTGGACTCTAAACTCTGGAATTCACTCCCTAAACCTCTTCACCTCTCCCTCCTCCTTTAAGCCTACCTCTTTAGCCAAGCGTTTGGTCACCTGTTTCAACGTCTCCTTTTGGTCACTGTCAATTTTTGTCTGAGTACAGTCCTCTGACGCACCCGGAGACATTAATGTTGTTGTTGCTGTAGTGAAAAGGTTCATCGTACTCACCAAATCAGCAGACACCGCAGTTGTGATTAGTGCATATGGTCCATTCACTAAAGCCCCGCAGCCAATCAGCATAACTGTGGAACAAAATTGAGGCAGAAAACCTTAGTCAGTGTAACTGCAAGATGTGAAACCCAAATGGGAGTGAGGTACTGTGGAGGTTGCAGTAAGCACACTCTTGCCCATGAAGGTGTGAAATCAGGCAGCTCTGTGGAGGGTGGTACTCATTGCAGTATGACAAAGGCGGAGTATTGAGTCTATGGTTTATTTTTTCCCTTTTACTATGGCTTTTAGTTATTTAAAAAAAAAATACCACTTTCAAAATGGAAGCTGCGCATTTATTGAAAGAAAAGTATATTTGAGTCAAGTTGGCTACAAACTCTACGATGAAACAAGGTATGCTTATATTTTGTTATTTATTCTCAGGATGTGGGAGACACTGGCAAAGCGGTATTTATTGCCCATCCCTAGTTTCCCTCAGAAGGTGACAGTGGGCCTTCTCCTTGAACCCCTGCAGTCCCTGTGGTGATGGTACTCCCATGATGGTACTCCCATGATGGTGTTAGACTGGGAATTCCAGGATATTGACCCAGTGACGATGAAGGAATGGTGATATATGTACATGTCAGGATGGTGTGTGATTTGGAAGGGAACCTGGAGGTGATGGTGTTCCCATGATCTTGCTGCTTTATTCTTCTCAATGGTACAGACCACAAGGCTGGGACATACTACTGAAGCAAGCTTGGAAAGTTGGAGATGGTCATTGCCTGGCACTTGTGTGGCGCAAATGTTACTTGCCACTTATCAGCTCAGGTCTGAATGTCATCCAGGTCTTGCTGCATGTGGGCACGGACTGCTTCATTATCTGAGGAGTTGCGAATAGAACTGAACACTGTGCAATCATCAACGAACATCCCCTCTTCTGACCTTATGTGGGAGGGAAGGTCATTGATGAAGCAGCTGAAGATGGTTGGCCTCGGACACTTCCCTGAGGAATTCATGCAGCGATATTCTGGGGCTGAGATGATTTGCCTCCAACAACCACAACCATCTTCCCAGTGGAGAGTTTTCCCCCTCATTCCCATTGACTTCAATTTTACCAGTGCGCCTTGAAACCAAACTCAGTCAAATGCTACCTTGATGTCAAGGGCAGTCACTCTCACTTCACCTCTGGAATTCAGCTCTTTTGTCCATGTTTGGACCAAGGCTGTAATGAGGTCTGAAGCCAAGTGGTCTTGGCGGAACTCAAACTGATCATCGGTGAGCAGATTACTGGTAAGTGCTGCTTGATAGCACTGTCGATAACACCTTCCATCACTTTACTGATGATTGAGAGTGCATAAGAACATAAACAGGAGCAGGAGTAGGCCATTCGGCCCCTCGAGCCTACTCCGCCATTCAATAAGATTTACTCCAATTTTCTGCCTGTTCCCCATAACCCTCGACTCCCTTGTAGTTCAAATCTCTGTCTTTCTCCGCCTTGAATATATTCACTGACTCCGCCTCCACAGCTCTCTGGGGTAGAGAATTCCAAAGATTCATGACCCTCAGGGAAGAAATTCCACCTCATCCCCGTCTTAAATGGGCGACTCCTTATTCTGAAACTATGCCCCTAGTTCTAGATTCCCCGACGAGGGGAAACATCCTCTCAGCATCTACCCTATCGAGCCCCCTCAGAATCTTATGTTTCAATAAAATCACTTCTCATTCTTCTAAACTCCAATGTGTATCGGCCCAACCTGCTCAACCTTTCCTCATGAGACAACTCCTTCATCCCAGGAATCAACCTCGTGAACCTTCTCTGAACTGCCTCCAATGCAAGTATAACCCTCCTTAAATAAGGAGACCAAAACTGTACGCAGTACTCTAAGTGTGGTCTCACCAACGCCCTGTACAGTTGTAACAAGACTTCCCTACTTTTATACTCCATCCCCCTTTGCAATAAAGACCAACATTCCATTTGCCTTCCTAATTACTTGCTGTACCTGCATGCTAACTTTTTCCGTTTCATGTACGAGGACACCCAGATTCCTCTGTACCGCAGCATTCTGTAGTCTCTCTCCATTTAAATAATATTTTGCTTTTCTATTCTTCCTACCAAAGTGGATAACCTCACATTTTCCCACATTATACTCCGTCTGCCAATTTTTTGCCCACTCACTTAGCCTCTCTATATCCCTTTGCAGACTCTTTGTGTCCTCCTCACAACTTGCTTTCCCACCTATCTTTGTATCGTCAGCAAATTTGGCAACAGTACACTCGGTCCTGTTGTGTCGGTACCTTTCTACCTAGACACAATTTAGGACTCAGAACTCAGGAGATTCAAACATGAAGTGCTTTATTGGAAGGAAAGGAAGTTCTGGAAAGTTCCGAACAAAGAGAGCTAAACTTAACAGAGAACACCCAACCATTTATCTCCTGTGACAGCGCCACCACAGGTGGGAGGAGAACACACAATAGGACACACAATACATAACATTTCCTCCCCTCTTAAATGGAAGGTCCACATTATTCCTCAATAGGTAAGTTACTTTCAATGCACTCAACTAACCTCAGGTAGAGGTAGACTGCCTCAAACCCTGACTTTACCCTGGGGTTTATTCTGCCCGTCTTGTGGGTAAGTCGCTAAGCCTACAGATCCAAGCGTCTTGGAGGCCGCCGCTCTCTGACAGGATACCGGCGGTCATCGTTGGCTTCCACAGCAGTAGGCATTGACACAGGCCTGGATGGAGAAGGTGCCTGTGTCAGTCGAAAGTCAGGAGTTTGCACAGGTGGAACAGTCTCTTTGACTTCCTGTGTTGGAGAAGAGCACTGTGGCAAGGGATGCTGGTTTGCGGTATCATCCGGAAACAGTTCAGGCCAACCAGCCATTGGAGCCTCTGTGGCTGTCTCTGCTCCTAGCAACAGTTGATCGGTGTGTCTTCTCCAGACGACATCCTCAGCAGTCTCAACCGTGTAAGACACAGGGCCCGTCTGCGCGATCACCGTAGCAGGAACCCATTTCGGTCCAGTGTTGTAGTTTCGAGCTAGGACGTGCTCTCCCGGATGAAACTGTCTCTCCTTGGCTCTTTTCTCTCTCTTTTCAACTTGAGCTTGTTGTTGACAATGGACAACCTGTTCTGCCCTTGGAGGTTTGAGTAAGTCAAAACTTGTCCGCAACTGCCTCTTCATCATGAGCGAAGCGGGGGAAGTTTTGGTTGTGGCATGCGGCTCGTTCCTGTAGGAGAACAGGAAGCTGTTCAGACGTTGGTGGATTGAGCCCTGACCTTGCGATGCCTTCAAGGCGTGCTTCAAAGTTTGCACAAACCTTTCTGCCTGGCCGTTAGTAGAGGGATGATAGGGCGCAGACCTGATGTGTTGGACACCATTCACATGCAGGAAGGTTGCAAACTCCTGTGATACAAATTGTGGACCGTTGTCACTTACGAGTTGTTCCGGTGAGCCACAACGGCTGAACATCTCACCAAGTTTCTCAATTGTTTTCTCTGCCGTGGTAGACCTCATCACAGCGACCTCTGGCCACTTGCTACGAGCATCCACAACCACCATAAACATCTTCTCTTCGAAAGGACTGGCGAAGTCCACATGTACTCGCTGCCACACTTCTGCAGGCCAATCCCAGGGGTGTAGGGTTGCCAGCTGTGGAACATTCCGGACCCTTTGACATGGGGAACATGTTTTGGCTTTCTCCTCAATATTCCCATCGAGACCTGGCCACCAGAAGTAGCTTCTTGCCATTTCCTTCATCTGAACCATCCCACTGTGGCCTGTATGAAGTTGTTGCAGTATAGGTTCCCTCAGAGGTGGCGGAATGATGACACGGCGTCCCCAAAGAAGACAACCTGCCTGGACGGAGAGCTCATTTCTTTTTGAAACGTAAGGTTTCAAACTAGGAGAATCTCCTATAGCTCTCCCTCGAATGACATCGTCCATTACCTCAGACAGGACTGGATCGTTGCGGGTGTACCTTCGCACCTGAACTGCAGTGACAGGTGCTCCCTCCACTTGTCTAAAGTAGAAGATGTCTATCTGACGAGGCTCTGGGGGAGTGACAGGCAAGGGTAGCCTCGAGAGACCGTCTGCGTTGCCGTGCAAGTCTGATTTACGATATTTGATGTCGTATGTGTGTCCTGACAACAGTAAAGCCCATCTTTGCATCCTGCTTGCAGCGAGAGACGGAATTCCGGTGTGGGGCCCGAAGATTGAAGTCAATGGACGGTGGTCCGTCAGGAGTGTGAACCTTCTCCCAAACAGGTACTGATGAAATTTTCGAATTCCAAAAACGATTCCCAAGGCCTCGCGCTCGATCTGCGCATAGTTACTCTCGGCCTTGTTCAAGGTGCGTGATGCGAAGGCGATAGGTTTCTCTTCACCCGAAGGCATGATGTGGGATATGACTGCTCCCACACCATATGGTGATGCATCACATGCTCGCTGCACGGGCAGCTTTGGGTCGAAGTGTGTCAGGACCTCCGATTTCAGCAATGCTTTCTTTGCTTGGGCAAAAGCTTCGTTGCACAGTTCAGTCCATTTCCGTGTTTTGCCTTGACATAGCAACATTGCTGAAGCCGTTACATCAGTTGCTAAGTCTGGAATAAACTTCCCATAGTAGTTAAGTAGCCCCAGAAATGAACGTAACTGGCTCACATTCTGGGGTGCTGGGGCCTCCACGATCGCCTTGACCTTTGACGGCGCCTTATGCAGGCCAGTAGCGTCAATCACATGCCCCAGGTACTCAACTGAAGACTGAAAGAATTCACATTTGTCTTTACGAACTCTGAGTCCGTACTCTTTCAGTCGTTGTAGTGTCGCATCCAAGTTCAGAAGATGATCCTCATTTGTCCCAGTGACAAGGATGTCGTCCAGGTAGCACTGGACTCCTGGCAGTCCACTCAAAATCTGATCCATTGCCCTTTGGAATAGAGCAGGGGCCGACGTAATTCCAAACGGAAGGCGGCAGTACCTGTATAGCCCCTTGTGTGTCACAATTGTCAGCAGCTCCTTTGATTTGTCATCAACATGCATTTGTAGATAAGCCTGGCATAAGTCTATTTTGCTGAACTTTTGCCCTCCAGCCAGGCCCGTAAAAAGATCCTCAATGAGGGGAAGAGGGTACTGTTCTGCAGACAGCACCGGGTTAATAGTCACTTTAAAATCCCCGCAGATTCGAACAGATCCATCCTTTTTCAGGACAGGAACAATGGGTGTGGCCCATTTGCTCATGCTCACAGGCTCCAGGACTCCATTCTCGACTAAGGCCTCCAAGTTAGCCTCAACTTTTGGCCTAATTGCATAGGGTACAGGTCGGGCTTTGTGAAACTTTGGCTTGCTGTCAGGTTTAATGTCCAGTCTCACGCTGATCTTTTTCATGCTCCCAAGTTCCCCATTGAAGAGTTCTGCATGTTTGTTTAACACTGCGGTCAGACCTGACTCCCCTTTTGACATCATGCGGACTGCAGGCCAGTCCAGCGTGATTTTCTCTAGCCACGCACGTCCCAGTAGCGATGGGTCATTTCCCTTTACCACATATAGTGGCAGTTTTGCAGTCTGTCCGTTCAATTTAACTGTCACCTCAATGACGCCTCTCATGGCCACAGGTTCGCCAGTATACGTCTTTAGCACAATGTTTGTTGGCTGAAGGGTAAGATGCTTTAGCATTTTGTTGTAGACAGTGTCTGAAACAAGGGACACAGCCACGCCTGTGTCCACCTCCATCCGCACTGATTGTCCCGCCACCAGTGGTGACACCCAGTAGCCATTTGAATCACCTGCAACCGTCAGTATGTGCACCTCTTCCTCCTCAGAGGTGTCGCTCCCCTCTGTTTTGCTTGTTCCATCATACTGCACTGAATGAACACTCTTTTTCCTCTCTTGTCCAAATACAGACATTTTGCTTCCATGCTTCCCAGCTCTGTCTGTTCTTTTTTTACCTCTACAGGCGCGTTCAATGTGACCCTTTTTGCCACAATTTCGGCATTCCAGCTCCGTACACCAGCAGTCATTAGCGTGATGGCCCGTTTTCCCACAACGGTAACATGTGCCATTCCGCGCACCTTTAGGCTCAGACGACACCTTGTGAACTCTCCCTGTTGAACTCAGCTGGTGAGCCTCCTTTTCTGCCATCTCCATGGAGACACGAACTTCAATGGCCTTTTCAAGAGTAAGGTTGTCCTCAGTAAGAAGGCGCTTCTGTGTGGCTGCATTTTGCAGACCACACACAAGTCTGTCTCTAATGGCGTCATTCAGCACCTCCTTGAACTGGCAGTGTTCCGACAACCTTTTTAAAGCAGCAATAAACATCGTCACTGATTCCCCCTCCTCTTGATTCCGTTTGTGAAATCTAAATCTCTCAGCAATAACCAGAGGTTTTGGTGAAAAATGTGCTCCAAGAATTTCCACTAGTTGCTTATATGTTTTAGTTCCTGGCTTATCTGGCTGCACGAGACTGCGAAGTAAATTGAATGTCTTCGGCCCGATTACAGTCAAAAAGGTAGGCACGACCTTTTCATTTGCCACCGCATTCGCCAATACAAAATAGTCAAAACGTTCCGTATATGCGCTCCATTGCTCCACATTTTCATCAAAATCACCGATGTTTCCTAATATAGTAGCCATCTCACGTTTCAAATTAAATTTTCTGTTTACTCACTGCACCCGTAACGTACACATTCATCCGCTCCTCGTTGCCACTTGTTGTGTCGGTACCTTTCTACCTAGACACAATTTTAGGACTCAGAACTCAGGAGATTCAAACATGAAGTGCTTTATTGGAAGGAAAGGAAGTTCTGGAAAGTTCTGAACAAAGAGAGCTAAACTTAACAGAGAACACCCAACCATTTATCTCCTGTGACAGCGCCACCACAGGTGGGAGGAGAACACACAATAGAACACACAATACATAACAGGTCCCTTCATCCAAGTCATTAATTGTAGATTGTAAATACAGGAAACTCTTTATTATCCGGCACCGACGGGACCGGCGTGGTGCCGGTTTATCAAAAAGTCCGGATTACAAAGAGGTATAGTTTTAAAAGGTAGGAGAGCTCAGTACACAGCAACAAATCCAGGCTTCTCTGTTGCTTAGCAACATGTGCAGGAACTCCGGCCACAGACCAAGCGTCCCTGTTGCTTAGCAACGAGTGCAGGAACCCCAGTTATACAGCCACAGATCCAGGAACTGCCACTAATATGAAGAAAAACTTGCCTGAACCTACTCCTGAATTTTGCCGGTTAATAGAGATTTCCGGTTATTTAGGTGCCGGTAAATCAAGAGTTTCCTGTAGTTGAGGCCCCAGCACTGATCCCTGTGGCACCCCACTAGTTACAAGTTTGCCTAGTACTTTTTCTCTTGCGACAGTGATTGTTTCAAGTTCCTCCCTCCCTTTTGCCCCTTGATTTTCCACTATTATTGGGATGCTTTTAGTGTCTTCTACCATGAAGACAGATACAAAATATTTGTTCAAAGTCTCTGCCATTTCCTTGTTTCCCCATTATTAATTCCCCAGTCTCATCCTCTAAGGGACCAACGTTTACTTTAGCTACTCTCTTCCTTTTTATATACTTGTAGAAGCTCTTACTGTCTGTTTTTATATTTATTGCTATTTATTCTCAATCTATTTTCTCCCTCTTTATTTTTTTTTAGTCAGGCTTACCACTAATCTTTGCAATATTGTATGCCTTTTCTTTCAATTTGATTCCATTCTTAACTTCCTTAGTTAGCCACGGATGGTTCATCCTTCTCGTAGAGTCTTTCTTTCTCATTGGAATATATCTTTGTTGAGAGTTATGAAATATCTCCTTAAAAGTCTGCCACTGCTTATCTACCATCTTACCTTTTAATCTATTTTCCCAGTCCACTTTAGCCAACTCTGTCTTCATACCCTTGTAATTGCCTTTATTTAAGTTTAAGACACTAGTTTCAGATCCAAGTTTCTCACCCTCAAACTGAATGTGAAATTCTCTCATGTTATGATCACTCTTCCCTAGAGGATCCTTTACTATGAGATCAGTAATTAATCCTATCTCATTACACATTACCAGATCTAAAATAGCCTGTTCCCTGGTTGGTTCCACAACGTATTGTTCTAAGAAACTGTCCTGAATACACTCTATGAACTCGTCCTCAAGACTACTTTTGCCAATTTGATTTGTCCAATCTATATGAAGATTAAAATTGCCCACGATTATTGCAATACCTTTCTTACAAGTCCCTACAGTGTAGCTACTGTTAGGGGGTCTATGGACTACCCCTACCAGTGACTTCTTTCCCTTATTATTTCTTATCTCCACCCAAACTGATTCTACATCTTGATCTTCCGAGCAAAGATCATTTCTCACTACTATACTTGATCTCATCCTTTATTAACAGAGCTACCCCACCTCATTTTCCTTTCTGCCTATCCTTCCGAAATGTCAAATACCCCTGAATATTCAGTTTCCAGCCTTGCTCACCTTGCAGCCACGTCTCTAATGGCTATCAGATCATACCCATTTATTTCTGATTGTGCCGTCAATTCATCTATCTTGTAGACTGATGGGGTGGTAATTGACTGGATTGGATATGTCCTGTTTATTGTGGACAGGACATACCTGGGCAGTTTTCCACTTTTTTGGGTAGATGCCAGTGCTGCAGCTGTACTGGAACAGCTTAGCTAGAGGCGTAGCTAGTTCTGGAGCACAAGTCTTCAGCACTACAGCCAGGATGTTGTCGGTGGCCTTTGCTGCATCCAGTGCGTTCAGCCATTTCTTGATATCACATGGAGTGAATCGAATTGGCTGAAGACTAGATTCTGTGATGGTCGGGTCCTCAGGAGGATGGCGAGATGGATCATCCAACCGGCACTTCTGGCTGAAGATGATTGCAAATGCGACTGGTACATGCCATTTAACATGACATTAGATAACTCCTCAGAGGAAGAATATTAAAAGAGAATGTGGAATGATGAGGAAAATGGGATTAGAGCAGAAGGTTCCAATGTGCAGCGAGAACGGACGCAGGCCTAGTGCCCTCTTCTGTACCAAGGCTTCTATCATTTTGTTGATTGTGTATTTTCCACTCACAGTTGCCTAGATGGTGTTTGAGCACACACACAGTTGTCTATCCCAAGGGCTGCACTATCCAGGTGTTGCAAGAGATGACCATCCACACCAATAGCACGTTCTCATAATGCCCGAGAACCACATCAAGTAAACTACAGGCTCGGCACCTCACAACTTCAATAGGAACAAGACTGAACTTACCAATGATGGTTTTCAGACCCATGTAGCCAATTGCAGAAAAAATGTAGAGCTGTAGGAACACAAATGCAATATTCAGCCGTTACATAGAAACATAGAAGATAGGAGCAGGAGTAGGCCATTCGGCCCCTCGAGCCTGCTCCGCCATTCAATGCGATCATGGCTGATCATCCAAATTCAGTACCCGGTCCCTGCTTTCTCCCCATACCCCTTGATCCCTTTAGCCTTAAGAAATATATCCAACTCCTTCTTGAATATATTTAATGAATTGGCCTCCACTGCCTTCTGTGGTAGAGAGTTCCACACGTTCACCACTCTCTGGGTGAAGAAATTCCTCCTCATTTCTGTCCTAAATGGCTTACCCCTTCTCCTTAGACTGTGACCCCTGGTTCTGGACTCCCCGACCATCGGGAACATCCTTCTTGCATCTAGTCTGTCCAGTCCTGTCAGAATTTTATAAATTTCAATGAGATCCCCCCTCATTCTTCTAAACTCCAGCGAGTACAAGCCCAATCGACCCAATCTCTCCTCATACGTCATTCCTGCCATCCCAGGTATCAGCCTGGTGAATCTTCGCTGAACTCCTTCCATGGCAAGAACATCCTTCCTCAGATAAGGTGACCAAAACTGCACACAATACTCAAGATGTGGTCGCACCAAGGCTCTGTACAACTGCAGCAAGACATCCTTGTTCCTGTACTCAAACACTCTAACTACGAAGGCCAACATACCATTTACCTTCTTAACCGCCTGCTGCATCTGCATGCTTACCTTCAGCGACTGGTGCACAAGGACACCCAGGTCTCGTTGCACTTCCCCTTCTCCCAATCTATTGCCATTCAGATAATAATCTGCCTTCCTGTTTTTACCACCAAAGTGGATAACCTCACATTTATCCACGTTATATTGCATCTGCCATGCTTCTGCCCAAATCATCCTGGAGTGTCTCGGCATCCTCCTCACAGCACACACGCCCACCCAGCTTTGTGTCGTCTGCAAATTTGGAGATATTACATCTAGTTCGCTTGTCTAGATCATTAATATATATTGTGAATAGCTGGGGTCCAAGCACCGATCCCTGCGGTACCCCACTAGTCACTGCCTGCCGCTCGGAAAAAGACCCGTTTATTCCAACTCTTAGCTTTCTGTCTGCCAACCAGTTCTCTATCCAAGTCAATACCTTGCCCTCAATGCCATGTGCCTTAACTTTACACGCTAATCTCTTATGCAGGACCTTATCGAAAGCCTTCTGAAAGTCCAAATACACCACATCCACTGGTTCTCCCTTATCTATTTTACCAGTTACATCCTCAAAAAATTCCAGTAGATTAGTCAAGCACAATTTACCTTTTGTAAATCCATGTCCGATCCTGTCACTGTTTTCCAAGTGTTCTGCTATTACATCTTTTATAATGGACTGTAGCATTTTCCCCACTACTGATGTCAGGCTTACCGGTCTGTAATTCCCCGTTTTCTCTCTACCACCTTTTTTGAATCATGGGGTAACATTAGCTACCCTCCAATCCATGGGTACTGTTCCAGATTCCATCGAATGTTGGAAGATGATCAGCAATGCATCTACTATTTCTAGGGCCACTTCCTTAAGTACCCTAGGATGTAGATTATCAGGCCCTGGGGATTTATCGGCCTTCAATCCCATCAATTTCCCTAGAAATACTAATTTCTTTCAGTTCCTCCCTTTCATCAGACCCTATGTTCCCCGACATCTCTGGGAGGTTATTTGTGTCCTCCTTTGTGAAGACAGAACCAAAATATGTATTTAATTGGTCTGCCATTTCTTTGGTCCCCATTATAAATTCCGATTCTGACTGCAAGGGACCTACGCTTGACTTCACCAATCTTTTTCTCTTCACATATCTATAAAAGCTTTTACAGTCAGTTTTTATGTTCCCTGCAAGCTTACTATTTTCCCTTTCTTAATTAATCCCTTTGTCCTCCTTTGTTGAATCCTAAACTGCTCCCAATCCTCAGGTTTACTGCTTTTTCTGGCCAATTTACATGTCCTCTCCTTGGATCTTATGCTATCCCTAATTTCCCTTGTTAGCCATGGTTGAGTCACCTTTTTTGTTTTATTTTTATGGCAAACTGGGATGAACAAATTCTGTAGTTCATCCATGCGGTCTTTGAATGTTTGCCATTGCCTGTCCACCGTCAACCCTGTGAATGACATTCCCCAATCAATCCTACCCAACTCGCGCCTCAGACCATCGTAGTTTCCTTTATTTAAATTCAGGACCCTAGTCTCTGAGTCAACTACTTCATTCTCCATCTTAATGAAGAATTCGATCATATTATGATCGCTCCGACCCAAGGAGCCTCGTACAACAAGATTACCTTAAGCAACACATTCATGCTTTAATTAATACCCATTATAAAGAATAGTCTTCAGGCAACGACAGCCACCCAGCCAACAGGACTCGCTCTGGACATTGGAGTGTGGTGTGCAAAACGAGACATATTGATTCAGCTGCTAAATATGCACTGCCATCAGCATGTGTACAAACAATAACTTGTCAAAGGTTTTCAGAGGGCAAACAGTGAAAAATTGTTTCAACTGATTGGTAAATCAGTAACAAGGGGGCACAGAGACTTATCACTAGAACAAAGTGGGCAGTGCAAGACAAGTGAATACATAGGACAGATCTGCAGAGAGGTCGCTCAAGGTCAATTGGCATCTTTAAAAAGTAGCTGAATCAATATCTGTGGACAAGAGAATCAACGAGTATAGAGATATTAATAGCATTGCTTGAATTTCTCCAGAGGAGGTAAGGAAGGAAATGAAAGACCTTTAAAGTAGACGATCAACAGGTGGTGATGTGGAGAAGGAGGAATAGAATAAGCAGGCATGAATTTTGAATGGAATTGGCTTGATGGACTGAAGATCCTTCTTCATTCTAAGCTTTATGTCTATAGTGTCAAGGCTGGCAGAGAGTTTGAGGACATCAAGTAGGGAGAGCAAGCCACGTTAACAGTTACAAAGGATTAGCTGGCAACTGACCAGGTGATCTTGATGCTGTGGGTGGGTCAAAAACCACATTGGAGGTACTCAGAGTTGAGCACAGTCTGATGACAATAATGTATTCAAGGAGAGGGAGCAGAGGTTGGAGATAGGGCAGTAGTTTGAGCTAGGACTTGGAGGGGCTTTCTAAGACAGGGTGATGGCAGTGGTTTTGAAAGTGGTGGTGCAATGCCGAAGGATAGGGAAAGCATGGAGTCAAGGAGGAGGTGCTGGAAAATCAAGGTGGGTCACAAGAGCATCGAGAGCAGGTCATGGGCTACATGGAGAAGAATTGGAAAACAGCTTAGAGGAAGCAGTTAATTGAGGTAATGAAGGAGATATGGGAGGGAAAGAGATGAGAGAAGCTGTCGAATGTACTGGGAGGGGACTGATTGGATGGAGGAGTGAGGGGTGTGGGGGGAGGATAGATTAGAGGCACCCAAGCAGATGGCCTCAATTTTGGAAACATAGCATGACCTAATCACATTCAGTATCAGGGCGAAAATGAAGAGTATGGGAAGGAAGGTCAGAGGCAGTGTGTGGTGGAGAGGATTAGGAGGGAGGTCAGAGAGAGTGATTGGAGCGAGGTTGATCAGGTCATAGAGTCATAGAGTAATACAGCACGGATAGAGGCCCTTCGGCCCATCGTGTCCGCGCCGGCCATCAAGCCCTGCCTAATCTAATCCCATATTCCAGCATTTGGCCCGTAGCCTTGTATGCTATGGCATTTCAAGTGCACATCCAAATGCTTCTTAAATGTTGTGAGGGTTTCTGCCTCCACAACCCTCTCAGGCAGTGAGTTCCAGACTCCAACCACCCTCTGGGTGAAAAAGTTCTTTCTCAAATCCCCTCTAAACCTCCCGCCCTTTACCTT
Organism: Somniosus microcephalus; assembly: GCF_052327205.1. Classification (NCBI taxonomy): domain Eukaryota; kingdom Metazoa; phylum Chordata; class Chondrichthyes; order Squaliformes; family Somniosidae; genus Somniosus; species Somniosus microcephalus. The sequence continues at coordinate 133,859,360 of NC_141000.1, read as the reverse complement.
GAATCTATGCCCCCTAGTTATTGACCCCTCTACTAAGGGAAAAAGCTCCACAGCATCCATCCTATCTATGCCACTCATAATTTTGTACACCTCAATCATGTCCCCCCTCAGCCTCCTCTGCTCCAAGGAAAACAAACCCAATCTGCCCAGTCTCTCTTCATAGCTGAAGCGCTCCAGCCCTGGTAACATCCTGGTGAACCTCCTCTGCACCCTCTCTAACGCGATCACATCCTTCCTGTAGTGTGGCGACCAGAACTGCACACAGTATTCCAGCTGTGGCCTAACCAGTGTTTTATACAGCTCCATCATAACCTCCTTGCTCTTATATTCAATGCCTCGGCTAATGAAGGCAAGTATCCCATATGCCTTTTTTACCACCTTATCCACCTGTTCCGCCGCCTTCAGGGATCTGTGTACTTGCACACCCAGATCCCTCTGACCCTCCGTCTTGCCTAGGGTCTTTCCATTCATTGTGTATTCCTTTGCCTTGTTAGTCCCCCCAAAGTGCATCACCTCGCACTTTTCCGGGTTAAATTCCATTTGCCACTGTTCCGCCCATCTGACCAACCCATCTATATCATCCTGCAGACTGAGGCTACCCTCCTCGCTATTTACCACCCTACCAATTTTTGTATCATCCGCGAACTTACTGATCATACCCTTTACATTCATATCCAAGTCATTAATGTAGACCACAAACAGCAAGGGACCCAGCACCGATCCCTGTGGTACCCCACTGGCCACAGGCTTCCAGTCACAAAAACAACCTTCAACCATCACCCTCTGCCTTCTGCCACTAAGCCAGTTTTGTATCCAATGTGCCAAGGCACCCTGGATTCCATGGGCTCTTACCTTCTTGACCAGTCTCCTGTGCGGGACTTTATCGAAGGCCTTACTGAAATCCATGTTTCCCACATCCACTGCGTTACCCTCATCCACACACCTAGTCACCCCCTCAAAAAATTCAATCAAATTAGTCAGACATGATCATCCCTTGACAAAGCCATGTTGACTATCCCTGATTAATCCTTGCCTCTCCAAGTGGAGACAAATTTTGTCCCTCAGGATTTTTTCCAATAATTTTCCTACCACTGATGTTAGGCTCACTGGCCTGTAGTTCCCCGGTTTTTCCCTACTACCCTTCTTGAATAATGGTACTACATTAGCGGTTCTCCAGTCCTCTGGCACATCCCCTGTGGCCAGAGAGGTCCTGAATATATGTGTTAGAGCCCCCGCAATCTCCTCCTTTGCCTCACACAGCAGCCTGGGATACATTTCATCCGGACCTGGGGATTTATCCATTTTTAGGCCAGCTAAAACCGCCAATACCTCCTCCCTCTCGATGTTAATATGTTCGAGCATATCACAGTCCCCCCGCCCTATTTCTATGTCTACATCGTCCTTCTCCATAGTGAAAACAGATGCAAAAAATTCATTTAGAACCCCTCCTACATCTTCCGGCTCCACACACAGATTGCCACTTTTGTCCCTAATGGGCCCTATTTTTTCCCTAGTTATCCTCTTACCCTTAATATACTTATAAAACATCTTCGGATTTTCCTTTATTTTGCTCGCCAGTGTTATTTCATGGCCCCTCCTTGATCTCCTAATTTCTTTTTTAAGTATCCCCCTGCACTTTTTGTACTCCTCTAGGGCTTCCTCCGTCTTTAGCCTTTTGTATCTACCAAAAGCCCTCCTTTTTTTCCTAATCCATTCTCGTATATCCCCTGACATCCAAGGTTCCCTGTGGTTTTTGGAACCACCCTTGACCTTTACGGGAACATGTTGCCATTGTATGATCTCAATCTCCCTTCTGAAAGCCTCCCATTGCTCCGATGCGGATTTTCCTACAAGTAGCTGATCCCAGTCCATTTTGGCCAGATCCTGCCTTATCCTATTAAAATCGGCCTTCCCCCAATTTAGAACCTTTATTTCCGGCCCATCCCTGTCCTTTTCCATGACCACCTTAAATCTTACCATATTATGGTCACTATCACCAAAGTGCTCACCTACTAGCACTTTTTCCACTTGGCCGGCCACATTCCCTAGAGTTAGGTCCAGTACCGGGTGGTGAAAAGCAAATTATTTTTTGCCTTCATGGAGGTTTTAGCAATAAAAGGTGGAGTTGGTACTTCTCAAGGTGGACAAGCTGGGTCTGGGGGTTGAAAACCAGCCGTTGTACACCACATACACTCCTGCTCTATAACCCATGGTCTGGAGTCCATCGACGATGCTGTTGTAGAATCATAGAAAGTTACATCATGGAAGGAAGCCATTTCAGGCCATTGCGTCCATGCTGGCCAACAAAGAGCTATCCAGCCGAATCCCACTTCCCAGCTCTTGGTCCGTAGCCCTGCAGGTTAGAGCATCCCAAGTGCACATCCAAGTACTTTTTAAATGTGGTTAGGGTCCCTGCCTTACCACCCTTTCAGGCAGTGAGATCCAGACCCCCACAACCCTCTGGGTGAAGAAATTTCCTCTCAAATCCCCTCTAAACCTTCCCCCAATTACTTTAAATCTGTGCCCCTGGTTTTTGACCCCTCTGCTAAGGGAAATAGGTCCTTTCTATCCACTTTATCTATGCCCCATATAATTTTATACACCTCAATAAGGTCTCCCCTCAGCCTCCTCTGTTCCAAGCAAAACAGACCCAGCCTATCCAGTCTTTCCTCATAGCTAAGATTCTCTACTCCTGGCAACATCCTGGTAAATCTCCTCTGTACGCTCTCTGATGCTATCACATCTTTCCTGTAATGTGGTGACCAGAACTGCACGCAGTATTCCAGCTGAGGCCTAACTAGTGTTTTATACAGTTGAAGCATAATCCCCCTGCTCTTGTATTCTATGCCACAGCTAATAAAGGCAAGCATTCCATATGCCTTCTTAACCACCTTATCTACCTGGCCTGCGACCTTCAGGGATCTGTGGACATGCACTCCAAGGTCCCTTTGTTCCTCTACACTACTCAGTGTCCTACCATTTAATGTGCAATCCCTTGCCTTGTTAGCCCTCCGCAAATGCAATACCTCACACTTCTCCGGATTGAATTCCATTTGCCACTGTTCTGCCCACCTGACCAATTTATTGATATCTTCCTGCAGTCTAGTTTCCTTCTTCAGTATCAACTACACAGCCGATTTTAGTATCATCTGCAAACTTCTTAATCATACCCACTATATTCAAGTCTAGATCATTGATCTTCAAGAAAGGTGACAAGTCTGATTTCGGTAATTACACAGGAGTTTCCCTGCTGTCTGCCATAGGGAAAGTCATCGCAAGAATCCTCCTCAATCGCCTTCTCCCAGTGGCCAAAGAGCTCCTCCCAGAGTCGCAATGCAGATTCCGCCCACTAAGGGGCACAATGGACATGATCCTCACTGCACGACAATTACAAGAGAAATGCAGGAAACAGCACCAGCCACTGTACTTGGCCTTCTTTGACCTCACAAAGGCCTTCGACACTGTCAACCGTGAGGGATTATGGAGTTTCCTCCTCAAATTCGGCTGCCCTCAAAAGTTTGTCACCATCCTCCGCCTGCTTCACGACGACATGCAAGCCGTGATCCTGACCAACGGTTCCACCACAGACCCAATTCACGTACGAACTGGGGTCAAACAAGGCTGTGTCATCGCACCAACGCTCTTCCTTGCTGCAATGCTCCATCTCACCCTCAGTAAGGTCCCCACTGGAGTGGAGCTAATTTACAGAACAAACGGGAAACTGTTCAACCTCCGTTGCCTCCAGTCCAGATCCAAGGTCATCCCATCCTCTGTCGTCGAATTACAGTGTGCAGATGACGCTTGCGTCAGCGCTCACTCGGAGATCGAACTCCAAACCATCGTCAACACCTTCACCGAAGCGTATGAGAGCATGGGCCTTACACTAAACATCCGTAAGACAAAGATCCTCTACCAACCTGCCCCCGCCACACAGTACTGCCCACCAATTATCAAAATCCACAACAAGGCCTTGGACAACGTGGACCACTTTCCATACCTCGGGAGCCTACTATCAACAAGGGCAGACGACGAAGTCCAACACCGCCTTCAGTGTGCCAGTGCAGCCTTCAGTCGCCTGAGGAAGAGAGTGTTTGAAGACCAGGACCTCAAACCCGGCACCAAGCTCATGGTCTACAGAGCAGTAGTGATACCCGCCCTGCTGTATGCCTCAGAGACATGAATCATGTACAGCAGGCACCTCAAAGCACTGGAGAGGTACCACCAACGCTGCCTCCGCAAGATCCTGCAAATCCATTGGCAGGATAGGCGTACCAATGTCAGTGTTCTAGCTCAGGCCAATATTCCCAGCATTGAAGCTTTGACCACGCTCAATCAACTCCGACGGACGGGTCACATTGTCCGCATGCCCGATACGAGACTCCCAAAGCAAGCGCTCTACTCGGAGCTCCGGCACAGCAAGAGAGCCCCAGGTGGGCAGAGGAAACACTTCAAGGACACCCTCAAAACCTCCTTGAAAAAGTGTAACATCCCCATCGATACCTGGGAATCCCTGGCCGAAGACCGCACAAAGTGGAGGAGAAGCACCCGGGAAGGCGCCGCACACCTTGAGTCTCTTCGCCGGGAGCAAGCGGAAGCCAAGCGCAGGCAGCGCAAGGAGCGCACGTCAACCCAAGTACCCCACCCACCCGCCCCTTCAACCACCGTCTGCCCCACCTGTGGCAGAAACTGTAGGTCCCACATTGGATTCATCCGTCACCTGCGAACTCATTTTTAATGTGGAAGCTGTTGGATCTGTGGTTCAGTGGATATGCTATTATTAAATGATCACACGGATGCTGTACATTAACAAATAACAGGTCTTTACTGGAGGAGGGTAGTCTCTAGACTGGGGGTACAGAGGCATGCGCAAAGCTTATATACCGGTGTGGTCACTGCCGGTACTACAGTATACAGGAGCTGTAAAAGTAGTTCTGACTTAAAGGCACATACACTACAATTCCTCCCCTTTTAGATTAGTAATACCCCTAATATTCAAATAACAACTAACATTTCAACATGTACATTAAACAACAAAAGTCCATTTATAGATTCAGTCTTTGGGGCGGCTTCCTGACCCTTTCGGGATAGCGCCTTTCCAGAGGTTCTTGGTGCAGAGGCGATTCTGACCCCTTTTCATCGGGTAGTTCATCGGGTTCCACTGCTACTGGGTCTGAAGTAGATGCTACCGGTATGTCGGGTTCATCCCCAGGTACTCGAGACATGGGGTTGACGCGTTCCTGTGACGCTAAGATCTGATCGACGTGGCGTCTCACAATGTTCTCCCCGACATCCACTGTGTACATTAATGGCCCCTGCCTTGTACATATCGATCCGGGTTGCCACTTCTCTGTTCGATAGTCACGGGCCAAGACTGGTTGCCCTACATTGAAGCTCCTTGTCGGCTTCTCATTGATGTGCTGGAATTGTTTGTCCTCAACATTTCTTTGCACATTTGGTCTGAGCAAGTCCAGACGAGATCTCAACCTTCGGTTAAAGAACATCATGGCTGGGGTCTGGTTGGTAACTGCATGTGTCGCGTTTCGGTAGGCTAATAAGAAATTGTCCATCTTATGCTGTAGTGGAATTTCATCGTCACACATGGCCTTTATCGCCTTCTTAAAGGTTTGTACGAACCTCTCAGCCAATCCATTTGTGGCTAGATGATACAGGGCGGATGTGTAATGCCTTACCCCATTCCTTTTCATGAATTTTTAGAACTCATCGGACACAAAATGTGGTCCATTATCAGAGCAAATCTGCTCTGGCAAACCGTTTCTGGCAAATATGGTCCGTAGGACTGCAATAGTTTTCTCTGTAGTGGTTGAAGACATTTTTATCACCTCAGGCCACTTTGAATGAGCATCCACTGCTATTAAGAACATTGAGTCCATGAATGGACCAGCGAAATCAATATGCACCCGTTGCCATGGAGAGGAGAGCCACTCCCATGGGTGTAGAGGGGCATGTGGTGGTGCATTTTGGACCTTCTGGCATCCTAAGCAGCTCTTAGTTAGGTCTTCGATTTGTTGATCGATTCCCGACCACCACACATAAGCCCTAGCAAGGCTTTTCATTTTCACTCCCCCCAGATGACCTTCATGTAGGTCATTCAGCACTCTCTCCCTTAACTTGAGTGGAATCACCACTCTGGATCCACACATCACTGTCCCCTGGCATACTGACAGCTGTTCTCTTCTGGATGAGAATGCTGGCAACAGTGAGTCGCCATGTGTTGGCCATCCCCTCACCGTCAATTCATATACCCGTGACAGCGTCGGATCATTGCGGGTCTCCTTCTCTATATCCGCGTTTGTTACTGGCAATCGTTCAATTATTGACGAATAAAATATCTCGATAGGGTCCACTGCTGGTGCTTCCTCCACAGTAGGCAGTGGCAGGCGCTATAGCCCATCAGCGTTCCCATGCTATTTCGTGCCTTTATATTTTATTTCATATTGATTCGCCCCTAGAAACAGGGACCATCTTTGTAACCGCTGTGCAGTCATCACTGGAACGCCCTTCTTCGGATTAAAGATGGAGACAAGTGGTTGGTGGTCAGTCAGCAAGGTGAACTTCTGCCCATGCAGATAGTGGTTGAATTTTTTTACTCCCCATACTAGGCTGAGGGCCTCCCTGTCAATCTGGGCGTAGTTGTGCTCGGCTGAGGTTAGTGACCAAGACGCAAAGGCTACTGGCCTCTCCAACCCGTCTGGGAATTTGTGCGATAGCACCGCTCCAATACTGTAGGGTGATGCATCACATGCCAAACGAATTGGTAGTGCTGGGTTGAAATGGGCCAACACCTCTTTTGATGTGATCAATTCTTTACACTTCTGGAAAGCTCGTCTACGTTCGTCATGTCACTTCCATGGTACCCCTGTTTGCAGTAGGGTGTTCAGCGGGTGTAATACCGTAGACAAATTTGGTAAGATCTTGTGGTAGTCGTTTACCAGCCCGAGGAACGACCTCAGTTGTGACACATTTTCCGGTGCTGGAGCCTTGACTACTGCCTCAATCTTGTCAGGGGACTTATGTAACCCCTCTTCATCAATAACGTGGCCGCAATGCGAGATCTGTTTCTGGAAAAACTCGCACTTGTGGCGATTAGCTCGTAGCCCATACTCCTTTAATCTGGTGAGCACCTTCTCCAAGTTGGCGAGGTGAGCACCTTCTCCAAGTTGGCGAGGTGATCACTGTCATTTTCGCCCGTGACCAAGATGTCGTCCAAATAACACTGGGTCCCTGGAATCCCTTGCAGGACCTGATCCATCGCCCTTTGCCAGATAGCCAGAGCCGAGGCTACTCCAAACACCAGCCGGTTGTATTGATAGAGACCTTTATGAGTGTTGATCGTAAGGTAATGTTTCGAAGCCTCTTCTACCTCCATTTGCAAGTACGCCTGGGCTAGATCAATTTTGGTGAAGCGTTTACCTCCAGATAGCGAGGCGAAAATATCCTCAATTCGTGGAAGCGGATATTGCACCGTGTGAAGGACTGGGTTCACTGTCACCTTAAAATCCCCACAGATGCGGACCTTCTTTGGTTCCCCAGGCGTATTACTCAACGACCTCTTCATTACAGGAATGATGGGTGTAGCCCACTCGCTCCAGTCCACTTTGGACAGTACTCCTGAACGTTCCAACCCTTCCAGCTCTACTTCAACAGCTGGTCTGATCGCATAAGGCACTGGTCTGGCCTTCAGAAACTTTGGGCTTGCATTTTCCTCTATTTTAATCATTGCTGTTATTCCTTTTAGTGTTCCTAGTCCCTCCTGGAACACTTCTTTTGCGTCAGTTAGCATTTTTGACAGTCGTCCAGGTGTGACGTCGTCATCCTTTTTGGCCTCAACATTCAGTGCCTGTATGGAATGCCAATCTAATTGTATCTTCCGGATCCATTCACGTCCTAGCAGTGGTGGTCCTCCATTTGGCAATACATATATATCCATTTTAGGTATTTCCTGGCCTTTATATGTCACTTTCACCCTTATTTTTCCTTTGGGGTAGACTTTTTGCCCCGTATACGTCTTCAAGACAATCTCTGTAGCTTTCAAGGGTATGTGTGAAAATAGCCGCTTGTAGTCTCTTTGATTTATGACTGTTAGAGCTGACCCTGTGTCCAATTCCATTTCCACTTGGACTCCGTCTATCTTGAGTGTAACCCAGATAGTCTGGTGATCCTCCATTTCGGTTACCTTATGTAGTTTCAGACAACCCAGCTCCTTGCTTCCGGAGTCTGTGTCACTTTTCTGTTCGTCTGAACCACTGTCCATCACCTGGTGTACCTTTTTGTACTTCTCCTGTGGAGATTTCTTACTGTTGGTTTTCTTCCCAGACCTGCAGACTCTTGCTATGTGTCCTGCTTTCCCACACTGTCTGCACACTTGGTCCTTGAACCAACAATCTTTCTGGTCATGTGTTGTTCTGCCGCAGCGATAGCACTTCCCTGTTCCATAGGACATTTCATTGGTGCCATATTCTTGCAGTCTCCATTGTATCTCTGCAGCGCCCCTTGCGGCTGCTTCGTGTGATACTGCCATACTGAAAGCTTTGTCCAGTGTAAGGTCCTTTACTGATAGAAGCCATTTCTGGGTTCCTTCATTTTGTAGCCCACACACAAACTTGTCCCTTAACGTGTCTGCTAGTCCCGCTCCAAACTGGCAGTGTTTCGATAGCTTGCGCAGTTCCGTTAGGTACTCAGCATTGCTTTCGTCTTTGTGTTGGTTCCTTTTATGGAACTTAAATCGTTCTGCTATCAGCAGCGGTGTGGGGTTTAAGTGGTCCTGTAGGATTTCTACTATGCTTTCAAAATTCTTGTTTACCGGCTTCTCTGGGGTTATTAGATTTCGCAGTAACCCATAAGTTTTTGCACCCATGGAATTTAACAGAACCAGTGCTTTATTAGCATTTGGCACTTCATTCGCCCTGCAGTACACCTCAATACGTTCCACATATGTCGCCCAATCTTCAACTTCATTGTCGAACGTAGAGATACTGCCACTCTTCGGCATCCTTGGGTGTGCGTTAACTATCACAAATGGCGCCTCCCGCGCTTCCCCTTCTTCTCCGCTGGCACAAAATGGCGTCTCCCGCGCTTTCCTTCCTTCCTGCGCTCGCCCTTCTTTTCTGCTGTGGCTTCTAAAAATGGTGTCTCCCGCGCTCTTCCTTCTTCTCAGTGGCTCAATGGCGTCTCCCGCGCTCTCCCTTCTTCTCCGCGGCTCAATGGCGTCTCCCCTTTCTTCGCCCCGCGGACCCTGTTCAGCCCGTGAGCACTGGCTGTGCTCTGCGCGTTCTTCTTTTTATATTTTTCGATGCCGCTCAGTCTAGAACCCGGCTGTTTTTTACCCTCTCTCTCTCCGGTTTGTTTTATTTCCCTCGACGCCGCTTGGTGTTCAACCCCCGGCTGCGCCCTGCGCTCTTCACCCTCTGTCTTACCCCGTCGACGCTGCTCGGCTCTCTCTCCGCCGTCGGTCGGTTCCAGCCGCCGCTGCTCGGGAAGGGTCTGCGCTGGACCTGTCGTCGGTCTCTTACTGCTCGTTGTGGCTGGGGAACCAAGCCTGGCTCACCACAGCCTCCCCTGCGAAGTTGGATCTCTGCCTGACTGCTGGGCGGTTGCTCATGGTTGACGCCCGTGTTCCTGGCCTCGACTATTTTTAAAAAAATTTTTTTTTATGTTGCAGGTAGATTCGAATCGACACCCGTCGCCACTGTTGGATCCGTGGTTCAGTGGATATGCTATTATTAAATAATCACACGGATGCTGTACATTAACGAATAACAGGTCTTTACTGGAGGAGGGTAGTCTCTAGACTGGGGGTACAGAGGCATGCACAAAGCTTATATACCGGTGTGGTCACTGCCGGTACTACAGTATACAGGAGTTGTAAAAGTAGTTCTGACTTAAAGGCACATACACTACAGAAGCAAGTCATCCTCGGTTCCGAGGGACTGCCTAAGATGATGATTGATATATACCACAAAAAGCAAGGGACCTAGTACTGAACCCTGCAGAACCCCACTGGAAACAGCGTTCCAGTCACAAAAACAGCGTTCCAGTCACAAAAACACGCATCAACCATTACCTTCTGCTTCCTGTCTCCGAGCCAGTTTTGAATCCAACATGACACTTTGCCCTGGATCCCATGGGCTTTTAACTTCGTGACCAGTCTGCCATGTGGAACCTTATCAAAAGCCTTGCTAAAGTCCATATACACTACATCAATCGCATTACCCTCATCTACCCTCCTTGTTACTTCCTCAAAATATTCAATCAACTTTGTCAGACACGACCTTCCCTTAACAAATCCGTGCTGACTATCATTAATTAATCCATGTCTTTCTAAATGAAGATTTATCCTGTCCTTTAGAATTCTTTCCATTAATTTCCCCACTACCGAGGTTAGGCTGGCTGGACTGTAATTACTTGGCCTATCCTTTTCTCTCTTGTAGGGGGGGTGGGGGGTGATAATCCCACATGGGATCTGGTGAGGACAAGGAAATCCCATATGAAGGAAAGACAGTTTTGGAGCAGACAAATGGAGGCTTTGATTGATGGTTGGGCAGGAGTACGGGATGGCAGATGGAGAGGGAATTTGGCGGAGTTAGGGGGAGTCATTGAGCGTCAGAATGAAGGTGTAAGATTTGGCGGTGATATATAAGAGGAAAATTATGACCTGCACCTCTGAGAGTCAGTGTCTGTGGAACCCGTACCCCAGTGAAAGTCAGTGTCTGTGGAACCCGTACCCCAGTGAGAGTCAGTGTCTGTGGAACCCGTACCCCAGTGAAAGTCAGTGTCTGTGGAACCCGTACCCCAGTGAGAGTCAGTGTCTGTGGAACCCGTACCCCAGTGAGAGTCAGTGTCTGTGGAACCCGTACCCCAGTGAAAGTCTGCGTCTTCAGAATCGGGAGAAATTTGGCCTGGTTAAAAAAAATTGAACAGAAAAAGACAAAATGAAATAAAAACATGTTGAAGTTACTTAGCGTGCTCAAAATTTGTTTGACTGATGAGTGAATACTTAACCTTATACTAAGCATTGAAGGGGAAGCAACAAGTGCTGATGACACTTCTGGTTCAATGGTTGCACTCTCGCCCGAGTCAGAAGGTTGTATGCCCCATTCCAGGATTTGAGCATATAATCGAAGTGAAGTAATGGGGTAGTGCTACATTGCCAGAGCTACCGTCCTTTGGATGAGATGTTAAACTGATGCCCTATCCGTCATTTCTGTTGGATGTTAAAAATCCCATGGCCCTATTTGAAGAGATGGTCTTGGCCCTCTCTCAACCAACTCTAAGATAAGACACTGGGCTAGATTTTCAGTATAGGCAGGGTTAGCGCCCGCCCCAAAGTAGCGCCCCGTTGCCGGAAATTCAGTGGCTTTGCCCTAAGAGGTTGGTGGAGCGCTTAAAGAGGCGTTCCACTACTATCTTTAGGCGCTAAGCCGGCGGTGCAGAGCGCAGCGACGGTGGTGACGGTGGTGGCGGCGGCGGCGGTGGTGGCCGGAAACATAAATACACCGTTCACAACAACACACTGGATCCTTCCACACAACACATGCAGACTGCCGTTTATAGTGCAGGAGGAGTGCCCTTTAATTTGCGCTCCCCAGGGTGTGTTGCGTTCCATTTTACAAACGCTCTGGACGCCAGCCACAGAATGGGGCGGTCCGACTGAAGTTTGGATTCGGGGCGGCCAAAGGGCGTTGCACGAGGATGTGACGTCATTTTCTGCGCGCGCATCCGGGCGGCCGCTAAACTTTGCGCCGGCGCTAACGGGCAACTTAATTTGGGGCGGGGCGCAAACTGCACTGCGCCCGGGCGCTACACGAATAGCGCCCGAAAATCACTTCTCTTAAGGCGCTAACTGCTGGCGCAAGCAACTGAAAATCTAGCCCACTGACTCTCACTGGGGTACGAGTTCCACAGACACTGACTCCCTTACCTCTTTTTCCGGTACATTGATGACTGTATTGGTGCCATTTCCTGCTCTCGCCCTGAACCAGACAATTTCATTCACTTTGCCTCCAATTTCCACCCTTCCCTCACCTTCACATGGTCCATCTCCGACTCTTCCCTTCCCTTCCTCGACTTCTCAGTCTCCATCTCTGGGGATAAGTTATTGACAAACATTCACTACAAGCCCACTGACTCCCACAGCTACCTGGACTACACTTCCTCCCACCCCGCCTCCTGTAAGGACTCTATTCCATTCTCCCAGTTACTCCGTCTCCGTCGCATCTGCTCTGACGATGCCACCTTCCATACCAGTGCTTCCGACATGTCTTCCTTTTTCCTCAACCGAGGATTCCCCTCTACTGTGGTTGACACGGCCCTCGACCGTGTCCATTCTATCTCCCGCACTTCTGCCCTCACCCCTGCCCCTCCCTCCCGGAACCACGATATAGAGTTCCCCTTGTGCTCACCTTTCAACCCACCAGCCTCCACATTCAACGGATCATCCTCCACCATTTCCACCACCTCCAGTGTGATCCCACCACCAAACGCATCTTCCCCTCACCTCCCCTTTCAGCATTCCGTCGGGACCGCTTCCTCCGCGACACCCTAGTCCACTCCTCTATCACCCCCAGCACCCTTTCCCCTTCGCCTGGCACCTTCCCGTGCAAGGGCAGGAGATGCAACACATGGCCTTATACCTCCCCCCTTCCCACTGTCCAGGGCCCCAAACACCCCTTCCAGGTGAAACAGCGATTTACTTGTACTTCTTGCAATCTAGTATACTGTATTCGCTGCTCACGATGTGGTCTCCTCTACATTGGGGAGACCAAACACAGATTGGGTGACCACTTTGCGGAACACCTCCATTCAGTCCGTAAAGGGGACCCCGAGCTTCCGGTTGCCTGTCACTTTAATCCACCACCCCATTCCCACTCAGACCTCACTGCCCTCGGCCTCTTGCATTGTTCCAAGGAAGCTCAGCGTAAGCTCGAGGAACAGCACCTCATCTTTCGATTAGGCACTTTACAGCTCTCTGGACTCAACATAGAGTTCAACAATTTCAGATCATAACCTCGGCCCCTATCACATATATTTTTTATCCACACTTTTTGTTTGCGCTTGCTTTTTTTTTTTCTCTCCCACAGGGCAGCTGTCTTTCATTCTGCCAGCGCAATTCACACTCCATCTAGAGCCATCCTTTGTTTCGTAACCTGTCCCATTACCATCTCGTCTCGCCTTGAATATGCCTCTTTTCTTCTCCTGCCTTCCATCCTTCCCTTTTGTTCTTTCATCCCCTCCCCCATTTCCCAACCCCTAAACTGGCTTTAAAATTTGTTCCTTTTCCTGTTTGTTTCCAGTTCTGACGAAAGGTCTTCGACCTGAAACGTTAACTGTTTCTCTCTCCACGGATGCTGCCTGGCCTGCTGAGTTTTTCCAGCGTTTTCTGTTGTTATCTAAGATTAGGTTAACTGCCCAGTTTGTGGGATCTTTCCATGTTCAAAATTGCTCCCGTGTTTGCCTACAGGACAACAATCACTGCAATTCACTGCTTTGAGACATTTCTGAGATACAGGGCTGCATAACTAGCAGCCGGTCTTACTGTAGGCGCTGCCAGCAGCAACATCACGCCACAAGTGGTCGCCCTCTTTCTTGTGTAATCAGATATCACACCTGCAAGGATTCCACCTGGGGCAGAAATATACAGTATAAACATCACATGTCAACAGGCACCATGCAGCGTTACACAGAGATCGCAACTTTCAAACACACATTGATGGGCTGTCGCTATTCAGAACACTCCAGGTATTGCACGTGTGTAGTGCATTCGGCTGCAGCGAGCTGTATTCTGGACAACTGCAGGATGCAAAGCAACCGGAGGGGGGGGGGAAATGGGAATTATATTTTGGTACTCTGTGGCAAGCTAGGCAGACGCTATCCTGGAAATATTTTTAAACTGACTGATACTGAAGTACTATTTGAAAGCATTGCTGCAGCTAGGTCTCTTGGCATTTAGATATCTACACTGTTGGTGTTTACACGCCTACTCCTGTTGTTCAGCATTGTTTGATGTGACTCTGATGGCATTTACACACCTACTCCTGTTTGACCTGTTTCCAATGACAAATCTCCATTGTTAAAATGACCTCAGGACCTGATTTTGGTGCCACTTTTGCTGTAAAGCAGATCTGACAAAGGAACTATGGGTGGAGAGACAGCAAAAGGCACACATATAGAAAGGAGAACATGAGTAAGAGCCAGGACAGTAGAAAGAGAGCGCAAAGGAAAAGGTGAATTAAATAAAAAGGGAAAGTGAGTGAGAGTGTGTGAAAGAGACAGAAAGTAAAAGAGGGAAGCAGAGAGATAATGAAAGAAAGAAAGGAGAAAGAAAAATTGAGGGAAAGGAATATAAAGAAAATGTGAGCGAGAAAGAAAAGAGAGGAGAAGAGAACAGAAGAGGAGGAGAAGAGAGGAAAGGAAGGAAAAAGAGAAGAGAAGAGAGGAAAGGAAGGAAGAAGAGAGGAAAGGAAGGAAAGAGAGAAGAGAGGAAAGGAAGGAAAAAAAGAGAGAAGTGGAGCAGAAAGGAAATGTGGAAAGAGAGAAAGGGGAGAGCAGAGAAAGGGAAGGAAAAAGTCAAAAGAAAACAAGAGAGAGGAGAAAAAGAATGAAAGAAGGAAAGAGAGAAAAGGAGAGAAAATTAAAAGAAGGAAAAAGACAGAAAATGAAAGAGGAAAGAGAAAGAGAGCGCGCAGGACACCTGTGGATTCAGTGCCACAGAGCAGGATAGCAGGTAAAGGGTTCAATGTCCAATGTCCAAGGTTGCAGTGTCACAGTTAAAGATAAGTAGGGGATTGAAAACAAAACTCCCAGCAGCTGGGGTTTCAAATCCAGACTGCCCAGCTCCTGTACGAGATGTAAAGCTGGGCCAACCTATACCAAGTTTGTAAACTAACTTGTGTTCACAAGTTGAAGACTGGGAACATCGAACAATCCAAACAATGCCTGGGTTACGTCCCCCACCCGACGTCCCGGGTTACGTCCCCCGCCCGACGTCCCGGGTTACGTCCCCCGCCCGACGTCCCGGGTTACGTCCCCCGCCCGACGTCCCGGGTTACGTCCCCCGCCCGACGTCCCGGGTTACGTCCCCCGCCCGACGTCCCGGGTTACGTCCCCCGCCCGACGTCCCGGGTTACGTCCCCCGCCCGACGTCCCGGGTTACGCCCCCCGCCCCGGCGCCCCGGGTTACGTCCCCCGCCCGACGTCCCGGGTTACGCCCCCCGCCCCGGCTCCCCGGGTTACGCCCCCCCGCCCCGGGTTACGCCCCCCGCCCCGGGTTACGCCCCCCGCCCCGACGCCCCGGGTTACGCCCCCCGCCCCGACGTCCCGGGTTACGCCCCCCGCCCCGACGCCCCGGGTTACGCCCCCCCGCCCCGACGTCCCGGGTTACGCCCCCCGCCCCGACGCCCCGGGTTACGCCCCCCCGCCCCGACGCCCCGGGTTACGCCCCCCCGCCCCGACGTCCCGGGTTACGCCCCCCGCCCCGACGCCCCGGGTTACGCCCCCCCGCCCCGGCTCCCCGGGTTACGCCCCCCCGCCCCGGGTTACGCCCCCCGCCCCGGGTTACGCCCCCCGCCCCGGGTTACGCCCCCCGCCCCGGGTTACGCCCCCCGCCCCGGGTTACGCCCCCCGCCCCGACGCCCCGGGTTACGCCCCCCGCCCCGACGTCCCGGGTTACGCCCCCCGCCCCGACGCCCCGGGTTACGCCCCCCCGCCCCGACGTCCCGGGTTACGCCCCCCGCCCCGGGTTACGCCCCCCCGCCCCGGGTTACGCCCCCCGCCCCGACGTCCCGGGTTACGCCCCCCGCCCCGACGCCCCGGGTTACGCCCCCCGCCCCGGGTTACGCCCCCCCGCCCCGACGCCCCGGGTTACGCCCCCCCGCCCCCCCCGCCCCGGGTTACGCCCCCCGCCCCGGGTTACGCCCCCCGCCCCGGGTTATGCCCCCCGCCCCGGGTTACGCCCCCCGCCCCGGGTTACGCCCCCCGCCCCGACGCCCCGGGTTACGCCCCCCGCCCCGACACCCCGGGTTACGCCCCCCGCCCCGACACCCCGGGTTACGCCCCCCGCCCCGACACCCCGGGTTACGCCCCCCGCCCCGACGCCCCGGGTTACGCCCCCCGCCCCGACGCCCCGGGTTACGCCCCCCGCCCCGACTTACGCCCCCCGCCCCGACGCCCCGGGTTACGCCCCCCGCCCCGACACCCCGGGTTACGCCCCCCGCCCCGACACCCCGGGTTACACCCCCCCGCCCCGACACCCCGGGTTACGCCCCCCGCCCCGACACCCCGGGTTACGCCCCCCGCCCCGACACCCCGGGTTACGCCCCCCGCCCCGACACCCCGGGTTACGCCCCCCGCCCCGACACCCCGGGTCACGCCCCCCGCCCAGACGCCCCGGGTCATGCCCCCCGCCCCGACACCCCGGGTTACGCCCCCCGCCCCGACACCCCGGGTTACGTCCCCCGCCCGACACCCCGGGTTACGTCCCCCGCCCCGACACCCCGAGTTACATCCCCCGCCCGACACCCCGGGTTACGTCCCCCGCTCGACACCCCGGGCCAGGTTAGGCAACTACTCGAGTTTCCTGAAACCATCTGGTGTTCACTTTCCCTTCAGCAAGAATTAAAAAGAAATAAAATCTCCTTATTGTAAGCAACTTGGAGGACTCATACCTATGATTCCACCTACATCAAACAGTGTTGAAAGATCTCCAGCTTTTTTGGCATCAAAATGCTCTGGAAAAAAAATGAATGAAATTGTAAGGCAGTTAAATATTTCAAACTCATGGTAAATGCAGGCTTCTCACTGCCATCGCCCTGCTCATGCAGTAATGGAATGCCATTTTCAGGTCTGCTTTATAAGCAACCTTTTATTGTCCACTAAAGGGTATAAAGTGTAAACTGGTCCTGGTGTTGCACTATTCATTCATTCTTGGGGTGTGGGCATCACTGGCAAGGCCGACATTTATTACCCATCCCTAGCGGAATAAACTGAGGGGTTTGGCTAGGCCACAGAGGGCAGTTAAAGATCAACCACGTTGGTGTGAGACTGAGTGATATATAGGCCGGACCGGGTAAGGACGGCAGGTTTTATTCCCTAATGGAAGGGTAGATAAGGGGGAAACCAGTGGATGTAGTATATTTGGATTTTCAAAAGCCATTCGATAAGGTGCCACACGAAAGGTTATTGCACAAGCTCATGGGGTTGAGGGTAATATATTAGCATGGATAGAGGATTGCTTAAAGGTCAGAAAACAGAGAGTAGGGATAAACGGGTCATAGAAACATAGAAAAATAGGAGCAGGAGTAGGCCATTCGACCCTTCGAGCCTGCTCCGCCGTTCAATATGATCATGGCTGATCCTCTATCTCAATACCATATTCCCGCTCTCTCCACATACCCCTTGATGCCTTTTGTGTCTAGAAATCTATCTATCTCCTTCTTAAATATATTCAGTGACTTGGCCTCCACAGCCTTCTGTGGTAGAGAATTCCACAGGTTCACCACCCTGTGAAGAAATTTCTCCTCATCTCAGTCCTAAATGTCCTACCCCGTATCCTGAGACCGTGACCCCTCTTTCTAGAACCCCCAGCTAGGGGAAACATCCTCCCTGCATCCAGTCTGTCTAGTCCTGTCAGAATTTTAAACGTTTCCATGAGATCCCCTCTCATTCTTCTAAACTCTAGTGAATACAGGCCTAGTTGACCCAATCTCTCCTCACATGACAGTCCTGCCATCCCAGGAATCAGTCTGGTGAACCTTTGCAGCACTCCCTCTATGGCAAGTACAGGAAACTCTCTGGTATCCGGCACTGACGGGACCGGGATGGTGCCGGTTGATTAAAAATTCCAGATGACGGAGGGGGTTATCTACCGAGGCTATTTTTAACAAACAAAGAGTCAGACTCCTGTTATCGAGGTGTTCGGACTTCCGACAGCACCAAGAAGTCGAGTAGTGGCTGTTTGGAGAACTACCCCCATTGACTAACTCGGCCACTGCGGGCGACTCGGACTTGGACTCGGCAACATTGCCGGTTATTGAGGTGTTTTCGGAGTATGAATTTTGCCGGTTAATAGAGAATTCTGGATATTTAGGTGCTGTTTAAACGAGAGTTTCCTGTATATCCTTTCTTAGGTAAGGAGGCCAAAACTGCACACAGTACGCCAGGTGTGGTCTCACCAAGGCCCTGTATAACTGTAGTAAGACATCCTTGCTTCTGTACTCAAATCCCCTTGCAATGAAGGCCAACATACCATTTGCCTTCCTAACTGCTTGCTGCACCTGCATGTTTGCTTTCAGTGACTGGTGTACAAGGACACCCAGGTCCCTTTGTACATCAACATTTCCCAATCTATCATTTAAATAATACTCTGCCTTTCTGGTTTTTCCTACTGAAGTAGATAACTTCACATTTATCCACATTATACTGCAGCTGCCATGTATTTGCCCACTCACTCAACTTGTATAAATCGCCTGGAAGCCTCTTTGCATCCTCCTCACAACTCACAATCCCACCTAGTGTTGTGTCGTCAACAAACTTGGAAATGTTACATTTGGTTCCCTCATCCAAATCATTGATATATATTGTGAATAGCTGGGTCCCAAGCACTGATCCCTGCGGTATACCACTAGTCACCGCCTGCCACCCCGAAAAAGACCCATTTATTCCTACTCTCTGTTTCCTGTCTGTTAACCAATTTTCAATCCATGCCAGTATATTACCCCCAATCCCATGTGCTTTAATTTTGCACACTAACCTCTTATGTGGGACTTTATCAAAGGCCTTCTGAAAATCCAAATACACCACATCCACTGGTTCTCCCTTGTCTATTCTACCAGTTACATCCTCAAAAAGCTCCAGTAGGTTTGTCAAACACAATTTCTTTTTCATAAATCCATGTTGACTTTGTCTAATCCCATTGATATTTTCTAAGTGTCCTGTTATCACATCCTTTATAATAGACTCCAGCATTTTCCCTACTACTGATGTTAGGCTAACCGGTCTGTAGTTCCCTGTTTTCTCTCCCCCTCCTTTTTTAAATAGCAGGGTTACATTTGCCACCCTCCAATCTGCAGGAACTGTTCTATAATCTATAGAATTTTGGAAGATGATAACCAATGCATCCACTATTTCCATGGCTACCTCTTTCATTACTCTGGGATGCAGATTATCAGGCCCTGGGGATTTATCGGCTTTCAGTTCCATTAATTTCTCCAGCACTATTTTTTTACTAATGCTAATTTCCTTTAATTCCTCCTTCTCACTAGACCCTTGGTTCCCTAGCATTTCTGGGAAGTTACTTGTGTCCTCTTCCGTGAAGACAAAACCAAAGTATTTGCTTAGTTGCTCTGCCATTTCCTTGTTCCCCATTATAAATTCTCCCATTTCTGACTGTAAGGGACCTACATTTGTCTTCACTAATCTTTTTCTTTTTACAGTACATACTTGTAGAAGCTTTTACAGTCCGCTTTTATGTTCCTTGCAAGTTTACTCTCATACGCTATTTTTCCCCTCTTAATCAATATGCACCATAGCATACAAGGCTATGGACCAAATGCTGGAAAATGGGATTAGAATAGACAGGGCTTGATGGCCAGCACTGACACAATGGGCCGAAGGGTCTCTTTCTGTGCTGTACAACGCTATGACTCTGTGACTCTAATCTCTTGGTCCTTTTTGCTGAACTCTAAACTGCTCCCAATCCTCAGGCTTGCTACTTTTTCTGGCAACTTTATATGACTCCTCTTTGGATCTAATATTATCCTTAATTTCTTTTGTTAGCCATGGTTGGGCCACTTTTCCTTTTGTGTTTTTGTGCCAGAAAGGAATGTATAACTGTTGCAATTCATTTTCAGGTTGGCAGGCTGTTACTAGTGGGGTGCCGCAAGGATCATTGCTTGGGCCTCAACTATTTACAATTTAAATTAATGACTTTGATGAAGGGACCGAGTGCAGTGTATCCAAGTTTGCTGATGATATAAAGCTAGGTGGGACTGTAAGTTGTGAGGAGGACACAAAAAGCCTGCAAAGGGATATAGACAGGTTAAGTGAGTGGGCAGTAAGGTGTAAGGTGGCAGATGGAGTATAATGTGGGGAAATGTGATATTATTTACTTTGGTAGGAAGAATAGAAAAAAAATCTTTTTTAAATGGTGAGAAACTATTAAATATTAGTGCTCAGAGGGATTTGGGTGTCCTTGTACACCAAACACAGAGCTAGCATGCAGGTGCGGCAAACAATTAGGAAAGTAAAGGGCATGTTGATTTTTATTGCAAGGGGATTGGAGTATAAGAGTAAGGAAGTCTTGCTGCAATTGTACAGGGCCTTGGTGAGACCACACCTGGAGTACTGGGCACAGTTTTGGTCTCCGTAACTATGGAAGGATATACTTGCCTTAGAGGCGGTGCAACGAAGGTTCACTAGATTGATTCCTGGGATGAGAGGGCTGTCCTATGAGGAGAGATTGAGTAGAATGGGCCGATATTCTCTTATTTTTCTAAACCCCAGAGGTGATCTCATTGCAACATAAGATTCTGAGATGGCTTGACAGGGTAGATGCTGAGAGGTTGTTTCCCCTGGCTGGAGAGTCTAGAACTAGGGGGCATAGTCTCAGGATACCGGTAGGCCATTTAGGACGGAGATAAGGAGAAATTTCTTCACTCAGAGGGTTGTAAATCTTTGAAATTCTCTGCCCCAAAGTACTGTTGATGCTCAGTCGTTGAGTATATTCAAGGCTGAGATAGATAGATTTTTGGATTCTAAGGGAATCAAAGGATATGGAGATAGGGCAGGAAAGTAGAGTTGAAGTCAAAGATCAACCATGATCTTATTAAATGGTGGAGCAGGCTCGAGGGGTCGTATGGCCTACTCCTGCTCCTATTTCTTATGTTCTAAAGGACATTCGTGAACCAGTTAGGTTTTTACAACAATCCGACAGCTACATCTCACTTTTACTGATACCAGCTTTTTATTTCTAGATTTTAAAAAATGTATTAAACTGAATTCAAATTCTCAAATTGCCTGGTGTGATGTGAACTCTCTGGATTACTAGTCCAGGAACATAAGCAGTATACTGCTGTGCACCCTTATCAAGGGTAAGCTGCTGCTGCAGTATAACAGGTAAGATGATGCCCCATCCAGCTGCTGTATAGTTCATCAGGGACAGAGCTGTACATTTAACCAGCATCAAACACCACATCAGTGCATTCCTGTAGTAATTCCGACACTAATTCAGGTCATTGTTTGTGCTCGTGCTACTTACCTTCGCTGGCGAGATACATTGGGAGCCAGAAAAGGAACGTGTAACTGACCAGCTTGGCAAAGAGCAGACACAAGGAAAACTCCACCACACCCTGCAAAACACAACCAGACAGGCAGCCGATTACAGCAGCACAGGCTTAGCAGGTGCCGTCTCCCAGGAGACATGGCTCAGCTCAGTCCCAGAGATCATTTCTCTAGACTTACAAGGAAAATCAAGCCAAGGAAATGAGAAGGTACTCAGGAATCCCATGATACAGAAGGGAATTTAGTTAAAAGCTAGTGATGGGCTCCTCAGATGGCTCAGCGGGTTAAGGAGGTGAGCAGCTGATGAGGAAGAGCCCAGGCTTGATTCTCCAATCAGTGCTGAGGTAGTTAATCCCAGGCAGAGCAGCAGCAGGGACTACAACTGGCCTCAGTACCTCGAGTTAGGCAAGAGAAATTAGCCAGTGTTCCCAATCTTAATCATTACCCAGCAGGATTTTCCAAACTCGGATATGAAGAATGGCCATTTTGGTGAAGTAAGTGGGAGCAGGGTTGGCTGGCCCCTGTGGAACCTTACCCCAGAAAGAATCAACAGCTTCTGGAGGGGAGGGGAAAGTAGGGCTCAAGGTGCCCAATGGGTGCCTGCAGAACCACACCCCAGAAAAAGTCAACACCTTCAGGAGAGGGGTTTGATAGCATAGATAGGGAGAAACTGTTTCCACTGGTGGGCAGGTCAGTAACCAGAGGACACAGAGTTAAAATAATTGGCAAAAAAGCCGGGGGGGCGGGGGGGAAACGTGGAAATGAGAAGACATTTTTTACGCAGCGAGTTGTGATCTGGAATTCGCTGCCTGAAAGGGCGGTGGAAGCAGATTCAATAAGAACTTTCAAAAGCGAATTGGATAAATACTTTAAAACATTTGCAGGGCTCTGGGGAAAGAGCGGGGGAGTGGGACTAATTGGAGAGCTCGCTCAAAGAGCCGGCACAGGCACGATGGGCTGAATGGCCGCCTTCTGTGATGTATGATTCTATTAGAGGAGGGGAGGGGCCAACACAGTACACCATATCCAACAAATGCCTGTGGAACTATAGCCCAGAAAAAGTCAATACCTTCAGGAGAGGAGGGGGAAATTTGACAGAAAAAAAACAGGACTCTGTTTTCGACATTTGTATAGGAATTATTCCAATGTTGAAAGTGGGACTGTCATATTACAATAAAAAAAAAATTCCCAATATATCACTGAGGATTTGAACTTCCCTGAAACATTTGTAGAGTTAACACGTTGTTCTTTCCTGAAGATTAGGAAGAACTTGCATCTGGAAAGGAGTTTGAATTTCCTGACAGTGTTTATGTGAAGAGTTGCAACTGTAGTTGAGGTTCAAATCTCGAGCAGTGTCACAGTGCCAGGGTGGAGACAGGAGAAGGTACGTTACAAGCAGTTGCATCCTTCCCATTTAATGGCCCTGATTCTAAACAGATACTTACAGGGATTCTCAAGGCTCCGAGGAAGCTGATGGCTGCTGGTGCATTTCCTCTCTCATTGCCAACTACAACAACGTGGCTGGTCACTAAACCATTGGACTTGGCTGGAATCCTGCCATCACTGTCCTTCAATAAACATTCCTCTTCTGGGTCCTGTTTTGAATTTATTAAATTGAAGGGATCATATTTTAAGAAGTTTCAATTAAAAATTAAACTAAAAGACATTTACTGCAATTTAAAATACCAGAAGGTGTTGGAAGTACAAAGCAGGTCCACTCGTGCTTGTGAGCCACGTTTCAGAAACAGCGACCCACCTCTTCTCTTTCACTGATGGACCTGCTGAGTAGTTCCAGCATTTTGTGTTTTTATTTTTGATTTCAGCAATTTCAGAGTTTTTTCAATCTCTGGTCACTTTGTTGCTTTAATAACTGTGCGACTGAGCACATACTAACTGGGCATGGCAGAGTAGTGTTTATGGAACTGGACCAACAACCCAGCAGTCAAAAATTCAAATTACACCATAATAAATTGTGAAAGCAACTTCAATAAACCCGGTACTGTGGGCTGGCTTCAGACAGAAGTTGACCATGAAAGCTGCCCAATTGTCCCAGCGTCCTTCAGGGAGGAAAGGTGCCCCCACGCAGCCCCAGTCCGACCCCCACGCAGCCCCAGTCCGGCCCCCACGCAGCCCCAGTCCGGCCCCCACGCAGCCCCAGTCCATTCAAATCTACTATCACTCGACATCCCTCCCGAACCCATGTGATCTCCAGGGAGAGGCGAAAAACCAGGTAAAAAACCCAATGGCCAATTTGGGAGAAAAAAATCTGGGAAATTCCTCTCCGACCCATCTAGGCGATCGAAACTCGTCCAGTAGGCCATTCGGCCCCTCTAGCCTGCTCTGCCATTCAATGCAATCATGGCTGATCATCCAAGTTCAGTACCCGGTCCCTGCTTTCTCCCCATACCCCCCCTTGATCCCTTTAGCCTTAAGAAATATATCCAACTCCTTCTTGAATATATTTAATGAATTGGCCTCTACTGCCTTCTGTGGTAGAGAATTCCACAGGTTCACCACTCTCTGGGTGAAGAAATTCCTCCTCATTTCTGTCCTAAAAGGCCTACCCCTTATCCTTAGACTATGACCCCGGTTCTGGATTCCCTGACCATCGGGAACATCCGTCCTGCCAGAATTTTATAAGTTTCAATGAGATCCCCTCTCATTCTTCTAAACTCCAGCGAGTACAAGCCCAATCGATCCAATCTCTCCTCATACGTCATTCCTGCCACCCCAGGTATCAGCCTGGTGAATCTTCGCTGAACTCCTTCCATGGCAAGAATATCCTTCCTCAGATAAGGCGACCAAAACTGCACACAATACTCAAGGTGTGGTCTCACCAAGGCCCTGTACAACTGCAGCAAGACATCCTTGTTCCTGTACTCAAACCCTCTCGCTACGAAGGCCAACGTACCATTTGCCTTCTTAACCGCCTGCTGCACCTGCATGCTTACCTTCAGCGACTGGTGCACAACGACACCCAGGTCTCGTTGCACTTCCCCTTCTCCCAATCTATTGCCTTTCAGATAATAATCTGCCTTCCTGTTTTTGACACCAAAGTGGATAACCTCATATTTATCCACGTTATATTGCATCTGCCATGCTTCTGCCCAATCACCCAACCTGTCCAAATCATCCTGGAGTTTCTCGGCATCCTCCTCACAGCACACACACCCACCCAGCTTTGTGTCGTCTGCAAATTTGGAGATATTACATCTAGTTCCCTTGTCTAGATCATTAATATATATTGTGAATAGCTGGGGTCCAAGGACCGATCCCTGCGGTACCCCACTAGTCACTGCCTGCCACTCGGAAAAAGACCCGTTTATTCCAACTCTTCGCTTTCCGTCTGCCAACCAGTTCTCTATCCAAGTCAATACCTTGCCCCCAATCCCATGTGCCTTAACTTTACACACTAATCTCTTAAGCGGGACCTTATCGAAAGCCTTCTGAAAGTCCAAATACACCACATCCACTGGTTCTCCCTTATCTATTTTACTAGTTACATCCTCAAAATATTCCAGTAGATTAGTCAAGCACGATTTACCTTTTGTGAATCCATGTTGACTTTGTCCGATCCTGTCACTGTTTTCCAAGTGCTCTGCTATTACATCTTTTATAATGGACTCTAGCATTTTCCCCACTACCGATGTCAGGCTTACCGGTCTGTCATTCCCCGTTTTCTCTCTACCACCTTTTTGGAATAGTGGGGTAACATTAGCTACCCTCCAATCCATGGGTACTGTTCCAGATTCCATCGAATGTTGGAAGATGATCAGCAATGCATCTACTATTTCTAGGGCCACTTCCTTAAGTACCCTGGGATGTAGATTATCAGGCCCTGGGGATTTATCGGCCTTTCAATCCCATCAATTTCCCTAACCCCATTTCCCTACAAATACTGATTTCTTTCAGTTCCTCCCTTTCATCAGACCCTATGTTCCCCGACATTTCTGGGAGGTTATTTGTTTCCTCCTTTGTGAAGACAGAACCAAAATTTGTATTTAATTGGTCTGCCATTTCTTTGTTCCCCATTATAAATGCCCCTGATTCTGACTGCAAGGAACCTACGCTTGACTTCACCAATCTTTTTCTCTTCACATATCTATAAAAGCTTTTAGTCAGTTTTTATGTTAACTGAAAGCTTACTCTCATTCTATTTTCCCTTTCTTAATTAATCCCTTTGTCCTCCTTTGTTGAATCCTAAACTGCTTCCAATCCTCTGAATTACTGCTTTTTTTGGCCAATTTATATGTGCTCTCCTTGGATCTTATGCTATCCCTAATTTCCCTCGTTAGCCACGGTTGAGTCACCTTTTGTGTTTTATTTTCATGCCAAACTGGGATGAACAAATTCTGTAGTTCATCCATGCGGTCTTTGAATGTTTGCCATTGCCTATCCACCGTTAACCCTTTGAGTGACATTCCCCAATCCATCCTACCCAATTCGCGCCTCAGACCATCGTAGTTTCCTTTATTTAAATTCAGGACCCTAGTCTCTGAGTCAACTACTTCATTCTCCATCTTAATGAAGAATTCAATCATATTACGATTGCTCCGACCCAAGGGGCCTCGTACAACAAGATTGCTGTAAGAAATCACACAACACCAGGTTATAGTCCAACAGCTTTATTTGAAATCACAAGCTTTCGGAGCGCTGCTCCTTCGTCAGGTGAAGTGGCGAGAAGCATAAAAACACAGCTTATATAGTCAGAGAATAATGTCAGATGTTTACAGGTAATCTCTCTAACTGCCATTTATCACACCTCGGCAGAGAGATAATCACAGCAATCAAAGGTGTAAATGGTGTCCAAACAGGTCAGTCAGGAAAACATTACATCAAAGAGCAATGAGGTGGGGTCACAAGGGGTCAAATGTTGCAGATGCTGGGGTCTGTATGAAAACAAAAAAACAGACAAAAACATTTTTTTTGCTGGAAATCACAGCAGGTCCGGCTGCATCTGTGTGGTGAGAACAAGCCAACGACGACTCGAGTCTGGATGACCCTACGTCAGGTGCGGTTACATGTAGCGTGACATGAACCCAAGATCCCGGTTCAGGCCGTCCTCATGGGTGCGGATAGCCAAGTTCCGCACCCATGAGGACGGCCTGAACCGGGATGATAGCCAAGTTCCGCACCCATGAGGACGGCCTGAACCGGGATGATAGCCAAGTTCCGCACCCATGAGGACGGCCTGAACCGGGATGATAGCCAAGTTCCGCACCCATGAGGACGGCCTGAACCGGGATGATAGCCAAGTTCCGCACCCATGAGGACGGCCTGAACCGGGATCTTGGGTTCATGTCACGCTACATGTAACCGCACCTGACGTAGGGTCATCCAGACTCGAGTCGTCGTTGGCTTGTTCTCACCACACAGATGCGGCCGGACCTGCTGTGATTTCCAGCAAAAAAAATGTTTTTTGTCTGTTTTTTTGTTTTTCATACAGACCCCAGCATCTGCAACATTTGACCCCTTGTGACCCCACCTCATTGCTCTTTGATGTAATGTTTTCCTGACTGACCTGTTTGGACACCATTTACACCTTTGATTGCTGTGATTATCTCTCTGCCGAGGTGTGATAAATGGCAGTTAGAGAGATTACCTGTAAACATCTGACATTATTCTCTGACTATATAAGCTGTGTTTTTATGCTTCTCTCCACTTCACCTGACGAAGGAGCAGCGCTCCGAAAGCTTGTGATTTCAAATAAAGCTGTTGGACTATAACCTGGTGTTGTGTGACTTCTTACATTTGTCCACCCCAGTCCAACACCGGCATCTCCACAACAAGATTGCTAATTAATCCTTTCTCGTTACATAATACCCAGTCTAAGATGGCGTGATCTCTGGTTGGTTCCTTGACATATTGGTCCAGGAAACTATCCCGTAAACACTCCAGGAATTCCTCCTCCACAGTATTGTTACTAATTTGGTTAGCCCAATCTATATGTAGATTAAAGTCACCCATGATGACTGCTGCGCCCTTTTTGCACGCTTCTCTAATTTCCCTTTTAATGCCATCCCCAACCTCCGCATTACTGTTTGGAGGTCTATATACCACTCCCACTAATGTTTTCTGCCCCTTGGTATTTCACAGTTCTACCCATACAGATTCCACATCATCAGAGCTAATATCCTTCCTTACAATTGTGTTAATCCCTTCTTTAACCAGTAATGCTACCCCACCTCCCTTTCCTTTTTGCCTCTCTTTCCTGAATATTGAATACCTCAGGATGTTGAGTTCCCAGCCTTCGCCACCCTGGAGCCATGTTTCCGTAATCCCAATCAAATCATATTCGTTTAGCTCTATTTGTGCAGCTAATTCATCCACCTTTTTACGAATGCTCCTCGCATTAAGACACAAAGCCTTCAGGCTTGTTTTTTTAATGCTCTTAGACCTATTATTTACTGTGGCCATGTTTGATTTAAACCGTTGATTTCTCTGACTGCCACTTTTGTTTTTCTCCTTCCTATCTTTTGCTTTTATCCTTGTTTCCTTTTCCTCTGTCCCCCTGCCATTTTAGTTTAAACCCTCCCCCAGAGCACTAGCAAACACTCCCCCTCGGACATCGGTCCCGGCCCTGCCCAGGTGCAAACCGTCCGGTTTGAACTGGTCCCACCTCCCCCAGAACCGGTTCCAATGTCCCAGGAATTTGAATCCCTCCCCCTGGCACCATTCCTCTAGCCACGTATTCATCTGAAATATTCTTCTATTTCTACTCTGACTAGCACGTGGCACTGGTAGCAATCCTGAGATTACTACCATTGAGGTCCTATTTTCTAATTTACCTCCTAACTCCCTATATTCAGCTTTTAGGACCTCATCCCATTTTTTACCTATATCGTTGGTACCTATATGCACCACAACAACTGGCTGTTTACCCTCCCCTTCCAAGATGTTCTGCAGCCGCTCCGAGACATCCTTGACCCTTGCACCAGGGAGGCAACACACCATCCTGGAGTGTCGTTTGCGGCCGCAGAAACGCCTATCTATTCCCCTTACAATAGAATCCCCTATTACTATAGCTCTATCAAATCTCCTCTCAACTGTCTCTGCTCCAAGGAGGACAACCCCAGCTTCTCCAGTCTATCCACGTAACTGAAGTCCCTCCATTCTCTCAAATCTTTTCTGCAACTTCTCGAAGGCCTTCACATTCTTCCTAAAGTGTGGTGTCCAGAATTGGACACAATACTCCAGTTGGGGCTGAACCAGTGTTTTATAAAGGTTCAGCATAATTGCTACATTTTTGTACTCTATACCTCTATTTTGAAGCTCAGAATCCCGTAAGCCTTTTTAACCGCTTTCTCATCCTGCCCTGCCATCTTCAATGATTTGTGCACACATACCCCCAGGTCTCTGTTCGTGCAGCCACTTCAGGATTGTACCCTTTAGTTTATATGTCCTCTCCTCATTCTTTCTACCAAAATGTATCACTTCACACTTTTCTGCATTAAATTTCATCTGCCACGTGTCCACCCATTTCACCAGCCTGTCCATGTCTTCCTGAAGCCTATCACTATCCTCACTGTTCACTATAGTTCCAAGTTTTGTGTCATCTGCAAATTTTGCCCTGTACACCCACGTCCAAGTTATTAATATATATCAAGAAAAGCAGTGGTCCTAGAACCGACCCTTGGGGAACACCACTGTATACCTTCCTCCAGTCCAAAAAACCGTTCACCACTATTCTCTGTTTCCTG
Source organism: Somniosus microcephalus (assembly GCF_052327205.1). Classification (NCBI taxonomy): domain Eukaryota; kingdom Metazoa; phylum Chordata; class Chondrichthyes; order Squaliformes; family Somniosidae; genus Somniosus; species Somniosus microcephalus. The sequence goes on along the minus strand of NC_141000.1, from coordinate 133,830,369 downwards.
TCACTTAACCAATTCCGTATCCATGCTGCCACTGTCCCTTTTATTCTATAGGCTTCAACTTTGCAGGCAAGCCTATTATGTGGCACTTTGTTAAACACCTTTTGGAAATCCATGTACACTACATCAACTGCATTACTCTCATCAACCCTCTATGTTACCTCATTATAGAACTCAATCAAGTTAGTTAAACATGATTTGGATTTAACAAATTTGTGCTGGCTTTCCTGAATTAATCCACACTTGCCCAAGTGACTGTTAATTTTGTCACTGATTACTGTTTCTAAAAGCTTCCCCACTACCGAGGTCAAACTGACTGGTTTATCTTTACACCCTTTTTTTGAACAATGGTGTAACATTTGCAATTCTCCAGCCCTCTGGCACCATCCCCGCATCTAAGGAGGGTTGGAATATTATGGCCTCCGCGATTTCCTCCCTCAACATCCTCGGATGCATCCCATCCGCTCCTGGTGATTTATCTAATTTAAGTACAGCCAGCCTTTCTAATACCTCCTCTTTATCAATTTATATCCTATCAAGTATCTCCACTACCTCCTCCTTTACTATGTCTATGGCAGCATCCTCTTCCTTAGTGAAGAGAGATGCAAAGTACTCATTTAGTACCGCAGCCATACCCTCTGCCTCTATGCATAGGTCTCTTTTTTGGTCCCTAAGTGGCCCCACCCCTACTCAAATCCTCTTGTAATAAAGTCCAACATACTATTTGCTTTCTCAATTGCTTGCTGCACCTGCATGTTAACTTTCAGTGATTCATATACAAGGACATCCAGGTCCCTCCGAACACCAACATTTCCCAATCTCTCACCATTTAAAAAACACACTGCATTCTATTTTTTCTACCAAAGTGGCTAACTTCACATTTCTCCACATTATATTCCAATTGCCATGTTCTTGCCCACTCATTTAGCCTGACTATATCCCCTTGAAGCCTCTTTGCATTCTCCTCACAACTTACATTCCCACCCAGCTTTGTATCATCAGCAAACTTGGATACATTACATTTGGTCCCCTCATCCAAATCATTGATATAGATTGTGAATAGCTGAGGCCCAAGCACTGATCCTTGCGGTACCCCACTAGTTACAGCCTGCCAACCCGAAAATGACCCGTTTATTCCTACTCTCTGTTTTCTGTCCGTTAACCAATCCTCAATCCATGCTAGTATCTTACCCCCAATCCCATGAGCCCTCATTTGGTTTAATAACCTCTTGTGTGGCACCTTATCGAATACCTTCTGAAAATCCAAATACACCACATCCACTGGTTCCCCCTTATGTATTCTGCTAGTTACAACTTCAAAAAACTAACAGATTAGTCAAACATGATTTCCTTTTCATAAATCCGTGTTGACTCTGCCCAATCCTATTATTATTTCCTAAGTGCCCTGTTACCATGTCCTTAATAATAGATTCTAGCATTTTCCCTACTATTGATGTCAGGCTAACTGGTCTGTAATTTCCCGTTTTCCCTCTCCCTCCTTTCTTAAATAGTGGGGTTACATTTGCTACTTTCCAATCCATGGGAACCGTTCTAGAATCTATGGAATTTTGGAAAATGACAACCAATGCATCCACTATCTCTATAGTCACCTCTTTCAAAGCCCTAGCATGTGTCATCAGGTCCCATTAATTTCTCCAGTACTATTTTTTTTTTTACTAATACTAATTTCTTTCAGTTCCTCATTCTTGTTGGACCCTTGTTTGGCCGCTATTTCCGGGGTTTTTTTTGCGTCTCCTTCCGTAAAGACAGACACAAAGTATTTGTTTAATTTCTCTGCCATTTCCTTATTCCCCATTATAATTTCTCCTGTCTCAGCCTGTAAGGGACCCACATTTACTTTCGCTAATCTTTTCCTTTTTACATACCCATAGAAGCTTTTACAGTCTGTTTTTATGTCCCTTGCTAGTTTACTCTCATATTCTATTTTCCCTTTCTTTATCAATTTCTTGGTCCTCCTTTGATGAATTCTAAAATCCTCCCAATCCTCAGGCTTACTGCTCTTTTTGACAACATTATAAGCCTCTTCCTTTGATCTAATACTATCTTTAGCTTCTCTTGTTAGCCACGGATGGACCACTTTTCCTGTGGGGTTTTTGTGCCTTAAATCTTCAGAAAGGACAAGAAAATTGTGAAAGGGTGGAGGAGTAACAATATTGATGAGAGACACAATTACAACAGTGGAAAGAAAGTACTTCAGGAAGGGTGTTTGAGCTGTGGCAACAGCATGGGTAGAAGTTAGGAACAGCGAAGAATGCAAGACCTCCTGACAGTAGTGATGTAGTGGGGGGATATTTAAACACAGAGCTCAGAAACTCATGTAGCTGAAATAACATGGTTATGATGGGAAATTTTAAGTTTCACAAATTGGGAGAAGGAAAATAGCTCAAGTAGTAAAGCCAATGAATTTCTGGAATACATTCGAGACAGTTTTCTGGAACAATAAGTTCTACAACCAACAGGAGATAAGGCCATACTAGGTTTAGTGACATGTAATGAACCAGAATTAGTTAACAATCTGACTAAGGAAACATCTTGCGAATAGTGACCATATGGTTGAACTTGATATTAGGTTTGAGAGAGAGAGAAGCAAGAGTCACAAACCAAGGTTTTAAATTTGTAAGTCAGACTTCGAAGGGATGAGAAATAAATTGACTGCAGTAAACTGTGCCGAGCTGTTAATGGGGAAACCTACAAACACACAGTGAGAAGATTTCAAGGAAGTTTTTGGTACAATACAATGCCAGTACATGCCCCTAAAAGGCCAAAACTTCACTTGTGCAGTTAATCAACCATGGTCAACAAATGAGGCAAGAGACAGTATTGAGCTAAAAGAAAAGACTTACACAAATGCAAAGGAAAGTGGAAATCCAGAAGAGTGGGAGAGCTATAAAAAAAACAAAGGGATACAAAGAAAGTAATAAGGTGCAAAAACGGATTATGGAAAAAACTTGCAAGAGATATCAAAGCCAACAGTAAAAGTTTTTATAAATATATTAGGAGGAGAGTGGCAAAGGGTAATGTGGGCCCATTAAAGACAGGCGAGACTATTATACAGTAAGAAAGAAAAAAGAAAGACTTGCATTTATATAGCGCCTTTCACGACCATCGGACATCTCAAAGCGCTTTACAGCCAATGAAGTATTTTTGAAGTGAAGTCACTGTTGTAATGTGGAACACGCAGCAGCCAATTTGCGCACAGTAAACAGCGATGTGATAATGACCAGATAATCTGGGGTTTTTTTGTTATGTTGGTTGAGGGATAAATATTGACCAGGACACCGGGGAGAACTCCCCTGCTCTTCTTCGAAATAGTGTCATGGGATCTTGTACGTCCACCTGAGGGGGCAGACGGGGCCTCAGTTTAACGTCTCATCCGAAAGACAGCACCTCTGACAGTGCAGCCTGCCCTCAACACTGCACTGGAGTGTCAGCCTAACTTTATGTGTTCAAGTCCCTGGAGTGGGACTTGATCCCACAACCTTCTGACTCCGAGGCAAGTGCGCTACCAACTGAGCCACAGCTGACAATAAGGAAAAGTCAGACTTGTTAAATTAGTACTTTGTATCCGTTCTCACAGTGAGAAAGAGGATGAAACACCAGCGGGACAAGGGAACCCAAGAATAAGTCAAGGGGAAGAACTTTGTGGTTTTAATACAAGTTTTAAAAAATGATACGAGAGAATAGAATGGAGTTTCAGATATAAAAATCTCCAGGACCTGATGGTTTCCACCCCAGGGTGTTAAAAGAAACAGGTGAGGAAATTGCAGCTGCATTGGTCATAATTTTCCAAAGCTCTCTAGATTCAGGAATTTTGCCATTAGAAAACTGCAAACGTCACTCCATTATTTAAAAAGGGAGAGAGGGAGAAACCAGGAAATGACAGACCTGTTAGTTTAACGTCAGTTATGGGGAAGTTACCAGAATCTATCATCAGAGACAGAGTGACTGAGCACTTGGACAAGTATCAGCTGGTATTCTAGGTAACGTGACATCGGTTGGTAATTGATTGGGAGGTCAGAGGCAGACAGTAGCAACAGAGGGAATATGGTCTGATTGGTGGCATGTGACAATGGTATTCCCCAGGGATCTGTACTGGGCCTCAGCTTTTCACCATTAATATCAATGACTTGGATGAAGGAATAGAGTGTCTCCGAGTTTGCAGTTGACACTAAGTTAGGAGGCACAGATGGTGGTGTAGATGGCAGCAGGAAGTTACAAAGGAATACAGACAGATTAAGTGTCTGGGCAAAACTGTGGGATGTGGAGTTCAATGTGGGGAAGTTAGGTCATCCACTTTGGATCCAAGAAAGATAAATTAGAATATTTTCTTAATGGCGAGTCTCTGAGCTGTGGAGGAGCAAAGGGATTTGGGAGTTAAGGTACACAGGTCACTAAATGCTAGTGCCCAGGTACAAATAGTAATCAAAAAAGCTTCATCTTAAGGGGTCTGGAATACAAAGGGGAGGAAGTTATGCTGCACTTGTACACAGCCTTGGTCAGACCCCATCTGGAGTGTTGTGCTCAGTTCTGGGCCCCACACCGCAGGAAGGGTATATTGGCTTTGGAGGGTGAAAAATGCAGATACACCAGATCCTACCAGGACTTGAAGGGTTAAATTATGAGGACAGGTTGCATAAACTTGGCTTGTATTCCCTGGAGTTTAGAAGGTTGTTGAGGGGTGTTGTAATTGAGCTATTTAAAAAGATAAAAGAAATTGAGAGTAGATAAGAGTGTCAAAATTTGTCTGATAACACTCCTGTGAAGCGCCTTGGGACGTTTTACTAAGTGAAAAGTGCTACATAATTGCAAGTTGTTTTTCGGGGAGATCTAATCAAGGTCTTAAAAAACTTTAAAGGATTTGATAGGGTAGATACAGAGAAACTACTTCCTCTGGTGAAAGAATCCAGAACAAGGAGGGCACAATCTGATTAGAACTAGGCTGTTCAGGAGTTAAATCAGGAATCAGTGAAGCACACAAAGGGCAGTGGAAATCTGGAACTCTCTCCTCCAAGAGGCTGTGGATGCTGGGGATCCACTGACATTTTCAAGACTGAGGTTGACAGATTTTTATTAGGTAAAGGTATCAAGCGATATGGAGCAAAGGCGGGTAAACAGAGCTGAGGTACAGATCAGCGATGATCTAACTGAATGGCGGAATAGGCTCGAGAGGCTGAATGGTCAATTCCTGTTCTTGCGTTCCTCGTGAGGGAATACACTGCAAGAATAGATGCATACAGTGAGGCATTACACCATGCCGGTGTAAGGAAAGGGTTAATCAGACTGTCCTGAAGTCTGCTAATGTTATATTCTATAATAGTAATCTTTAGCCATTGCCCGTTAAGTAGGGGAATTTGAGTCAATTTAAAGTAGCACTGGGCTGTGGAGTCAGGGTTGACATTAAAGCAATGGTCAGTTTAGTCACTTCAGCAAACCTAATTAAAGGACACACTGATTCATATATTTTTGAGAACTGTAATCAGCTGCAGGAAATACAGTTAGTTCTGCAATGGAAAATATCTGGGTAGACTGGTACAAAATGGCACTGAATCAAAGACAAACTTACAGTTAAAAGTTTCACTTGGTGGAATCACAGTTATATGTAACAAGGGTGAAAACTATTAATAAGATATTAAAGTAGTGGCGTTGTACTGGTCTATGGAAAAATAACTCATTAATAACTTTAATAAGTTTTAACAAGGTCAATTAAACTCTCCTTGTATGTATTTTAACTTTTATATAATGGTGTGATGCAGAATTGTATGTATTGTCACATGGAGGGAGCAAGAGAAATGTATAAAAACTGGCTATTTGTATTTGGAGTCGTAAAAGCCTAAGATACTGAGCTCAGAACTGGAACATGTTTGAATCCACAACCAAGCATCATCACATCTAGTTGTAAATATTATCTTTTAAGTGTATATTTAAGTCCTATTATATGTGCTGTATACTTAATAAATCAGTGATACCTACAAGAACCTTACTGATTTGAGGAGTACATTATAAAAAAGAGCACCCATCTCTAACACCGGTATGAGGAATGACACTGTACCAGTGTGGCTGGGTACTGGGTGAGGAATGACACTGTACCAGTGTGGTTGGGTACTGGGTGAGGAATGACACTGTACCAGAGTGACTGGGTGAGGAATGACACTGTACCAGTGTGGCTGGGTACTGGGTGAGGAATGACACTGTACCAGAGTGACTGGGTGAGGAATGACACTGTACCAGAGTGACTGGGTGAGGAATGACACTGTGCCAGAGTGACTGGGTGAGGAATGACACTGTGCCAGAGTGACTGGGTGAGGAATGACACTGTGCCAGAGTGACTGGGTGAGGAATGACACTGTGCCAGAGTGACTGGGTGCTGGGTGAGGAATGACACTGTACCAGTGTGGCTGGGTGCTGGGTGAGGAATGACACTGTACCAGTGTGGCTGGGTACTGGGTGAGGAATGACACTGTACCAGAGTGACTGGGTGAGGAATGACACTGTGCCAGTGACTGGGTGAGGAATGACACTGTACCAGAGTGACTGGGTGAGGAATGACACTGTACCAGAGTGACTGGGTGAGGAATGACACTGTACCAGAGTGACTGGGTGAGGAATGACACTGTACCAGAGTGACTGGGTACTGGGTGAGGAATGACACTGTACCAGAGTGACTGGGTGCTGGGTGAGGAATGACACTGTACCAGTGTGGCTGGGTACTGGGTGAGGAATGACACTGTACCAGAGTGACTGGGTGAGGAATGACACTGTGCCAGAGTGACTGGGTGAGGAATGACACTGTGCCAGAGTGACTGGGTGAGGAATGACACTGTACCAGAGTGACTGGGTGAGGAATGACACTGTGCCAGAGTGACTGGGTGAGGAATGACACTGTACCAGAGTGACTGGGTGAGGAATGACACTGTACCAGAGTGACTGGGTGAGGAATGACACTGTACCAGAGTGACTGTGTGAGGAATGACACTGTACCAGAGTGACTGGGTGCTGGGTGAGGAATGACACTGTACCAGTGTGGCTGGGTGAGGAATGACACTGTACCAGAGTGACTGGGTGAGGAATGACACTGTGCCAGAGTGACTGGGTGAGGAATGACACTGTACCAGAGTGACTGGGTGAGGAATGACACTGTACCAGAGTGACTGGGTGAGGAATGACACTGTACCAGAGTGACTGTGTGAGGAATGACACTGTACCAGAGTGACTGGGTACTGGGTGAGGAATGACACTGTACCAGAGTGGCTGGGTACTGGGTGAGGAATGACACTGTACCAGAGTGGCTGGATACTGGGTGAGGAATGACACTGTACCAGAGTGACTGGGTGAGGAATGACACTGTACCAGAGTGACTGGGTGAGGAATGACACTGTACCAGAGTGACTGGGTGAGGAATGACACTGTGCCAGAGTGACTGGGTGAGGAATGACACTGTACCAGAGTGACTGGGTGAGGAATGACACTGTACCAGAGTGACTGGGTACTGGGTGAGGAATGACACTGTACCAGAGTGACTGGGTGCTGGGTGAGGAATGACACTGTACCAGTGTGGCTGGGTACTGGGTGAGGAATGACACTGTACCAGAGTGACTGGGTGAGGAATGACACTGTGCCAGAGTGACTGGGTGAGGAATGACACTGTACCAGGGTGACTGGGTGAGGAATGACACTGTACCAGAGTGACTGGGTGAGGAATGACACTGTACCAGAGTGACTGGGTGAGGAATGACACTGTACCAGAGTGACTGGGTACTGGGTGAGGAATGACACTGTACCAGAGTGGCTGGGTACTGGGTGAGGAATGACACTGTACCAGAGTGGCTGGATACTGGGTGAGGAATGACACTGTACCAGAGTGACTGGGTGAGGAATGACACTGTACCAGAGTGACTGGGTGAGGAATGACACTGTACCAGAGTGACTGGGTGAGGAATGACACTGTGCCAGAGTGACTGGGTGAGGAATGACACTGTGCCAGAGTGACTGGGTGAGGAATGACACTGTGCCAGAGTGACTGGGTGAGGAATGACACTGTGCCAGAGTGACTGGGTGCTGGGTGAGGAATGACACTGTACCAGTGTGGCTGGGTGCTGGGTGAGGAATGACACTGTACCAGTGTGGCTGGGTACTGGGTGAGGAATGACACTGTACCAGAGTGACTGGGTGAGGAATGACACTGTGCCAGAGTGACTGGGTGAGGAATGACACTGTGCCAGAGTGACTGGGTGAGGAATGACACTGTACCAGAGTGACTGGGTGAGGAATGACACTGTACCAGAGTGACTGGGTGAGGAATGACACTGTACCAGAGTGGCTGGATACTGGGTGAGGAATGACACTGTACCAGAGTGACTGGGTGCTGGGTGAGGAATGACACTGTACCAGTGTGGCTGGGTACTGGGTGAGGAATGACACTGTACCAGAGTGACTGGGTGAGGAATGACACTGTGCCAGAGTGACTGGGTGAGGAATGACACTGTACCAGAGTGACTGGGTGAGGAATGACACTGTACCAGAGTGACTGGGTGAGGAATGACACTGTACCAGAGTGACTGGGTGAGGAATGACACTGTACCAGAGTGACTGGGTGCTGGGTGAGGAATGACACTGTACCAGAGTGGCTGTGTACTGGGTGAGGAATGACACTGTACCAGAGTGGCTGGATACTGGGTGAGGAATGACACTGTACCAGAGTGACTGGGTGAGGAATGACACTGTACCAGAGTGACTGGGTGAGGAATGACACTGTACCAGAGTGACTGGGTGAGGAATGACACTGTACCAGAGTGACTGGGTGAGGAATGACACTGTACCAGAGTGACTGGGTGAGGAATGACACTGTACCAGAGTGACTGGGTGAGGAATGACACTGTACCAGAGTGACTGGGTGAGGAATGACACTGTACCAGAGTGACTGGGTGAGGAATGACACTGTACCAGAGTGACTGGGTGAGGAATGACACTGTACCAGAGTGACTGGGTGAGGAATGACACTGTACCAGAGTGACTGGGTGAGGAATGACACTGTACCAGAGTGACTGGGTGAGGAATGACACTGTACCAGAGTGACTGGGTGAGGAATGACACTGTACCAGTGTGACTGGGTGAGGAATGACACTGTACCAGAGTGACTGGGTGAGGAATGACACTGTACCAGAGTGACTGGGTGAGGAATGACACTGTACCAGAGTGACTGGGTGAGGAATGACACTGTACCAGAGTGACTGGGTGAGGAATGACACTGTACCAGAGTGACTGGGTGAGGAATGACACTGTACCAGAGTGACTGGGTGAGGAATGACACTGTACCAGAGTGACTGGGTGAGGAATGACACTGTACCAGAGTGACTGGGTGAGGAATGACACTGCACCAGAGTGACTGGGTGAGGAATGACACTGTACCAGAGTGACTGGGTGAGGAATGACACTGTACCAGAGTGACTGGGTGAGGAATGACACTGTACCAGAGTGACTGGGTGAGGAATGACACTGTACCAGAGTGACTGGGTGAGGAGTGACACTATACCAGAGTGACTGGGTGAGGAATGACACTGTACCCGAGTGACTGGGTGAGGAATGACACTGCACCAGGGTGACTGGGTGAGGAATGACACTGCACCAGAGTGGCTGGGTGAGGAATGACACTGCACCAGAGTGACTGGGTGAGGAATGACACTGTACCAGAGTGACTGGGTGAGGAATGACACTGTACCAGAGTGACTGGGTGAGGAATGACACTGTACCAGAGTGACTGGATGAGGAATGACACTGCACCAGAGTGACTGGGTGAGGAATGACACTGTACCAGAGTGACTGGGTGAGGAATGACACTGTACCAGAGTGACTGGGTGAGGAATGACACTGTACCAGGGTGACTGGGTGAGGAATGACACTGTACCAGAGTGACTGGGTGAGGAATGACACTGTACCAGAGTGACTGGGTGAGGAATGACACTGTACCAGAGTGACTGGGTGAGGAATGACACTGTACCAGAGTGACTGGGTGAGGAATGACACTGTACCAGAGTGACAGCATACAGTTTTATGCCTGTAGCATGTCACACAGCCAGAAGCTTGTCCTGAATAAGGGGTGAATTCAGGCAAAGCTGCTCTCACACTTTACTGTGCACACCAATCCCAAGGGTGAGGGTGTGTAGGCGAGTGACCCATGCTCAGCCATCTGCCAGTACCACCTGTAATTAAACACAAGGCTCTGACACTTTTACTTACGATAAATGAGTCACTTCGACTGCTTTGGTAAAGCTGGCGCTTTTGTTTAAATTCATCCCACCCATTCAAACACTTGGACGGTTTCTGTGAACAATGAAATACAGGAAGAAAAATTAATAAAAATAAATCCAATAATGCCTACCACACATACAACTCCCTCAGTCACATTAGATTACCCACCATAGATACATCTCAAGTAACAGAAAATGCTGGAAACACTCAGCAGGTCAGGCAGCATCGAGGAGAGAGAAACAGAGTTAACGTTTCGAGTCATGGACCCTTCGTCTGAACTGGGAAAGGTTAGAGAATAAAGATTTTTAAGCAGGGGCAGGGAGGAGGGGAGGAAAGAACAAAGGGAAGGTCTGTGATAGGATGGAAGGCAGGAGAGATAGACTGACAAAAGGGATGATGGTGCAAGGCAAAAGGAGAGGTAACGGGACAATTTTAGAAACAAAAGTTGACTCTAGATGAGGTGTGAATGATATTTCCCTCAGTCACATTAGATTACCCACCATAGATACATCTCCCTCAGTCACATTAGATTACCCACCATAGATGTGGTGTATGTAACCTGTTCCACCTTAAGAGAACTACCTTAAGAGATGTACTACTTTCTCTTGGCTGCTGTATACTGTAATACCGGTGGTGACCACACCGGTATATAAGTGTTGTGTAGGGATTTGCTGGGCAGTTCAGCCCTGACCTCCGAATAGTAAAGACCTGTTAAAGTTATTCTTGTGGTCTGTGTCCAGTGATTTATAATAAGCATAACTGGGACACACAGACTTAACAGTGGCGACGAGTCCGATCTTGCCCTGCGGCAGTTTTATATCCAAGGCAGCTTCGTCCTCAGAACGGGCGTCGAGAAGAGGCATCCGCCCTCATCATCCTGCTGAGCACCATCGCACGGGAGGCATCTAGAACCCGGGTTAAAAAGAAAAATTCTGACCACGAAGCCCTCCATCAGCGACAGGCAGTGATCATCCCTTCTACCACGGTGGTGGGTAAGCCGATCAGCGACACGAGCAGAAAGTCGGCCGCGTTGACTGTGGAGTGGGGGAGGGAAAACGGAGGAAAAAGGGCGGAGAACTCGACCACGGCCGGTGAAAAGGGCCGGACTGCAATCGAGGCCGAGAGGCGCAGCGACTGGGGCAGCTTAAGGCACGAGAGCCGCGGAGAACTCAAACGCAGCCGGTGTAAAGGACCGGGCTGCATGCGGGGCTGAGAGGCGCAACAGCAGGGGAAGCGTGAATGCCCACGGGAACCGCGGGGGAGTAAAAGCAGCGTCGGGGAATTGAGAACCGCTGGGGAGGCAAGAACGGCAGCAGCACGGCAATCGCCATTGCAGCCAGCGGGGGAAGAAGGCAAACGCGGGAATCCGCCATTGTAGTCGGCGGGGGAAGAAGACGAGCGCGGGAAAGACCGCCAAGCGCGGGAAGCCGCCATTTTAGTAGGCGGGGGAAGAAGACAAGCGCGGGAAGCCGCCATTTTGAGAAAAAGAAAACATTTTAAAACTTGCAAGGATGTCTAAACATGGGAACATTAATACCTTTGATAGCGATATCGAAGATTGGACCACGTATGTAGAACGCATGGAAGTTTATTGTAAAGCAAATAAGGTACCAGATGATGAGAAAGCACTAACCTTATTAAGCTCAATGGGTGCGAAGACATACGGGCTATTGAAGCACCTTCTGTCACCAGATAAACCGGCGGATCAGACTTTCGCGAATATTGTTACTGTCCTGAAAAATCATTTAAACCCCACGCCGCTGATGATAGCGGAACGATTTAAATTTTACAGAAGAACGCAGCTGAAAGACGAAAGCAACGCTGAATTTTTAATTGAACTGCATAAGCTATCAAAGTACTGTCAGTTTGGAACAGGACTAGCAGATGCGCTGAGAGATAAATTTGTGTGTGGATTGTTAAAAGAAGGAACACAAAAGCGACTGCTTGAGGAGAATGATCTTACGCTTGATAAAGCTGTCACTATTGCAGCATCGCACGAAGCCGCAGCGAGAGGCACTGCGGAAATGCAGCTACGGTCACTGGAACTCAGCACCAATCAAATGGTCTTGGGTACAGTAAAATGTTATCGTTGTGGAAAGACAACGCACGATCAGAACCAGTGCTGGTTCAAAAATCAGGAATGCAGAAAATGTGGCAGGCTTGGTCACATTGCTAAAGTATGCCGATCAGGAAAGAAGACCAGCAACAAAAAGTCACCGCAGGAAAAGTACAGAAAGGTACACAAGGTGACAGAGAACAGTTCGAACGAACAGAAGTCAGATTCAGACTCCAGCAGTAATGAACTGGGTAGTCTAAGAGTACACAATGTTGGTAATGAAGCAGACCTCCAAACTATCTGGGTCACACTTCAGATAGCAGGAGTCCAAGTGAAGATGGAATTGGACACTGGATCGGCATTGACGGTCATGAATAAGCAAGATTACAAAAGGTTATTCCCACATATTCCCCTACGGGATACGGAGATTGTATTGAAAACATACACGGGGCAAAGAGTATACCCCATCGGGAAGATAGAGGTAAAGGTGGTCCACAAGGGCAAAGAAAGCCGAGGAATGGACTTATATGTGCTACCTGAGGGAGGTCCACCACTACTGGGACGGGAGTGGATTAGGAAAATAAATATGGACTGGCATTCCTTAAAAGCACTAACGGTAGATTGCGGTAAAAAAGATGTCAAACCTAAACGATTGTCCAGAATATTGGACGATGCTAAAGAGGTGTTCCAACAGGGACTGGGAACACAGAGGAATTACGGCAAACATCAAGGTTGAAGAACATGCAAACCCGAAATTTTTCAAAGCCAGACCGGTACCTTATGCGATACGACCTGCTGTGGAAGCTGAGCTGGAAGGGCTAGAACGTTCAGGAGTACTGTCTAAGGTAGACTGGAGTGAGTGGGCCACGCCCATTGTCCCCGTCATGAAGCGTTCATCGAGCAACAAGCCGGGGGAACCGGGGAAGGTTCGCATCTGTGGAGATTTCAAGATCACTGTTAATCCGGTGCTTCACACAGTGCAGTATCCGCTTCCGCAGATTGAGGATATCTTCGCTTCGTTGTCTGGCGGGAAACACTTCACCAAGATAGACCTGGCGCAGGCGTACTTACAGATGGAAGTTGAGGCAGAGTCACGCCAGTATCTCACGATCAACACGCATAGAGGCTTGTACCGGTATAATAGACTGGTTTTTGGAGTGGCATCGGCTCCAGCAATTTGGCAGAGGGCCATGGAGCAGGTATTACAGGGAATTCCAGGCACACAATGTTACCTGGACGATATTCTGATTACAGGAGATGATGACGAGGAACACCTTGCAAATTTGGAACTGGTGCTCACCAGATTGAAAGAATATGGACTTCGAGTTAATCACCAGAAATGTGAGTTCTTTCAGAAGCGGATCTCGTACTGTGGTCATGTCATTGACCAGGAGGGGCTTCATAAGTCTCCTGACAAGATCGAAGCTGTTGTGAAGGCTCCCGCTCCGGATAATGTATCCCAGTTGAGGTCGTTCCTAGGGTTGATTAACTATTACCATAAGTTTCTGCCAAATTTATCCACGGTGCTGCACCCGCTGAATGCTCTTTTGCAGAAGGGAGTACCATGGAAGTGGAGCGAGGACTGTAAGAGGGCCTTTCGCAAAAGCAAGGCATTGATCACCTCAGAGGAAGCGTTGGCTCACTTCAACCCAACGCTGCCTATTCGTTTGGCTTGTGATGCTTCTCCATATGGTATTGGGGCAGTACTCTCACACAAGTTGCCAAATGGCCTGGAGAGGCCAGTTGCGTTCGCATCCAGATCATTGACCTCCGCTGAGCGCAACTATGCTCAGATAGATAGGGAGGCTCTCAGCCTTGTGTGGGGAGTAAAGAAGTTTAATCATTACCTGCAGGGCCAAAAGTTTACGCTTCTGACAGACCACCAGCCGTTGGTATCCATTTTTAACCCTAAGAAGGGTGTTTCGGTGATGACAGCACAGAGACGGTCCTTTTTCCTAGGGGCACATCAATATCAGATCGAATTCAAAGGTACAAAGCAGCATGGTAATGCTGATGGGCTGTCGCGCCTGCCACTACCTACAGAGGAGGAGGCACCGACGGTTGACCCGGTTGAGTTATTTCACTCGACCATCATCGAATGTTTACCAGTCACCAATGCAAGTATTGAAAGAGAACCAGGAACGACCCGACACTGTCCCGGGTCTACGAAGTGACAGTGAAGGGATGGCCAGCACATGGTGATCCACTGTTACCGGCATTCTCAGCAAGACGAGAACAGCTGTCTGTCTGTCAAGGAACATTGATGTATGGAACAAGGGTGATTATTCCTCCTAAGTTAAGAGAGAGAGTTCTAAAGGAACTGCATGAAGGTCATCTGGGGGGAGTCAAGATGAAAAGCCTTGCTAGGGCTTATGTGTGGTGGCCGGGTATCGACCAACAGATAGAGGATCTGACGAAAAGCTGCTCAGGGTGCCAAAAAGTGCAAAATGCACCTCCGATTGCACCGCTGCATCCATGGGAATGGCCTTCAACCCCATGGCAACGTGTACATATTGACTTTGCTGGTCCATTCATGGACTCCATGTTTTTAATTGCGGTGGACGCACATTCTAAATGGCCAGAAGTGATTAAGATGACTACCACTACCTCGGAAAAGACGATCGCGGTGCTAAGAACGATATTTGCAAGAAATGGATTGCCAGAACAAATATGTTCAGACAACGGACCGCAGTTCGTGTCAGAAGAATTCCAGAAATTCATGAAGAAGAATGGGGTGAAACATTATACCTCTGCCCCATATCATCCGGCTACAAACGGGTTGGCCGAGAGATTTGTACAAACGTTCAAAAAAGCAATAAAGGCCATGAGCGAAGATCAGATTCCACTACAACACAAGGTGGACAAATTCCTACTGGCATATCGAAACGCCACTCATGCAGTGACAAACCAAAGTCCTGCCATGATGTTCTATAACAGGAGGTTGCGGTCCAGGTTGGACTTGTTAAAACCAAATGTGCGGAGGGAAGTTGAAAACAAACAGTTCCAGCATATAAATAACAAGACCACTCGGAGTTTCGAAATAGGACAACCAGTGTTAGCCCGGGACTATAAAAACGAGAAATGGCAATCTGGAACAATTCGGGCCAGACAAGGACCCCTGATGTACACGGTAGATATTGGTGAAAATGTAATACGGCGTCATGCTGACCAACTGGTAGAATCGAGAACAAGGGTCGAACCCATGGTTACGGCAGAGACAACCGTGGAAGAAGTTAGTGAACCTGAAGCATCTACCTCAGAAGTGAATGTACCTGATGATGATGTCCAATCCATAAGAGACCAACTAGATAAGTCACCCCAGCAACGAGAATCAGAGACCCCTGAAAGGCGTTATCCAACTCGAATCAGGAGGCCTCCTCAGAGACTGAATCTTTGAACTGTTTTGCATGAAGTTGTATATATATATGTTATTATGTTATGTTAAATGGGGATATAACTGTGAAGCTAAAAAGGGAGGATTGTGGTGTATGTAACCTGTTCCACCTTAAGAGAACTACCTTAAGAGATGTACTACTTTCTCTTGGCTGCTGTATACTGTAATACCGGTGGTGACCACACCGGTATATAAGTGTTGTGTAGGGATTTGCTGGGCAGTTCAGCCCTGACCTCCGAATAGTAAAGACGTGTTAAAGTTATTCTTGTGGTCTGTGTCCAGTGATTTATAATAAGCATAACTGGGACACACAGACTTAACAATAGATACATCTCCCTCAGTTACATTAGATTACCCACCATAGATACATCTCCCTCAGTCACATTAGATTACCCACCATAGATACATCTCCCTCAGTCAATTAGATTACCCACCATAGATACATCTCCCTCAGTCACATTAGATTACCCACCATAGATACATCTCCCTCAGTCACATCAGATTACCTACCATAGATACATCTCCCTCAGTCACATCAGATTACCTACCATAGATACATCTCCCTCAGTCACATTAGATTACCCACCATAGATACATCTCCCTCAGTCACATTAGATTACCCACCATAGATACATCTCCCTCAGTCACATTAGATTACCCATCATAGATACATCTCCCTCAGTCACATTAGATTACCCACCATAGATGCATCTCCCTCAGTCACATTAGATTACCCACCATAGATACATCTCCCTCAGTCACATTAGATTACCTACCATAGATACATCTCCCCCAGTCACATTAGATTACCTACCATCCCTACATAACCTCTGTAACCTCCTCCAGCTCTGCAATCCTCCAATTCTGGCCTCTTCCACATCCCTGATTTTAATCGCCCCACCACTGGCGGCCGTGCCTTCAGCTGCCTAGGCCCTAAGCTCTGGAATTCCCTCCCTAAACCTCTCCAACTTTCTCTCCTTTAAGACACTCCTTAAAACCTACCTCTTTGACCAAGCTTTTGATCATCTGTCCTAATATCTCCTATGTGGCTCGGTGTCAAATTTTGTTTGATAACACTCCTGTGAAGCACCTTGGGAGGTTTTACTACATTAAAGGAGATATATAAGTGCAAGTTGCTGTTGTTTCAGGGTGATCTAATCGAGGTCTTTAAAATGTTAAAAGGATTCGATCGGGTAGATACTGATAAACTATTTCTTCTGTTGGGGGAATCCAGAACAAGGGGGCATCACCTTAAAATTAGAGCTGGGCCATTGAGGATTGAAATAAGAAAGCACTTTAAGCTAAGTGTAGTGGAAATCTGGAACTCTCTCCCCCAACAGGCTGTGGATGCTGGGGCTCAATTGAAATTTTCAAGACTGAGATCAATCGATGTTTTGTTAGGTAAGAGGATCAAAGGATATGGATCAAAGGAGGGTCAATGGATTTGAGGTACAGATCATGATCTATCTGAATAGCGGAACAGGCTCGAGGGCCTGATTGGCCTACTTCTGCTCATATGTTCCTTTGCCCTCAGTTACCATGATAGGCTAAGAAAGCTGGGGCTTTTCACTCTAGGAAAGCAAAGACTACGAAGAGACTTGATTGAGGTCTTTAAAATAATGAAAGTATTAGACTCAGTGCAACTGCATAGGTTATTTGAGCTAAATATGTTAAGGAGGACCAGGACACACAGGTTTAACTTACATAAGCGTAGAACTCAGGGCTAACATATCTTATGTCCCCTGGTCCTTGTTACAAGAGCCCTTGATATTTGGAACCATGTGCTATGAGTGCAGATTTGCTGCACAAGTTCCTGGGAGAATCCAAAATAACTGCATAGAGAAGGTAGATGGGTCATTGCGAGTTGTGTCACGTAGTCACTGTGGTCTCTTGGACCTTGTTCGATCACCTTTGGGATTATAGAACAATTTTTCCTAAATTTGCCTAAGGTTATTTTTTTGCCTTTCTGGGAGATTGCGTGGCTGCTTCGGTTGGGTGGGTTGAGGGCTCGAGGGACCAGCTGGTCTTTACCTGCCATTTTTCATATGTTTTGTATGAGATGGCATATCTTAGGACAGCTCAGAGACCCACAGCACTTAGTAATCATTATGAGCTGTGAGGTCGAAGGTGGTCTGCAAACTACTGCAGGTAGCTCCTTTACAGGTAGCCCTATGTATAGCCTCCGCATTTCGCCCCAGAAGGGCTAGGCTGGTGCTGCTCCAGGAGTGGATGCTATTGCAGCCATCTTAAAGGCAGCCACACGGAGATAAAACCAAATGGTAGCCATTGTGCTGAAGGAGTAAACCAGGAAATCCCCAGGAATGGCGGGGTTCCTGGAAGGGTGTTGATTGTGATGAGGGGGCGGAAGAATTTTGTTACTTGTGCTGCCCCTTCCTGCTAGATACCACTTGGTATCAACACAGAGAAATACTGGCGCCAAGACAAAAGAGAATGACTTGTGTCCTGTTGGAAAAATTAGGTGCTCTGGTCTCTCGACTGGTCATTGCATCCAAGCTACCTGCAATCAGCTGTCACTGGACCGTTTACTGTCCAGCTCCGAGTCAGTTACTGCTTTCCAATACAGATTCGGCGAAGTACACAATTGGGGAAGAAGAACGAAGACTGTCAGAAAAAAGTTACAATTCTACTTGAGGCAGGAGTGAATCATCTGCTCCACTCCCCAAGAGAAGGTGAGGAGGTATCCATAATGATAAGGGACGTTTTTCTGCCTTGCTGCTGGCCATATTGCAAGCAGAGGTGCTGTGAGAGAACACCATGCAGCCTGTCCACAAAAGGGGCAACACTGCAATACCACGTCATAAAATCATACTCCGGCCATCAACTGCATCTGTGTTAGTGTAAAGTCATAAAACCTACACAATAGGCCTTTTAAAATCAAAAGCATATAGCTCTGGGTAATTCAATTATAAAACAGCAAAAAGAGCTGCACTGAGGCCAACAGTTTTACTGGATCAATGAATAAAGACGTTCACAAAAGTCGGTGCAGAGCATCAGAATTCGATATTTGAATATTGCCATCTCATTATTTCGTTCCATTTTCACACAGGTTCTAACTCCTGCACAGAGTACTTTCAAATGGGATTTGGGTAAATTACAAAATGCAGCCCTAGGAAAGAAAGCATCTTCCAATATCGAGGGCTTTGTGACTCAATGTCCCACGCATAACCAAGTCACCAACCAGTCAGGAGCTCTCACATTAAGCCGCTGAATAAAGGCTGTTGCAAATTGTGAAACAGGTTTACTTCGAACATCAAGTATCAATTTTCAAGAAATACTCACACAGGTTCGGGTTGGAGTGCATTTTACATCTTGTGGATCTAAAGAAAAGAGTAAAGCTAAGTTAATGCAAGAAGAAATGGACTTGGATGCTTGTCGACATGAGAATAAGTGTCGAAAGCATATGTGCTGGCTTAAGCGTAAGAGAAGAAAGATGAGGCACCGGTCCAGGTTAGCAGACTTCTTCCATGGATTCTCTGGCTGAAGATGCTGCGCTGAACAGACTTTGTTGAGCCTTACATGGTGAATGTGACAGTTGAGTTTCTACAGGCTCTATTATCACCAACACTTTGTACAGGCATTCAATATACTGGACAATGGAATGTTCATGTACAGTAGATACAAAATAAAATCAAAACAAAAAAAATCAGCCCCGATCTGTTAATAAGAGTACAGGTAGAGCAGTGGCTCAGACACTGGCCTTTTATCGTCAGAGCCTGGCTCAGACCAGGAGGATCGAAACCTTCCTTGACTGTTTGGGGCAGTCTCAAACCAGTTACTAAAGGACATGGGCCCGTAGCACAAAAATATCCATAATTGGCAATTTCACTCAAAGCCCACAGGATGGCTGAGAAACAAAGTGGAAATGTCACGGGATAGAGGGAGCTTTCCTCGACATCTAACCCATGTTGTCCCTAATGTGTGCTGTGAGTGAGATAGCATGCCATGGGATTAAAAATTAACCCCTAACTACAGTACATTGCACTGGAGATGCACATCACATTCTCCTGTCTTCTACAAAAGGTCAAACCATTATATCCAAGCTTAAAACTAACAGAACCATCAAAATTACAGCACAGGAAGAGGTCATTCAGCCCATAAAACTAAAAGAAAAAGCATACAAAAATGCAAAAACTACCACAGATCCCGGCGACTGGGAGAGATACAAAGAACAACAAAAGGTGACAAAACAGATAGAAACAGCTACAAAAAGGGAGTAT
This sequence comes from Somniosus microcephalus, assembly GCF_052327205.1. Taxonomy (NCBI): domain Eukaryota; kingdom Metazoa; phylum Chordata; class Chondrichthyes; order Squaliformes; family Somniosidae; genus Somniosus; species Somniosus microcephalus. The sequence goes on along the minus strand of NC_141000.1, from coordinate 133,810,418 downwards.
GAAAAGAAACTTGCGAGAGATATCAAAATCAACACAAAAATATTTTACAATTATATTAGGAAAAGGGTGGTGGTCAGGAGCAATGTGCACCCTTAAAACTGATAATGGTGACATTGTAAATGACAATAAGGAAAGGGTGGACATGTTGAGTAATTACTTTGCGTCAGTATTTACAGTAGAGGAAGAGGATAGCATGCCTGACATCCCAAGGAAACTAATATTGAATCAGGGACGGGGGCTCACCAAAATTAACGTAAGTAAAATAACAGTAATGAAGAAAATAATGGCACTAAAGAGTGACAAATCCCCAGGACCAGATGGCTTCCATCCCAGGGTTTTAAAGGAAGTAATGAGAACATTGCAGATGCCCTAACTATAATCTTCCAAAAGCAAAATACTGCAGATGCTGGAAATCTGAAATAAAAAAAGAAAGAAAATGCTGGAAATACTCAGCAGGTCAGGCAGCATCTGTGGAGAGAGAAACAGAGTTAACGTTTCAGGCCAATGACCCTTTGTCAGAACTATATAATCTTCCAACGTTTCTTCTCGATTCAGGAACCATTCCTTTAGATTGGAAAATTGTACGTCACTCCATTATTTAAGAAAGATGAGTGGGAAACCAGGGAATTGTAGACCAGTTAGTCTAGTGTCTGTTGTCGGGAAATTACTTGTGCCTGTAATTAAGGATAGAGTGACTGAACACCTTAAACATTTTCAGCTAATCAGGGAGAGCCAGCATGAATTTGTGAAAGCTAGGTCATGCCTGACTAACCTGATTGAATTTTTTGAAGAAGTGACTAAAGTAGTGGACAAGGGCATGTCTAAGGATGTTATTTATATGGACTTTCAGAAGGTATTCGATAAAGTCCCTCATAAGAGACTGTTAGCTAAAGTTGAAGCTCATGGAATTGAGAGCAAATTATTGACCTGGTTAGGAGGTTGGCTGAGCGGCAGGAGACAGAGAGTAGGGATAATGGGCAGGTACTCGAATTGGCAGGATATGACTAGTGGTGTCCCACAGGGATCTGTGTTGGGGCCTCAACTATTCACAGTATTTATTAATGATTTAGATGATGGCATAGGAAGTCATATATCCAAATTTGCCGATAACACAAAGATAGGTGGCATTGTAGATGGAAACATAAAGTGATATTAATAGATTAAGTGAATGGGCAAAACTGGCAAATGGATTTCAATGTAGGCAAGTGTGAAGGATAGAACTGGGTACTTTCTAAATGGCAAAAAGCTAAAAATAGTGGCGGTCCAGAGAGACTTCGGAGCCCTTGTACATATCATTAAAATGTCATGGACAGCTACAGAAAATAATCACAAAGGCTAATGGAATGCTGGCCTTTATATCTAAAGGACTGGACTATAAGGGGGTAGAAGTTATGCTGCAGCTGTACAAAACCCTGGTAGACCACACCTGGAGCACTGGGAGCAGTTCTGGGCACTGGTTTGTGTGGGAATTCCAGATGCCCATTATCAGGCCTCTCCTGTCACATGTACAAAAAAACATGAGATAAGCTTCAAGTCTCATAAAAACTCAAATAAATAAAACACACTTTAGGAAGGATATATTGGCCTTGGAGGGAGTGCAGCGTAGGTTTACCAGAATGATACCCGGCCTCCAAGGGTTAAATTATGAGGAGAGATTACACAAACTAAGGTTGTATTCCCTGGAGTTAACTGGTTAAGGGCAACTAGGTCGGGCAAAAAATGCCGGCCTTGCCAGCAACGCCCACATCCAGAGAATTAATATACTCTGGAATTTCAAGATATTTGACAAAATATTACTAGAATTTTGTAAGCTATATAAGAATTAAAGATACAATATCAATTGAAATGGTTTCACAGTGCCTAGAGGTGGGGAGTCTACTAACAGTTATTTATAGAATTCTTTAAAAAATGATCTTATAAATACTCACGTTCAATCAGGAACAGGAAACAAACCACTCCCATTAGTGCAACAATGATGCCCGGCACCACGAAGGACATTCCCCAACAGCTGGAGACCCAGTAACCAGCTATCAAAGAGCCCAGGATGTTCCCCACAGAGGTGTGGGAATTCCAGATGCCCATTATCAGGCCTCTCCTGTCACATGTACAAAAAAACACGAGATAAGCTTCAAGTCTCATAAAAACTCAAATAAATAAAACACTCAATAAGTATTCTGAAATGTTATTAGGCAGTTCCTTACTTTCCCTTTCCAAACCAGTTCCCAATACAGGTTACAACGCTGGGCCAGCCAGTTGTCTGCACTAAACCATTAGCAACCTGGAAAACCAAGTAAACCAAAAGGTTACATTAACATTAGTGCCAACAATTCATTACTGCACTTGTAATGGGGTGGGGAGTGAATGCACGGCAGACCATATTCGATGATGTAATGTGAGCTGGGAAAATCTGATCCTGATCCAGATCCATACACTGCGATACTTACTATTTAATAATCACCCGCAACAATTCGAGGCATAGCTCCAAATAGCATCCATGGGTCACATTTAATTAAACAGTGAGTTTTAAATTGGTTCTTGTTCACAGCTAGATTTTTAAATGAAGAGTCCTAGGCAAAAGGGTAGTACCCGTACGAGTCTAGCCTGAGAGCAAACAATGGCCTACAAATTCGGGTGTGCTCATTTTTGGTTGTGGGGGAAGGGGGCCAGAACTATTGCCAGCGGAGAGCAACATGCCGCTCACTGGCAAAGCTGGACAGAAGATCGGGCGAGAGTGAAGTGAGGAAGAGAGCGATCGGTTCATGAGGTAAAGGAGGCGTTGGCATGGAACGGGGGAGAGGGGGCCGGGGAGGGGGGGGGGGGGGGAGGGGGCCGGGGGGGGGGGGCGGGCGAGGGCGACGACAACGGGGGGGGGGGGTGGCGGAGAGTGACGGGGGGGGGCCAGAGCGATGGGGAGGGGGATGAGAGCAACGGGGGGGGGGGGCCAGAGCGACGGGGGGGGAGGAGAGAGCGACGGGGGGGGGGGGGGCGAGAGCGACGGGGGGGGGGGGGCGAGAGCGACGGGGGGGGGGCCGGAGCGACGGGGGGGGGGCGGCCCAGAGCGATGGGGGGGGCCAGAGCGACCGGGGGGGGGGGCCAGAGCGACCGGGGGGGGCAAGAGCGACGACGGGGGGGGGGGGGGCAAGAGCGACGACGGGGGGGGCAAGAGCGACGACGGGGGGGGGGGCAAGAGCGACGACGGGGGGGGCAAGAGCGACGACGGGGGGGCAAGAGCGACGACGGGGGGGGCAAGAGCGACGACGGGGGGGGCAAGAGCGACGACGGGGGGGGCAAGAGCGACGACGGGGGGGGGCAAGAGCGACGACGGGGGGGGGCAAGAGCGACGACGGGGGGGGGCAAGAGCGACGACGGGGGGGGGGCAAGAGCGACGACGGGGGGGGCAAGAGCGACGACGGGGGGGGCAAGAGCGACGACGGGGGGGGCAAGAGCGACGACGGGGGGGGCAAGAGCGACGACGGGGGGGGCAAGAGCGACGACGGGGGGGGCAAGAGCGACGACGGGGGGGGGGCAAGAGCGACGACGGGGGGGGGCAAGAGCGACGACGGGGGGGGCAAGAGCGACGACGGGGGGGGCAAGAGCGACGACGGGGGGGGCAAGAGCGACGACGGGGGGGGCAAGAGCGACGACGGGGGGGGCAAGAGCGACGACGGGGGGGGCAAGAGCGACGACGGGGGGGGCAAGAGCGACGACGGGGGGGGCAAGAGCGACGACGGGGGGGGCAAGAGCGACGACGGGGGGGGCAAGAGCGACGACGGGGGGGGCAAGAGCGACGACGGGGGGGGCAAGAGCGACGACGGGGGGGGCAAGAGCGACGACGGGGGGGGCAAGAGCGACGACGGGGGGGGCAAGAGCGACGACGGGGGGGCAAGAGCGACGACGGGGGGGCAAGAGCGACGACGGGGGGGCAAGAGCGACGACGGGGGGGGCAAGAGCGACGACGGGGGGGGGCAAGAGCGACGACGGGGGGGCAAGAGCGACGACGGGGGGGGCAAGAGCGACGACGGGGCGGGCAAGAGCGACGACGGGGGGGGCAAGAGCGACGACGGGGGGGGCAAGAGCGACGACGGGGGGGGCAAGAGCGACGACGGGGGGGGCAAGAGCGACGACGGGGGGGGCAAGAGCGACGACGGGGGGGGGCAAGAGCGACGACGGGGGGGGGGAAGAGCGACGACGGGGGGGGGCAAGAGCGACGACGGGGGGGGCAAGAGCGACGACGGGGGGGGCAAGAGCGACGACGGGGGGGGCAAGAGCGACGACGGGGGGGGCAAGAGCGACGACGGGGGGGGCAAGAGCGACGACGGGGGGGGCAAGAGCGACGACGGGGGGGGCAAGAGCGACGACGGGGGGGGCAAGAGCGACGACGGGGGGGGCAAGAGCGACGACGGGGGGGGCAAGAGCGACGACGGGGGGGGCAAGAGCGACGACGGGGGGGCAAGAGCGACGACGGGGGGGGCAAGAGCGACGACAGGGGGGGCAAGAGCGACGACGGGGGGGGCAAGAGCGACGACGGGGGGGGGGCAAGAGCGACGACGGGGGGGGGCAAGAGCGACGACGGGGGGGGGCAAGAGCGACGACGGGGGGGGCAAGAGCGACGACGGGGGGGGCAAGAGCGACGACGGGGGGGGCAAGAGCGACGACGGGGGGGGCAAGAGCGACGACGGGGGGGGCAAGAGCGACGACGGGGGGGGCAAGAGCGACGACGGGGGGGGCAAGAGCGACGACGGGGGGGCAAGAGCGACGACGGGGGGGCAAGAGCGACGACGGGGGGGGCAAGAGCGACGACGGGGGGGGCAAGAGCGACGACGGGGGGGGCAAGAGCGACGACGGGGGGGGCAAGAGCGACGACGGGGGGGGGGCAAGAGCGACGACGGGGGGGGGGGCAAGAGCGACGACGGGGGGGGGGGCGAGGGGGGGATACAAAAAGCAAGAGGGAGAGGAAGAAACAATAAAAAGAAAATTGAGTGCAGGAGAGCCAAACTGAAAATGAAAGAACAAAATTAGTCTCACTTTATAAGAAACATAAGAAATAGAAGCAGGAGTTGGCCATTCGGCCCCTCGCGCCTGCTCCGCCATTCAATAAGATCATGGCTGATCTTCTACCTCATCTCCACTTTCCCGCCCGCTCCCCATATCTCTTGATTCGCTTGATATCCAAAAATCTATAGGTATCTGTCTTGAATATACTCAACGACTGAGCCTCCACAGCCCTCTGGGGTAGAGAATTTCATGGATTCACCACCGTCTGAGTGAAGAAATTTCTCCTCATCTCAGTCCTAAATGGCCGACCCCTTATCCTGAGACTGTGCCCCCTGGTTCTAGACTCCCCAGCCAGGGGAAACATACTCCCTCCATCTACCCTGTCAAGCCCTGTAAGAATTTTGTATGTTTCAATGAAATCACCTCTCGTTCTTCTAAACTCTAGAGAATTCAGGCCTAGTCTACTCAATCTCTCCTCATAGGACAATCCCCCCATCCCAGGAACCAGTCTGGTGAACCTTCGTTGCACTCCCTCTATGGCAAGTATATCCTTCCTTAAGTAAGGAGACAAAAACTGTACACAATACACCAGGTGTGGTCTCACCAGGGTCCAATATAATTGCAGTAAGATGACTTTACTCTTATACTCAAATCCTCTTGTAATAAAGGCCAACATACCATTTGATTTCCTAACTGCTTGCTGTTCAAAGTAGAATTCAGAGAAGTCCACTGTGCCTGTCCTGCTCAGGCCAACCTCAGGCTATTTTTACACTGAGAAACAGAGGTGCCCATAGTGCAGAGACCACGAGAGTTAAGATGAGGGATATCACCTAGTTTTTAGGAGATGGGATGTGGCTGGCACTGGAAAGGCCACATTTATTGGCCAGTGCTGGCTGTTCAGTGAGGTGATGGGGAGTCGTCTTCTTTAGTGGTTGTTTATACAACTGAGGCTTCGTAGGTCACTTTAGGGGAGATTAATAGTCAAGCACGTAGTGTGGTTGAAAGTCAAGTGTGGACCACACGGGTGGGGGGGTGTGACAGGTTAATGAATCATCTGAGTTGTTTTACATCGGATATACGGCACAGAAACAGGCCATTCGGCCCAACCAGTCCATACCAGTTATGACAAGCCAGCAGCTTTCTTGGTAATTTTTCTGCTGAGTGCACAATTTATCACATTTATTCAATTCAATTCCACAACTCATGAACCAGAACATTTACACTTTCTTACCAGTGGTCAGGGCTAATCAGCGAGCCCATTATGTAACCCAGAAAAGACAACAAACCATGTAGGGTAAAGAAACAGCACGAGGTAGAACATTCACTTAATTCCCCTTTCTTCTCTCAACAAGCATCTTTGGTTTGATTAGTGTAATGATCAGAAATAGCTGTAGGCACTGGAAAGGGCATCATAGAATGGTTACAGCACGGAAAAAGACCATTCGGCCAGTCAAGCCTGTACCAACTCTCATCTACTCCCACTCCCCTGCCCTTTCCCCGTAGCCCTGCAAATTTTTTTCTTTCAGATACTGTTGTGTCTCAAGGGGTTTTATACCCTTACCTATATAACAATTAAGGAGGACTCCGGGGTGGAAACATAGAAACATAGAGATAGGAACAGGAGTAGGCCATTCGGCCCTTCGAGCCTGCTCCGCCATTCAATGATATCATGGCTGATCTTCGTCTGAGATCTTAGCTGATCTTACCAGTTCAGTACCCCGTCCCCGCCTTTTCTCCGTAACCCTTAATCCCCTTAGCCTTCAGAAATATATCCAATTCTCTCTTGAAAATATTTATTGAATTAGCCTTCACAGCCCTCTGTGGCAGGGAATTCCACAGGCTCACCACTCTTTGAGTGAAGAAATTCTTCCTCATCTCTGTTTTAAATGATTTGCCCGCTATTTTTAGACTGTGGCCCCTGGTTCTGTGCTCCCCTGCCATTGGAAACATTCTCTCTGAATTCAGCCTGTCCAGGCCTGCCATAATTTTATATGTTTCGATGAGATCCCCTCTCAATCTTCTAAACTCCAGTGAGTACAAGCCCAAACTATTCAATCTCTCCTCGTAGGTCATTCCCGCCATTCCAGGTATCAGCCTGGTGAATCGCCGCTGCACTCTTTCCATGGCAAGAACATCCTTCCGCAGATGGGGCGACCAAAACTGTACACAATACTCCAGATGCGGTCTCACCAGCACCTTGTACAGCTGTAGTAAGGTATCCCTATTCCTATACTCGAACCCCCTTGATATGAAGGCCAACATACCATTTGCCTTCTTAATCGCCTGTTGCACCTGCATGCTCTCCTTCAGTGACTGGTGCACAAGAACACCCAGGTCCCTCTGCACTTCCCCATCTCCCAATCTATTGCCATTTAGATAATAATCTACCCTCCTGTTTTTACCCCCAAAGTGGATAACCTCGCATTTATCCACATTATAGTGCATCTGCCACGTATCCGCCCATTCCCCCAACCTGTCCAAATCGCACTGTAGCCTCCTGACATCCTCATCAGAGCCCACCCCTCCTCCTAGTTTAGTGTCGTCAGCGAATTTGGAAATATTGCATCCAATTCCCTGATCCAGATCATTTATATATATTGTGTTAAATATACTGTTGTGTCTCAAGGGGTTTTATACCCTTACCTATATAACAATTAAGGAGGACTCCGGGGTGGAGAGTTTAGTTAACGGCCATTTTATTTACAATGTGCTTCTTCACTCAATGCACTACATTTCCCATAGTGCATTGCAAATCACCACTACGGTATCCCATGTGGGACAATTCTAATACACATTCAAAATACACAACATATTTCCTCCCCCTTAAAATAGAATGTCCACAAAACAGAATAACTGAAAATGACTATCACTTTGGAAGAGAGGGTAGACTGCCTCTACATTCCACTAACCCTGGGGATTATTCTGCCCCATGCACACAGGTTAGCACTAACTGTAACTAAGGCGCTCTGGAGGCTGCCTTTCTCTTTGGGGGTAACGCCTAGTCTCAGGAGCAGGCTCTGGCTGGCTCTCCCGTGACCCTGCAGGCATGGCTTCCTCCCTCGATGGCACAAGAGTGGATGGTGCCACCATCTCAGGGTCGGATGACCAGTCCCTGCTGGAGCCCCCAGCAGGTCCTTGATCCTCTGTTTCTTGGGTTACCTGTGGCGACTGTCTTGGCAGTAACTGGTCTACATGCTGTCTCCATGTTCGGTCATCTCTGGTGCGGACTCGGTATGAAACGGGGCCCGTCTTTTGAATGACCGTAGCCGGGATCCACTGCTCCGGGGTGGTGTAGTTACGCACTAGGACTTTGCCCCCCACCACAAAGCGTCGTTCTTTGGACCTCTGAGCTCGTCTGCTGACTTGATCCTGCTGATTGGCATGCACCATTGCTTCTGTGGACGTTGGCCTCAGCAGGTCAAGGCGTGTCCGTAGCTGCCTTCCCATGAGTAGGTAAGCAGGAGATGCTCCAGTCGTAGCATGAGGCGTGTTTCGGTATTTCAGCAAGAAAGCATTCAGGCGCTGCTTTAGAGGAGCATCACTTCTTGCAGCTTTCAACGCGCGTTTCAGCGTTCTGACAAATCTCTCCGCCAATCCATTCGTGGATGGATGATAAGGCGCAGAGAACGTGTGCTGGATTCCATTGCTCTTGAGGAACTCCTCCATCTCCTGGAATGTGAACTGTGTTCCATTGTCGGTTACGATTTGCTCCGGCAGACCAAATCGGCCGAACATCTCTCTCAGAGTCTCGATGGTTTCCTCCGTAGTGGTAGTGGACATTACTGCAACCTCCGGCCATTTGGAATGGGAGTCCACCGCGACCAGGAACACTGCTCCTTCCACTGGTCCCGCGAAGTCCAGATGGATCCGTTGCCACGGTGTCGCCGGCCATTCCCATGGATGCAGTGGCGCTGCTCTTGGCGTATCCCTGGTTGTCTCGCATGATGGGCATGATTTCGCTTCAACTTCAATTTCATGATCCAGACCGGGCCACCAGAAGTAGCTTCGTGCCAGCTCCTTCATCCGGACAATACCACAATGTCCTGAGTGCAGCTCGTTGAAGGCACATTTCCGCAGCTTTGGTGGTATGATCACTCGCATGCCCCAAAGGAGGCATCCTGACGTGACAGACAACTCCTTCCCTCTTGACAGGTAAGGTAGGAGCTCAGGTGGTGCGTCTGACACCCGTGATCCGTCTCCTCGCATCACCCGATCCAGCACCTTGGATAGCGTAGGGTCCACTCTGGTCTCTTTCTTGACCTGCTGGGCCGTGACAGGAGCATTGGTCACCATGTCAAAGTAGAAAATCTTCTGCTCACAACCTTCAGAGGGCACAGGCAGCGGAAGTCTTGACAATCCGTCCGCATTGCCATGTGCTGCTGACCTCTGGTATTTGATGTTGTAATTGTGAGCGCTTAACATCAGCACCCTGCGCTGCATCCTGCACGCTGCCAGGGAGGGTATTCCTGTGTGTGGACCAAAGATCGATGTCAGAGGATGATGATCCGTCAGCAAGGTGAATTTCCTTCCGAACAAGTAGTGATGGAACTTTTTGATTCCAAAGATGATGCCCAAAGCCTCTTTTTCGATCTGCGGGTATTTCACCTCCGCCTTGCTCAGGGACCTTGACGCGAATGCAATCGGCTTCTCTTCGCCGGAGAGAAAGATGTGAGACACGACCGCGCCGACGCCATAAGGCGACGCGTCACAGGCCAGCTGAATCTGCAACAACGGGTCAAAGTGCGTCAACACCCTGGGGTCAGTCAAAGCTGCTTTGGCTTTCTTGAATGCAGCTTCGCACTCCTTCGTCCACGCCCAGGCCTTGCCCTGACACAGCAACTCCTGTAATGGCTTCAACAGTGATGCCAGCTGTGCAATAAACTTTCCGTAATAGTTCAGGAGACCTAAGAATGACCGCAGCTAGCCGACATTTGTAGGTGCAGGAGCGTCGGCAATGGCCTTCACCTTCGACGGTGCTGTGTGTAGGCCGTCCGCATCGATGACATGGCCTAGGTACTCCACTGATGGCTTGAAAAATTCGCATTTGTCCTTGCGAACGCGTAAGCCATATTCTTCAAGTCTTCGTCAGGTTCTGCAGATGCTCGTTGTCGTCCTTTCCTGTGACAAGGATATCGCCGAGATAACATTGTACCCCTGGAATGCCGCTTAAGATCTGGTCCATAGCCCGCTGAAACAATGCTGGTGCTGACGTTATACCAAAGGGTAGGCGGCAGTACCTGTAGAGGCCCTTGTGGGTGGTGATGGTGAGGTACTTCTGTGAGTCCTCTTCTACATGCATCTGCAAGTAGGCTTGGCATAGATCAATCTTGCTAAACTTCTGACCGCCTGCTAGACCCGCGAAAAGATCTTCAATGATGGGGAGGGGGTACTGTTCAGCTGAAAGCACAGGATTCACTGTTACTTTGAAATCTCCACATAAGCGAACCGCGCCATCACTCTTCATCACTGGTACCATGGGCGTGGCGCACTCACTGTGCGAAACCGGCACCAGGACCCCTATCTTGACCAGACGCTCCAGGTCAGCCTCCACCTTTGGTCTGAGGGCGTAGGGAACATTCCTGGCCTTCAGGAATCGTGGCTGGCTGTCAGGCTTCACCTCGAGTTTGACCGTAATCCCCTTCATACTCCCCAATTCTCCGTCAAAGACAGCCGCATGCTTTGTCAACACTGCCGCTAGCTCCGCCTCTTCGACTGACACCGCATTCACTTTTTTCCAATCCAGATGAATTTTCTCCAACCATGGCCTGCCCATCAGGGATGGATAGTCACCCTTGACCACGTAAACTGGCAGCATCACGGTTTGTCCATTAAGCTCCACCTTGACCTCCGTCTTACCCAGCATTGGGACTGTTTCCCTAGTGTAGGTCTTTAAGATGAGCTTGGCCAGCGTCAGTGATAGGTGGTTCAGTTTTTCTTTGAATTGCTTCTCTGAAAATCAAGGAGACAGCGGCCCCCATATCCAGCTCCATTTTGACCGGTATTCCCTCTAGTAGTGGAGTGACTCCATAGCCTGATGAGCCTCCATTCACCGTTAACACATGGAGATTCAGCTCCCCATCAGAGTCTGTGTCACTGTCTTCCTGTTCTTGTTTCACCATGTGTAGGTTTTTCTTTTTAGAACGCCAGTTGGATGTGTTTCCTTGTTTGTTTTTGTGTGTCTCTGTGTAGGATTGTTTGCTTTGCCCTTTACTCACACGTTCAATGTGTCCTTTCTTTTCACATTTCCGACAGGTCAGGTCTTTACACCAGCAGTGAGGTGGCTGATGACCTGACCTTCTACATCTGTAACACTCTCTGGCGCCCCTTGCATGCTTATCCGGTGTAGCTGCTACCCTGTGCACTCTTGTTGCAGCCCCCAACAGCTGTGCATCTTTAGCTGCTAACTCCATAAACACAGCGAACTCCACTGCTGATTTAAGCGTCAGTTTGTCAGTCGTGAGCAAGCGCTTCTGTGTTGCTTCACATCTTAATCCACACACAAACCTATCACGGACAGTGTCATTTAGAGTTTCACCAAACTCACAATGCTCAGTTGGCTTCTTTAGCACTGCAACATATTCGGCTATGGACTCACCCTCCCCTTGGTTTCATTTGTGGAACCTGAACCTCTCGGCAATCAGCAGCGGTTTGGGTGCGAAATGTGTTTCCAAAACTTCCACAATCTGATAATGTGTCTTAGCGCCGGGCTTATCCGGGTGCATCAAACTCCGTAACAAGCCAAATGTTTTTGCTCCGATCACACTGAGGAACGTCGCCACTTTCACGTCATCCCCAATTCCATGAGCTCTTATCTTATGCAGTAACCTTTTATGTGGCACCTTATCGAATGCTTTCTGGAAATCCAAATACATCACATCCACTGGCTCACCCTTGTCTACCCTGCTTGTTACATCCTCAAAGAACTCCAGCAAATTTGTTAAACATGATTTCCTTTTCCTAAAACCATGCTGACTCTGTTTGACTGCAGTATGTTTTTCTAAATGCCCTGCTACTGCTTCCTTAATGAAGGACTCCAGCATTTTCCCAACAACAGATGTTAGGCTAACTGGTCTATAGTTTCCTGCTTTCTGTCTTCATCCTTTCTTAAATAGGGGTGTTACATTAGTAGTTTTCCAATCTGCTGGGACCTCTCCAGAGTCCAGAGAATTTTGGTATATTGTAACCAATGCATCCACTATCTCTGCAGCCACTTCTTTTAAGACCCTGGGTTGCAGGCTATCTGGTCCAAGGGACTTGTCATCTTTTAGTCCCATTATTTTACCAAGTACTATTTCCTTAGTGATGGTGATTGTCTTTAGTTCCCCCCTCCCTGTGGCCCCTTAATTATCCATTATTGAGATGATGTTAGTGTCTTCTGTGAAGACAGATACAAAATATTTTGTTCAGAATCTCTGCCATTTCCCCGTTCCCCATTATTAATTCCCCAGTCTCATCCTCTAAGGGACCAACGTTTACTTTAGCTACCCTCTTCCTTTTTATATACCCGTAGAAGCTCTTACTATCTGTTTTAATATTTCTTGCCAATTTACTCTCATAATTCATCTTCTCTCTATTATTTTTTAGTCATCCTTTGTTGGTTTTTAAAAATTTCCCAATCCTCTGGTCTCCCACCAATCTTGGCAACATTGTATGCCTTCGTTTTCAATTTGATACCATCCTTTACTTCCTTAGTTAGCCATGGATGGTGCTCCCTTCTCTTAAAATCTTTCTTTCTCACTGGAATACATTTTTGTTGAGAGTTATGAAATATCTCCTTAAATGTCCGCCACTGCATTTCAACTGTCTTACCCTTTAATTTATTTTTCCAGTCCACTTTAGCCAGTTCTGCCCTCATGCCATTGTAGTTGCCTTTGTTTAAGATCAGGACACTGGTTTGAGATACAACTTTCTCACCTTCCAACTGAATTTGAAATTCAACCATGCTATGATCACTCTTTCCCAGAGGATCCTTTACTATGAGATCATTTATTAATTCTGTTTCATTACACAGTACCAGATCCAAGATAGCCTGCTCCCTGGTCGGTTCCATTACATACTGTTCTAGGAAACCATCCCGGATGCACTCTATGAACTCCTCCTCATGGTTTCCATGGCCAATTTGATATGTCCAATCAATATGGAGATTAAAATCACCCATGATTAATACCGTACCTTTTTTATAGGCCTCCATTATTTGTTGATTTATACTCTGTCCAACAGTATTGCTACTGTTCGGGGGCCTGTAGACTACGTCCACCAGAGACTTTGTCCCCTTATTATTTTTTATCTCCACCCAAACCGATTCTACATCTTGATCTTCTGAGCAAATATCACTTCTCACCACTGCACTGATCCCATCCTTTACCAACAAAGCCACCCCACCTCCCTTTCCTTTCTGTCTATCCTTCCGAATTGTCAAATACCCTGGAATATTCAGTTCCCAGCCCTGGTCGCCTTGCAACCACGTCTCTGTAATGGCGATCAGATCATACCCATTTGTATCTATTTGTGCCGTCAACTCATCTATCTTGTTACAAATGCTGCGTGCATTCAGATATAGAGCTTTTAACTTTGTCTTTTTACCATTTCTCCTTGCTTTGGTCCCATTTTCTGTTGCACTCTTATTTTTAAACATTCTGTCCCTTCCTGTCACACGCAGGTTATTATTTCCCCCCCATCTCTTTCCTGCTCTATTTGCTTTCTCATTTTCTTTTTAAATTCCTGCTCACCTGGATCCTCTCCCCCCACTATTTAGTTTAAAGCCCTCTCTATAGCCCTAGCTATTCAATTTGCCAGGACTCTAGCCCCAGCATGGTTCAAGTGAAGCCTGTCCAAACGGAACAGCTTCCTCTTATCCCAGTACTGGTGCCAGTGCCCCACAAATCAAAACCCATTTCTCCCACACCAGTGTTTGAGCCACTCGTCCATTTCTCGGATCTTATTTACCCTATGCAAATTCGCTCGTGGCTCAGGTCATAATCCAGAGATCATTATCTTTGTGGTTCTGCTTTTTAATTTAGCCCCTAGCTACTCATACTCTCTCAGCAGAACCTCTTTCTTTGTCCTACCTATGGCATTGGTACCTACGTGGACCATGACAACTGGATCTTGTCCCACCCACTCCAAGTTTCTCTCCAGCGCAGAGGAGATGTCCTTAACCCTGGCACCGGGCAGGCAACACAGCCTTCAGGACTCACGCTCTCGGCTGCAGGGAACAGTATCTATCCCCCTAACTATACTGACCCTTCTGCCAATGGGAACAGTTTCTCTCTATCTACTCTGTCCAGACCCCTCATGATTTTGAACGCCTCTGTCAAGTCTCCTCTCAATTTTCACTGCTCCAAGGAGAACAACCCCAGCTTCTCCAGGCTATCAACATAACTGAAGTCCCTCATTCCTGGAATCATTCTTGTAAATCTTTTCTGCACTTTCTCTTAGGCCTTCACATCCTTCCTAAAGTGTGGTGACCAGAATTGGACACAGTACTCCAGTTGGGGCCAAACCAGTGTTTTATAAAGGTTCATCATAATTTCCACACTTTTTTACTCTATACCTCTATTCATGAAGCCCAGGATCCTGAAAGCCTTTTTAACTGCTTTCTCAACCTGCCCTGCCACCTTCGACGATTTGTGCAGACATATCCCCAGGTCTCTCTGTTCGTGCACCTCCTTTAGGATTGTACCCTTTAGTTTGTATTTCCTCTCATTTTTTCCTACCAAAATGTATCACTTCACACTTTTCTGTATTAAATTTCATCTGCCACGTGCCTGCCCATTTCAGGCTTCCTGAAGTCTATCACTCTCTTCCTCACTGTTCACTATAGTTCCAAGTTTTGGGTCATCTGCAAATTTTGAAATTGTGCCCTGTACACCCACATCCAAGTCATTAATATATATCAAGAAAAGCAGTGGTCCTAGAACCGACCCTTGGGGAACACCACTGTATACCTTCCTCCAGTCCGTAAAACAACTATTCGCCACTACTCTGTTTCCTATCACTTTAGTCAATTCCGTATCCATGCTGCCACTGTCCCTTTTATTCCATGGGCTTCAACTTTGCTGGCAAGCCTATTATGTGGCACTTTGTCAAACGCCTTTTGGAAATCCATGTACATTGTCAACCCTCTCTGTTACCTCATCAACAAAGTCGATCAAGTTGGTTAAACACGATTTGCCTTTAACAAATCCATGCTGGCTTTCCTTAATTAATCCACACCTATCCAAGTGACTGTTAATTTTGTCACTGATTATGGTTTCTAAAAGCTTCCCCACTATCGAGGTTAAACTGACTGGCCTGTAGTTGCTGGGTTTATTTTTACACCCTTTTTTTGAACAAGGGTGTAACATTTGCAATTCTCCAGTCCTCTGGCACCACCCCCGTATCTATGGGGGATTGGGATATTATGGCCAGTACCTCCGTGATTTCCTCCCTCAATTCCCTCAGCATCCTAGGATGCATCCCATCCGGTTCTGGTGATTTATCTACTTTAAGTACAGCCAGCCTTTCTAATAACTCTTCTTTATCAATTTCTATACTATCAAGTGTCTCCACTACCTCCTCCTTCACTATGTCTATGGCAGCATCCTCTTCCTTAATGAAGACAGATGCAAAGTACTCATTTAGTACCTCAGTCATGCCCTCTGCCCCCATGCGTAGGTCTCCTTTTTGGTCCCTAATCGGCCCCACCCCTCCTCTTACTACCCTTTTACTATTTATATGCCTATAGAAGACTTCTGGATTACCTTTTATGTTGGTTGCCATTCTATTCTCATACCCTCTCTTTGCCCCTCATTTTCTTTTTCACTTCTCCGCTGACCTTTCTATATATAGCCTGATTCTCAGATACAACCTGACGTCTGTCATACGTGCTCTTTTTTTGCTTCATCATATTAGCTATCTGTTTCATCATCCAGGGAGCTCTGACTTTAGTTGCCCTGCCTTTCTCCCTCATGGGAATATACCTGGACTGTACCCAAACTATTTCTTCTTTAAAGGCAGCCCATTGTTCCACTATAGTTTTGTCTTTTTTGAGCCAGGTCTCAGTTATTGCCACAACATCATATTCCCATGTGGCTATTTGTGCCGGCAGCTCACTTACCTGATTTACTATGCTTTGTGCGTTCACACACACACTGTAAACCCACCTTCGACCATCCTGTATTCTCTCTTAGTTTGACCCCACCTAATACCTCACTATTTCTTACTTTAGTGCTCTCTGCCTCTCCCAATCCTTTGAGCACTTTATTTCCCCTTTCTAATGTTACATCCTGGTGCCCATCCCCCTGCCAGATTAGTTTAAACCCTCCCCAACAGCACTAGCAAACCTCCCCGCGAGTATATTGGTTCCGGCCCTGTTGAGGTGCAACCCGTCCCACCTCCCCCAGAACCGGTCCCAATGCCCCAGGAATCTGAAGCCCTCCCTCCTGCACCATCTCTGCAGCCACGCATTCATCTGCTCTATCCTCCTATTTCTTTACTCACTTGCACATGGCACCAGGAGTAATCCGGAGATTACTACCTTTGAGTAGAAGGAGAAAGTTGTGTGTTCTTTCCCTCATGCTCCAAAATGAAAGCCTTTCTTCAGTAGTGTGCCCCATCCAAACACTCCCAATTCAACCAAGCGTCACTTGGCACTGGGAGTGAAATCCACAACCTTCCAGCTGGCAGTGAAAGATTCAGCATTGAGTTACAGACACACCAGTAGCAGCGGTTTCACCATTAGACCTCCTGAGATTACTAACTTATCTTAACAGTACTGGAGCACAAAGTAGAATCCAACACTAGACCAAGGATGTGTGAACAGAATGATCCACAGCGAGAACAGTCACTTTGTTCCACTGGGCCTGTGGTTGGATTGTGTGGTCAGTGAATTCGCCTGAACTGCCCAAATCTGAATCAGCTCCAGTTTGCAATTCGGTTTGGTGCTCGCCCAGAGGCTAACCCACATCGACACCTCGAACCTCTATACATCAGCTGGTGGAGCACCATTTCTGAAATTCAGATGCCCCCAGACAGCACAGTACCATAGAATACACTGCAAACAAACAACAAATCTTGCATATGCTCACTTAAAAAATCTTACTTACACACAATACATTTTTGGGGGATTAAACAGAAGGCTTGTCTACTCACCTGAATAAATATGTAGTAGCGTAAATTGTGGATGTTGTAGAAGTATCCCAGCCCAAATAGTGCAGTGAATAAACCACTGCTCAGCATCCCAAAGGTGAGGTACAATCGAATAGATAAACGCTCTCCTATTATACCACTGCCAACAAAAGAAAACAAATCTCTAAGATCAAGGGAAGAGGAAAGTGGTGTAGTGGGGAGGACGGTGGAAGGGGAAGGATGAAGAGGCATTTATATAGCACCTTATCACATCTTTCAGAAATGGCTTAAGGTGCTTCACACACTGAGTTACTATGTAGGCAAACGCTGCAGCCATTTTGCGCACAGCAAGATCTACAAATAGGGATGAAATGAACAACAGTTAGGAATATTACTTTGCAATAAATTGCAAGAGTAGGACAAGGGGACACAGGTTCCAACTTGTGAAAGGAAAATTTAAGACTGATCAAGAAGTTCTTCTTCACACAGAGTGATCAACACATGGGACAGATTCTGGATCACATGAAAATTATAAATGAGGAAGATCATTCGACCCATCTTAGTTCATCCATTCATTATGACCCAAAAGTTCCTCCCACCCCCCACCTACTGCAGTATCCAATTGCTTCTTCAATGATTCCAGGGTTTTCACCTCCACTGCTCTGGGGCTCAGTTCTGAGTGTTGATACTCAAATTGCCTGCTCCTCATTTGATTCTGTGGCTCCATGCCCTACTCTCAATCTAATTTAATGTAATTGTCCAGACTTACCTTTTCCATTCCTTAACTATCTTATACACCTCTAAGATAACCGCTCAGGTGCTTCCTTTGGAGGCTGTAAAACCAAATCTCTCCAGTCTTTCCTCATAACTCTGACCTCTGATACTAAAATGATCATCTCTGCACGCCTTCAACAGTGAATGTCTCCCATGTCCTGGTGACCAGGACTGGATGCAGAATTCAAGGTGTGATCTGAACAGTGCGCTGTGCAGTTTGATCGGGACTTTGACTCGCATCCGACTGTTTTGATCATGTAATTCAACTTTCTATTGTCTTTGTTGATTGCTGCTCTGCATTGGTTGTACATGTTGAATCTGCTAAGTCTCTTTCAGCTCTATCCTTAGCTATTTCAACACCATGGAGTACGTGAGATGCACATTTTGCCTTCCTATGTGCAGTACTTGCTTGCATTAAATTTCTTCTGCAATTGATCTACACACAGATATTTTGTCCACCTCGGACTAATTTCCAAGCTGATTGCACTGTCTCTGCTAGTTTAACACCACCTGCAAGTGTGACCAGTTTGCATTGAGTTTCTGAATCAAGGGTAGAAACAGTTGTGGTCCCAACACCGATCCCTGGGGCACCTCACTGAGTAAATCTCCCCCACCCTGATAAACTACCCTTTAGCCAATTTCTTATTCATACTCAAGATTTGCCCTGATACCCACAGCTGTTACCTTAACTACAAGCCTTTCATGTGGAACTTTATCCAGTGCATGGAAATTCAGGTACAACATGTCGCAAGGCTCACCGCAGTCCACTTGGGATTTCACTTCCTCGGGCAAGTTAAGGTGGTTCGTCAGGCACTTCTACATCAATGCTCTTTCCTCATTTATTATTGTCCAGAAAATCTTCAAGCTTACACTTGATAATCAGCTTTATTATTCTGCACAAGATTAAAGTAAACTCCCTCATAATGCCTCACAAACCTCCTTCCTTTAAATACATCTATCCCTGGGGATTTTACCCTATCTCGGGCTTCTCTCTCACTTATATCAAAGTCTTTAATTTTGGCTGGGATAACTGTCTGGGTGAAGAGACATTAAGAGGTATTCAAAACGAGACGAGATGGTGATAGGACTAGTGGAGACAAAAGATGACTCCAGATTAGGTGTGAAATGCGCTGGCAGAATGGGAGACAGCTGCCATGTAGGAGAGAAAAAAAAAGGGGGGTGGGGGAAAGGACCAAAACAAAGGTGTGGATAAAAAAATAAGTAAAAACGTAATGGGGGCCGAGGTCATTATGTGAAATTGTTGAGCTCGATGCTGAGTCCGGAAGGCTATAAAGTGACACCGGTTCAGTGTGAGCTGACTGGTAGAGGTATAGGTTTATCCTACAGACTCAATATTATGCCTTTTAAAAAGTGTTCCACTTGTCCTCAACTAAAGCGCTAGCAAACAGCCTCCTCCGTCATTTGCTTAACTTGTTCCCTTGAAATTTGCTCTTTTATATACCTGGCTCCCAGTTCTTGTTTTATTCCGAGTCCCAGATCATGTTGAACTTGATCATTCGGTGGTCACTGTTTCCCCAGAGTGCATAACCTCCATTTTCTCTATGTTGTTTGGATCTCACAAATACCAGTTCAATTTAAGCAACAAAAATTAGCGGAGGTGAAAACCCTAAAATCATTTGGGAAACAATTGGATGCTACATAGAAACATAGAAGATAGGAGCAGGAGTAGGCCATTCGGCCCTTCGAGCCTGCTCCACCATTCAATGAGATCATGGCTGATCATTCAAATTCAGTACCCTGTCCCTGCCTTCTCCCCATATCCCTTGATCCCTTTAGCCTCAAGAAATATATCCAACTCCTTCTTGAATATATTTAATGAACTAGCCTCCACCGCCCTCTGTGGCAGAGAATTCCACAAGTTCACCACTCTCTGGGTGAAGAAATTCCTCCTCATTTCTGTACTAAATGTCCTACCCCTTATCCTTAGACTATGACCCCTGGTTCTGGACTCCCCGACCATCGGGAACATCCTTCCAGCATCTAGTCTGTCCAGGCCTGACAGAATTTTATAGGTTTCGATGAGATCCCCTCTCAATCTTCTAAACTCCAGTGAGTATAAGCCCAATCGACACAATCTCTCCTCATACGTCATTCCTGCCATCCCAGGTATCAGCCTGGTGAATCTTCGCTGCACTTCTTCCATGGCAAGAACGTCCTTCCTCAGATAAGGCGACCAAAACTGCACACAATACTCAAGGTGTGGTCTCACCAAGGCCCTGTACAACTGTAGCAAGACATCCTTGTTCCTGTACTCAAACCCTCTTGCTACGAAGGCCAACATACCATTTGCCTTCTTAACCGCCTGCTGCACCTGCATGCTTACCTTCAGCGACTGGTGCACAAGAACACCCAGGTCTCTTTGCACTTCCCCTTCTCCCAATCTATTGCCATTCAAGTAATAATGTGCCTTCCTGTTTTTGCCACCAAAGTGGATAACCTCACATTTATCCACATTATAGTGCATTTGCCATGTTTCTGCCCAATCACCTAACCTGTCCAAATCGTACTGGAGTTTCATGACATCCTCCTCGCAACATACCCTCCTACCCAGCTTTGTGTCGTCTGCAAATTTGGAGATATTACATCCAATTCCCTCGTCCAGATCATTAATATATATTGTGAACAGCTGGGGTCCTAGGACCGATCCTTGCGGTACCCCACTAGTCACTGCCTGCCACTCGGAAAACGACCCGTTTATTCCAACTCTTTGCTTTCTGCCCGCCAACCAGTTCTCTATCCAAGTCAATACCTTGCCCCCAATCCCATGTGCCTTAATTTTGCACGCTAATCTCTTATGCGGGACCTTATCGAAAGCCTTCTGAAAGTCCAAATACACCACATCCACTGGTTCTCCCTTATCTATTTTACCAGTTACATCCTCAAAAAATTCCAGTAGATTAGTCAAGCATGATTTACCTTTTGTAAATCTATGTTGACTTTGTCCGATCCTGTCACTGCTTTCCAAGTGCTCTGCTATTACATCTTTTATAATGGACTCTAGCATTTTCCCCATTACCGATGTCAGGCTTACCGGTCTATAATTCCCTGCTTTTTCTCTGCCACCTTTTTTGAATAGTGGGGTAACATTAGCTACCCTCCAATCCATGGGTACTGTTCCAGAGTCTATCGAGTTCTGGAAGATGACCAGCAATGCATCTACTATTTCTAGGGCCACTTCCTTAAGTACCCTAGGATGTAGATTATCAGGCCCTGGGGATTTATCGGCCTTCAATCCCATCAATTTTCCTAACACCATTTCCCTACAAATACTGATTTCTTTCAGTTCCACCCTTTCATCAGACCCTATGTTCCCCCGGTCTTTCTGGGAGGTTATTTGTGTCCTCCTTTGTGAAGACAGAACCAAAATATGTATTTATTTGGTCTGCCATTTCTTTGTTCCCCATTATAAATTCCCCTGATTCTGACTGCAAGGGACCTACGCTTGACTTCACCAATCTTTTTCTCGTCACATATCTATAAAAGCTTTTACAGTCAGTTTTTATGTTCCCTGCAAGCTTACTCTCATGACTTTAAGGTCTTGCTAAATGGATGAGTTAAGATGGGCTGAATGGCCTTCCTCATCTATAATTATCTTGAGTGGTGAATTGCTTTTTCGCTACTCAACTGTGTTGAGTGCCCAAACATGTTAAACATGTACAAGTCAGGTGTTGCCCAGAGACACAAGCAGTGAGTTCTCAATCACTGAATAATGGAAATATAAAAGGAAATGCACATCAGGTCCGTCAGTATAAAGGGAAACAGCAACCTGTCCCCTCTAGGACACCTTGTAAACAAATCGCTCCTCGATTTCCATTATTTCAAGGAGAATTACCATCTACATTAGGATTATTCTCCCCCTCTTCTCCTGAAGCTATTCCGCAGGCACCTACAGGGTAATGATTTGAAGGGGCTACACCAGAAACGCAAACATTCTTCCAACAGTTGCTGTGTATTTCCAGCATTTTCGGTTTCTTATGGAACAAACTAGAATTCCGGGAGGCTTCCACTAAAGACAGAGGGGATTAACTCCAGGTGAAGCTGCGGCACAGAGGGGATTAACTCCAGGTGAAGATGTAGCACAGAGGGGATTAACTCCAGGTGAAGATGTAGCACAGAGGGGATTAACTCCAGGTGAAGCTGCGGCACAGAGGGGATTAACTCCAGGTGAAGATGTAGCACAGAGGGGATTAACTCCAGGTGAAGATGTAGCACAGAGGGGATTAACTCCAGGTGAAGCTGCGGCACAGAGGGGATTAACTCCAGGTGAAGATGTAGCACAGAGGGGATTAACTCCAGGTGAAGATGTAGCACAGAGGGGATTAACTCCAGGTGAAGATGTAGCACAGAGGGGATTAACTCCAGGTGAAGATGTAGCACTGGCACAGAGGACTGGCTAAATGTACTTATCCTCTGCTGTCATTTTTCTGATTCTTTGAACTCATATCATCCAACTGTGTTCTTCCTTCTCTTTTCCCTCCAACCTAGTTACAGAGGGGTACGGACGGGGTCTGGAATCAGGCTACTGCACAGAATGAGACCCCCAACATAGGGGAAAAAAACTGCGACATGGCAAACAACAGCTGTAGTCAAAATGTAAAGTGCTATTTCTCACTTGTGGGCTACTTGTGTTTCATCCAGTGCTGGGTAAACAATTCCTGAGATCTTACCTGATGTACATTCCAACTGCATAGGCACACAGGAACGAGTAGTCCAGGGCTCCCAGCAGCTGCTTGTAATTGCTTTTATCTACAGTTTCATTTCAACAAAAGATAAAACAATTAAATCTCTCACAACTTTTGCAAATTTATTTTAATATTTTCTCCATCCTCCCCAAAATACTTTTGTCAAGATGTCAGGCAGCCAACCAGCTACCAGCAGGACAGCCCTAAATAACTGGCTCTGCTCCAGAGAGCCACTTACTACCTGTCCAGTACCATCCAGTAATACAGCTGTAAACTCAAATATCTTCTACAGTCAAATTCATTTCAACCAACAATGAGTTAGGAAATATTTCAGGTAAGTAAATAGACCTGGAAAATGTATGGTCTTTTCCTAATCATTTTAGCTGCAGTTCCCCATTAAGTGATTTTGGTCTATGTTAAAAGTAATATTGAAGATGAGATTATTGTTCTATATTAAGAGCATGACGAGATCCGCGGTCAGATTCGGTCTGTACCTACAAATAATCACTCTCGATTTTTGTAAAAAAAAATAAACTGAAAACTACATTGAACAGACCAGCAAGTAGTGGAGAAATGGAACAGTACATAAGAAATAAGAGTAGGTCATACGGCCCCTCGAGCCTGCTCCGCCATTCAATAAGATCATGGCTGATCATCGACCTCAACTCCACTTTCCCGCCCGAACTCCATAATCCCTCGATTCCCCTAGAGTCCAAAAATCTATCGATCTCAGCCTTGAATATTCTCAAAGACTCAGCATGCACAGCCCTCTGAGGCAGAGAATTCCAAAGATTCACCGCCCTCTGAGTGAAGAAATTCCTCCTCATCTTAGTCTTAAATGGTCTACCTCTTATCCTGAGACTGTGACCCCTGGTTCGAGACACTCCAGACAGGGGAAACAACCTCTCAGCATCTACCCTGTCAATCCCCTTCAGAATCTTGCATGTTTCAATGAGATCACCTCTCATTCTTCTAAACTCCAGAGAGTATAGGCCCATTCTACACAATCTCTCATCATAGGACAGCCCGCTCATCCCAGGAATCATTCTTCTTATTCTTCGGCAGTCCCTCGGAACCGAGGATGAGTTGCTTCCACACTAAAAATGAGTTCTCAGGTGACTGATGAGTCCAATGCGGGACCTACAGTCTCTGTCACAGGTGGGGCAGACGGTGGTAGCAGTACGGCGTTCCGGTCTGTCGTTGTTGGGGTTGTCCATGAGGGTCCTGACGTTCCTGGTCCCGAACTTCATTTTAACTTCAATAGTAAGGAAGGATATTAGCTCTGATGATGTGGAATCTGTATGGGTGGAGCTGAGAAATACCAAGGGGCAGAAAACGTTAGTGGGAGTTGTATACAGACCCTCAAACAGTAATGCTGAGGTTGGGGATGGCATTAAACGGGAAATTAGAGATGCGTGCAATAAGGGCACAGCAGTTATCATGGGTGACTTTAATCTACATATAGATTAGTCTAACCAAATTAGTAACAATACTGTGGAAGAGGAATTTCTAGAGTGTATATGGGATGGTTTCCTGGACCAATATGTCGAGGAACCAACTAGAGATCAGGCCATCTTAGACTGGGTATTATGTAATGAGAAAGGATTAATTAGCAATCTTGTTGTGCGAGGCCCCTTGGGGAGGAGCGATCATAATATGATCGAATTCTACATTAAGATGGAGTGTGAAGTAGTTGATTCAGAGAAACAACAGAAAATGCTGGAAAAACTCAGCAGGTCAGGCAACATCCGTGGAGAGAAATTTGAGTTGACGTTTCGGGTTGGACCCTTCTTCAAAACTGGAAAGAAAAGAAACTAGATCGAAGGCAGGGCTGAATCCTGGGTGGATCCGAAGCACGAAGGGTGGAAGTTTAGTTGGAATCCACGTGGAGTAAGTCGGAACCGGAGACAGTTGCTGAGGAAAATGATGTGGCTGTGAAACCGAGTCTTGGCAGATACCGGATCAAACACGAGAAGGGAAACTGAAAGTAATGAAGATGAACAAGGTTGAAGAGCCAAACGGAGATCCCGTCGAAGAGAAGAGCAGAACTTCTTCAAGGGAGGCATTCCTAGAAGAGGTGTGGCAGTGAACCAAACACTAGTACGATAGCAAAATACTGCAGATGTTGGAAATCCGAACAACAGAAAATGCTGGAAAAACTCAGCAGGTCAGGCAACATCCGTGGAGAGAAATTTGAGTTGACGTTTCGGGTTGGACCCTTCTTCAAAACTGGAAAGAAAAGAAACTAGATCGAAGGCAGGGCTGAATCCTGGGTGGATCCGAAGCACGAAGGGTGGAAGTTTAGTTGGAATCCACGTGGAGTAAGTCGGAACCGGAGACAGTTGCTGAGGAAAATGATGTGGCTGTGAAACCGAGTCTTGGCAGATACCTGATCAAACACGAGAAGGGAAACTGAAAGTAATGAAGGTGAACAAGGTTGAAGAACCTTGGGTACTGAATTTAAATAAAGGAAACTACGATGGTATAAGGCGCAAATTGGCTAGGATGGATTGGGGAATGTTACTTAAAAGGGTTGACGGTAAATAGGCAATGGCAAACATTTAAAGATTGCATGGATGAACTACAGAATTTGTTCATCCCTGTTTGGCATAAAAATAAAACAAAAAAGGTGACTCAACATTGGCTAACAAGGGAAATTAGGGATAGCATAAGATCCAAGGAGAGGACATATAAATTGGCCAGAAAAAGCAGCAAACCTGAGGATTGGGAGCAGTTTAGGATTCAGCAAAGGAGGACAAAGGGATTAATTAAGAGGGGGAAAATAGAGTATGAGAGTAAGCTCGCAAGGAACATAAAAACTGACTGTAAAAGCTTCTACAGATATGTGAAGAGAAAAAGATTGGTAAAGTCAAGCGTAGGTCCCTTGCAGTCAGAATCAGGGGAATTTATAATGGGGTACAAAGACATGGCAGACCAATTAAATACATACTTTGGTACTGTCTTCACAAAGGAGGACACAAATAAACCATGTTGACTCTGCCTAATCATGTTATGATTTTCTAAGTGACTTGATACCACTTCCTTAACGATGGATTCCAGCATTTTCCCGACGACTGATTTCAGGCTAACTGGCCTGTAGTTTCCTGTTTTTTCTCTCCCTCCTTTCTTGAATAGCCTCGTAACTAAGGATTTTATCATAGGAATTCTGATAGGAGTGTCAGGTGACACATCAGGACAGGCCTATCCATTCACGGGAGATCTAAATCGTAGATTGTTGAGATATCCATGGGAAGCTGCATAAGTGAGAAAACACTGCAGAAAATCTGAGAAACAATCCAATCAGCTTCAAAGCAAAGAAAATGTCCAATTTCTTGGAAGGCAGCTTGTTCTAAAGGAGGTGAGAGAGCCTGACAAACCCATTCACAGGCTTGAAAAACAGGTTTGTCTTGTGTATAATCCTTCAGCAAATGAGTTGGGAAATCTGCATCCAATCCACGTGTTTGTGGACACATTCAGCAAATGTCCTAATGTGAGCTGACTTAACTATTCCTGTAGTCAAGGTTCGTACATTCAGAGACAGCTAGAATTGAAGTAGCTACTCTGTTTGATGGCCAAATCAAACAGGACCAGATGTAGACACGTCGGCAGCAAAGATAGTGGAGAGCTCCAAAATTGGTTGAATTTAAATAGAATATATGCCATTGTAGGAGTCTACGTACTCCTAACAAAATATACTGAACTCGGAGAGGTTCAACAGAAAAGGTTTAACTGTTGAGACCACATGTTGCACACAAAAATGGCGTCAGAGCTTACACCAAGTCTGACTGCTTTTTCCATCAGTCCACAGCTTCGACCGCTCCTCCCCCGCTCTGGGCTTAACTATGTTGCAGATCGAGTTTCTTAAAGGTGTGATCCTTCTAAAAGGCATGACGCCTGATTTATAGTCTACGGACCGGAAAGCGGATTGTGTCCTTTCTGTGATCGGTACGCCACACCATTGCTTTAGTCTCAGAGGCTCGCCGTGTCACGTTCCGCAAACGGAAAGATTTTACTAACATTTGTAACCATTTACAAAAGGTAAATCATGCTTGACTAATCTACTGGAATGTTTTGAGGATGTAACTGGTAGAATAGGTAAGGGAGAACCAGTGGATGTGGTTTATTTGGACTTTCAGAAGGCTTTCGATAAGGTCCCGCATAAGAGATTAGCGTGCAAAGTTAAAGCACATGGGATTGGGAGCAAGGTACTGACTTGGATAGAGAACTGGTTGGCAGACAGGAAGCAAAGAGTTGGAATAAACGGGTCTTTCTCCGAGTGGCAGGCAGTGACTAGTGGGGTACCGCAGGGATCGGTGCTAGGACTCCAGTTATTCACAATATATATTAATGATCTAGACGAGAGAACTAGATGTAATATCTCCAAGTTTGCAGATGACACAAAGCTGGGTGGGCGTGTGTGCTGTGAGGAGGATGCAGAGAAACTCCAGTATGATTTGGACAGGTTGGGCGATTGGGCAGATGCATGGCAGATGCAGTATAATGTGCATAAATGCGAGGTTATCCACTTTGGTGGCAAAAACAGGAAGGCAGATTATTATCTGAACGGCAATAGATTGGGAGAAGGGGAAGTGCAAGGAGACCTGGGTGTCCTTGTGCACTAGTCGCTGAACGTAAGCATGCAGGTGCAGCAGGCTGTTAAGAAGGCAAATGGTATGTTGGCCTTCACAGCGAGAGGATTCGAGTACAGGAGCAAGGATGTCTTGCTGCAGTTGTACAGGGCCTTGGTGAGACCACACCTTGCGTATTGTGTGCAGTTTTGGTCACCTTATCTGAGGAAGGATGTTCTTGCCATGGAGGGAGTGCAGCAAAGATTCACCAGACTGATACCTGGGATGGCAGGAATGACGTATGAAGAGAGATTGGGTCAATTGGGCTTGTATTCGCTACAGTTTAGTAGAATGAGTGGGGATCTCATTGAAACTTATAAAATTCTAACAGGACTGGACAGACTAGATGCAGGAAGGATGTTCCCGATGGTCGGGGGAGTCCAGAACCAGGGGTCACAGTCTAAGGATAAGGGGGAAGCCATTTATGACTGAGATGAGGAGGAATTTATTCACCCAGAGAGTGGTGAACCTGTGGAATTCTCTACCACAGAAGGCAGTGGAGGCCAATTCATTAAATATATTCAAGAAGGAGTTGGATATATTTCTTAAGGCTAAAGGGATCAAATATGGAGAGAAGGCAGGGACAGGGTACTGAATTTGGATGATCAGCCATGATCTCATTAAATGGCGGAATAGGCTCGAGGGGCCGAATGGCCTACTCCTGCTCCTATCTTTTATGTTTCTATGTCCTAAAAGCTACGATTAACAGAATGGTAATGTGTGTGTGCACTGAAACATTTGTATTGTTTGTGGTGCTGTTATTTGTAAAATGAAGCCGATCCACAGAGTGGGTGGGTACAGTATTTAAATACAACTCTATGTAAGCTGCATATGTTGTATTAGAAAACAAACTGCAATGGTTCAGGAAATAATGTAACCCTTTCTAGTCCAGGACTTCTCCCAGACTCTGCCTTCAGCATAACACACTTGCACTTCACATTAATTCTCAAACTACATTTATAGTTCATTTAAATTAACTGCATTTACAAAATCTCAGAAATTATACAGAAAATACTATCATAATTACTGCTGTTATTTTCTACACCAAAATGCATCGCCTCAAAACAAGACACTTCCTGGTCCCAAAGTGATCACTCACCAAATGGCTCCCAGTTGCACCACGTGTCATTAGAGAAGGGTTTTCCGAGGAGTTTAGCCTGAATCAAATGCTCCTTGTAGCTGTATAGTTCAATTTCATTGGTCAAAGAACAATTCATGTGCAATGCACTCTGTAAAGAAACACATTTTAGTATACAGCAGTCCTATCTGTACACACACTTGAAGGGGCAGTTAGTGTTTGGGCAGAGCACTGCACTGAGTATTTATGCTACTGCACACTACATGAAGTACAGGAGAGGATAGTTCACTTATCCCTGTTACCTGACAACACAGGTCAGCACTTGACACTTCAGTTAATGGTTCTAAAACTGCTCAGTGTTCCATCTTCCGGAGTTCCTTAAAGATGAGGCAATGCTCCATCCAATGAGAGAAACAATTATAAACATCATCTGGGAAAGTCACAGAGCTTGGGCAGGGAGAGGTGGTTGGATTTAATCATTAGCTGCATATGTCTCATTCAGGACTGACGGTTTTAAAACAACAGGAGTTACAAATAAATATGATGGGGGTAATAGTTAATACTGGAGTAGACTGCAACTAAATACAAGACAACATCAATAAATTTGCAGAATGGGCATGCAATTGACAAATTAACTTAAATATAGATAACTGGGAGGTGCTACATTTTGGTAGGAGGATTAAGGAGGCTACATACTCCTTGGAAAATAAGAGTATAAATGGGGTAGAGGAACTAAGGGATCTAGGGGTACAGATTCACAAATCACTAAAAGTAGCAATGCAGGTTAACAAGGCCATAAAAATACAAACAAAGCACTGGGGTTCATTTCTAGCATCTGAAGTAAAGAAATTTGCAGGGCTACGGGGAAAGGGCGGGGAAAGGTTGTATCTCAAACAAGCGTGCTAAGCTTGAATAAAGGAGACTATGAAGGTATGAGAGCGGAATTGAGTAGAGTGGATTGGGAAAATAGATTAAAGGGTAAGACGATACATGATCAGTGGTGTACATTTAAGGAGTTATTTTACAACTTCCAAAAAATATATATTCCACTGAGAAGAAAAGGGTGTAAAAGAAAAGACAGCCATCCGTGGCTAAGTAAAGAAATTAAGGATATTATTCGACTAAAAACAAGGGCATATAAGGTAGCCAAATCTAGTGGGAGGATTGGGGAAACTTTAAAAGACAGCAAAAAATAACAAAAAGATTGATTAAGAAAGGGAAGATAGATTATGAAAGTAAATTAGCAAAAAATATAAAAACAGATAGTAAGAGTTTTTATAGTTATATAAAAAGAAAAAGGGTGGCTAAAGTAAATGTTGGTCCCTTAGAGGATGAGGCCAGGAAATTAATGGTGGGAAATATGGAGATGGCAAAAACACTGAATGAATATTTTATATCAGTCTTTACAGTAGAAGACACTAAGAATATCCCAACACTGGACAAACAGGGGGCTAAAGGGGGGGAGGAGATAAACACGATCAAAATCACTAAGGAAGTGGTACTCGGTAAAATAATGGGACTCAAGGCGGATAAATCACCTGGACC
Organism: Somniosus microcephalus; assembly: GCF_052327205.1. Lineage (NCBI taxonomy): Eukaryota > Metazoa > Chordata > Chondrichthyes > Squaliformes > Somniosidae > Somniosus > Somniosus microcephalus. Next base: position 133,780,587 of record NC_141000.1, on the reverse strand, counting down.
TGATGGCTTACATCCTAGGGTCTTGAGGGAAGTGGCGGTAGGGATTGTGGATGCATTGGTAATAATTTTCCAAAACTCCCTGGACTCGGCAAAGGTCCCGGCAGACTGGAAAACTGCTAATGTAACACCCTTATTTAAAAAGGGCAGTAGACAGAAGGCTGGAAACTATCATCTGTGGTAGGTAAAATTTTGGAGTCCACTATTAAGGAGACAGTAACAGGACATTTGGATAATCATAATTTAATAGGACAAAGTCAGCATGGTTTTATGAAGGGGAAGTCATGTTTGACAAATTTGCTGGAGTTCTTTGAGGAAGTAACATATAGGGTGGATAAAGGGGAACCAGTGGACGTAGTGTATTTAGACTTCCAAAAGGCATTTGACAAGGTGCCACACAAAAGATTATTGCTTAAGATAAAAAATCACGGGATTGGGGGTGATATTCTGGCATGGATAGAGGGTTGGCTATCTAACAGAAGGCAGAGAGTTGGGATAAATGGTTCATTCTCAGACTGGCAATCAGTAACTAGTGGTGTTCCGCAGGGGTCAGTGCTGGGTCCCCAACTCTTTACAATCTATATTAACGATTTGGAGGAGGGGACCGAGTGTAACACGTCAAAGTTTGCAGATGATACTAAGATGGGAGGGAAAGTAGTGAGTGAGGAGGACATAAAAAACCTGCAAGGGGACATGGACAGGCTAAGTAAGTGGGCAGAGATTTGGCAGATGGAATACAATACTGGAAAGTGTGAGGTTATGCACTTTGGCAGGAAAAATCGTAGAGCAAGTTATTATCTTAATGGCAAGAAACTGGAAAGTACTGAAGTACAAAGGGATCTGGGGGTCCTGGTGCACAAAACTCAAAAGGTTAGTATGCAGGTGCAGCAAGTAATTAAGAAGGCCAATGGAATGTTGGCTTTCATTGCTAGAGGGATAGAATATAAAAATAGGGAGGTATTGCTTCAGTTGTACAAGGTATTGGTGAGACCGCACCTGGAATACCGTGTACAGTTTTGGTGTCCATACTTAAGAAAGGACATACTTGCTCTCGAGTCAGTACAAAGAAGGTCACTCGGTTAATCCCGGGGATGAGGGGATGGACATATGAGGAGAGGTTGAGTAGATTGGGACTCTACTCATTGGAGTTCAGAAGAATGAGAGGCGATCTTATTGAAACATATAAGATTGTGAAGGGGTTGGATCGGGTGGATGCGGGGAGGATGTTCCCGGTGATGGGTGAAACTAGAACTAGGGGGCATAGTCTTAGAATAAGGGGCTGCTCTTTCAAAACTGAGATGAGGAGGAACTACTTCACTCAGAGGGTGGTAGGTCCATGGAATATGCTGCCCCAAAAAGCTGTAGAAGCTACATCATTACATAAATTTAAAACAGAAATAGACAGTTTCCTAGAAGTAAAGGGAATTAAGGGTTACGGGGAGCGGGCAGGAATTTGGACATGAGTCTAGGTTCGGATCGGTCATGGCCCTGTGGGTAGCGGAGCGGGCCCAGGGGCCGTGTAGCCTGATCCTGCTCCTATTTCGTGTGTCTAATTCTGTTAGATTCAGGAGATGGTTCTGTGATAGTGGATTGGCGGTTAGGATCAGATCAGCCATGATCTTATTGAATGGCGGAGCAGGCTCGAGGGGCCGATTGGCCTATTCCTGCTCCTATTTCTTATGTTCTTATGAGTGGGACGAGCTGAAGTGCTCTTGCAGAGAGCCGGTATGGACTCGACGGGCCGAATGGCCTCCTACTGTGCTGTAACCAGTCTATGATTCTAAGTTATGAAAGCTGAAGGGTGACCTAATAGAGATCTTTAAAATTATGAAAAGTTTTAATAGATCAGACAGAGAGAGAATGTTTTCACTTGTGGGGAAGAGCAAAACTAGAGGCCATCAATATAAGATAGTCACCAAGAAATCCAATAGGGAATTCAGGAGAAACTTTGTTACTCAGAGAGTGGTGAGAATGTGGAACTTGCTACCACAGGGAGTGGTTAAGGTGCATGGCATAGATGCATTAAAGGGCAAGCTAGATAAACACACGAGGGAGAAAGGAATAGAAGGATGTGCCGATAGAGTTAGATGAGGAAGGATGGGAGGAGGCTCGAATGGAGCATAAACGCCGGCATGGACTGGATAGGCCGAATGGTGCATTTCTGTGCTGTCGATTTTATGTAATTCTATGTATAGAACCTTGGGTTAGACCACACTTGGAGTACTGTGCACAGTTCTGGTCTCCATATTACAGAAAGCATATAGGGGTACCGGAGATGGTGTAAAAAACAATTTACAAATATAATACAAGAACTGAAAAGTTATAACTATCAGGAAACACTGAACAGGCTGGGGCTCTTTTCTCAAGAAAAGAAGACTAAGAGGTGACCTGATAGAGATCTTTAAAATTATGAAGGGATTCGACAGGGTAGACGTGGAGAAGATGTTTCCACTTGTGGGGAGTCCAAAACTATGGGCCATAAATATAAGATAGTCACTAATAAATCCAATAAGGAATTCAGGAGAAACTTCTTTACCCAGAGAGTGGTGAGAATGTGGAATTCGCTATCACTTGGAGGCAAATAGCATAGATGCATTTAAAGGGACAACCATCAACCGCCTCAGAACCGGTCATGGTAGATGCTGCCACCTTCTCCATAGATGGAAGATTAAAGCATCCCCATCATGCGACTGTGGAGCTCCTGATCAGACCCTGGAGCACATCATTGAGCACTGCCCTCAGAGGAAATTTGCAGGCACCCTACAAGATATGCTGTTACACCGGAAGCGTTGGCCTGGATATCTGACTTAGATATTGACATTTGATTTGATTTGCTACCACCATACGAAAGAAAAGAAAAGGGAAGCTTGATAAGTACATGAGGGAGAAAGGAATAGAAGGATATGCTGAATTCGATGAATTAGGGTGGGAGAAGGTTCGTGTGGAGCAGAAACATGGCCAGTTGGGCTGTATGGCCTGTTTCTGTGCTCGAAATGCTACATAATTCTATGCAACATCAAGAGAATTTTAGAGTTAACGTTTCAGTTCGAAGAACTTTCGTCAGAACTGGAAAAAAGCAGGAAATGGAACAGATTTTTAAGCAAGTTTAGGGGCTGGGAAAGGGGGAGGGGATGAAAGAACAAAAGGGAAGGTCTGTGATAGGATAGAAGGCCGGAGAGGTTAAGGGTCATTAAGAGATATTCAAGGCAAGAGGAGGTGGTAATGGGACAGGTTACGAAACAAAGGATGGCTCTAGATGAAGTGTAAATTGCGCTGGCTGAATGAAAGACAGCTGCCCTGTGGGGGAGAAGAGAAAATGACAAAGAGTGTGGATAAAAATATATATATATGATAGGGGCTGAGGTTATGATCTGAAATTGTTGAACTCTATGTTGAGTCCAGAAGGCTGTAAAGTGCCTAATCGAAAGATGAGGTGCTGTTCCTCGAGCTTACGCTGAGCTTCCGTGGAACAATGCAAGAGGCCGAGGGCAGTGAGGTCTGAGTGGGAATGGAGCGGTGAATTAAAGTGACAGGCGACCGGAAGCTCGGGGTCACCCTTACGGATTGAACGGAGGCGTTCCACAAAGTGGTCACCCAATCTGCGTTTGGTCTCCCCAATCTGCGTTTGGTCTCCCCAATGTAGAGGAGACCACATCGTTAGCAGCGAATACAGTATACTAAATTGCAAGAAGTACAAGTAAATCGCTGTTTCACCTGGAAGGGGTGTTTGGGGCCCTGCACAGTGGGAAGGGGGGAGGTATAGGGGCAGGTGTTACATCTCCTCCGCTTGCACGGGAAGGTGCCAGGCAAAGGGGATGGGATGATAGAGGAGTGGACTAGGGTGTCGCGGAGGGAGCGGTCCCTACGGAATGCTGAAAGGGGAGGTGAGGGGAAGATGCGTTTGGTGCCGTGTCAACCACTGTAGAGGGGAATCCTCGGTTGAGGAAAAAGGAAGACTTGTCAGAAGTACTGGTATGGAAGGTGGCATCGTCAGAGCAGATGCAGCGGAGACGGAGAAACTGGGAGAATGGAATAGAGTCCTTACAGGAGGCGGGGTGGGAGGAAGTGTAGTCGAGGTAGCTGTGGGAGTCAGTGGGCTTGTAGTGAATGTTTGTCAATAACTTATCCCCAGAGATGGAGACGGAAAAGTCGAGGAAGGGAAGGGAAGAGTCGGAGATGGACCATGTGAAGGTGAGGGAAAGGTGGAAATTGGAAGTAAAGTGAATGAAATTATCTAGTTCAGGGCGAGAGTAGGAAACGGCACTGATACAGTCATCAATGTACCGGGAAAAGAGGTGAGGGAGGGGACCCGAGTCGGACTGGAACAAAGAGTGTTCCACATATCCCACGAAAAGGCAGGCATAGCTAGGACCCATGCGGGTTCCCATAGCAACACCTTTGATTTGGAGGAAGTGAATGGAGTCAAAGGAGAAGTTGTTCAATGTGAGAACAAGTTCAGCCAGGCGGAGGAGGGTGGTGGTGGATGGGGACTGGTTGGGCCTCTGTTCAAGGAAGAAGCGGAGCGCCCTCATTGAAACTTGTAAAATCTGACAGGACTGGACAGACTAGATGCAGGAAGGATGTTCCCGATGGTCGGGGAGTCCAGAACCAGGGGTCACAGTCTAAGGATAAGGGGGAGGCCACTTAGGACAGAAATGAGGAGAAATTTCTTCACCCAGAGAGTGGTGAACCTGTGGAATTCTCCACCACAGAAGGCAGTAGAGGCCAATACATTAAATACATTCAAGAAGGAGTTGGATATATTTCTTAAGGCTAAAGGGATCAAGGGGTATGGGGAGAAAGCAGGGACCGGGTACTGAATTTGGATGATCAGCCATGATCGCATTGAATGGCGGAGCAGGCTCGAGGGGCCGAATGGCCTACTCCTGCTCCTATCTTCTATGTTTCTATGTGATGCACGTGTAGAGGGACTGTACGTCCATAGTGAAATGGAGGCGGTTGGGGCCAGGAAACTGGAAACTGTTAAAGTGGCGTAGGGCGTCGGAAGAGTCACGGATGTAGGTGGGAAGTCTTGGAAACGGTGGCTTGATGTTCGGTGGTGGGGTCATGGTCTAGGCGGAGGTAGGAGGTGGTGTCGGAGAGTTGGCGTTCAGCTTCCGCTAGGTAGAGGTCGGCTCGCCAAACAACAACAGCACTACCCTTGTCAGCAGGTTTAATGACAATGGCAGGGTTGGATCTGAGAGAATGGAGTGCTGCAAGGTCAGAGGGAGGTAGGTTGAAGTGAGTGAAGGGAGCAGAGAAATGGAGACGGCTGATGTCACGCCGGCAGTTTGCAATGAAAAGTTCTAGAGAGGGTAAGAGGCCAGAGGGAGGGGTCCAGGTAGAACGAGAATTCTGAAAGCGGGAGAAAGGGTCAGCCATGCGGGGGGGGGGGGGAAGACTCCTGGCCAAAGAAGTGGGCACGGAGATGAAGGCGGCAGAAAAAGAGCTCAGCATCATTTTTTTTCTTCTCCCCCCACATGGCAGCTGTCTTCCAGTTCTGATGAAAGGTCATCAACCTGAAATGTTAACTTTGTTTCTCTCTTAACAGATGCTGCCTGACCTGCTGAGTATCTCCAGCATTTTCTGTTTTTATTTCAGATTTCCAGCATCTGCAGTATTTTCTTTTTGTATCAACAGAATTTTGTTTACTTCTGTTTTGATCAAACATAATAAAATGGTCAAGGCATCAAGATTTGATATTTAAGTTCCCTCATACTGTTGAACTCAGTAACTCCTCCCAGCCAGCAATGCGTGTTACTATTTTTTTGATATATATAAATGACCTGGATATTGGAATAGAGAGTAGAATTTCTAAATTTGCCGATGACACCAAACTTGGTGGTGTGGCAAACATTGATGATGATATCAATCGACTGCAACAGGACATAGAAAGGCTAGCAGCATGGGCAGACAAGTGGCAGATGGAAGTTAATACAGAGAAGTGTGAGGTGATGCATTTTGTCAGAAGGAACAGGGAGAGGCAATATACACTTAATGGCCCAGTTTTAAAGAGTGCGCAGAGACAGAGGGACCTGGGAGTTAATGTGCATAGGTCCCTGAAGGTGGCAGGACATACTGAGAGAGTGGTTAGCAAAGCATATGGGATCTTGGGCTTCATAAATAGAGGTATTGAGTACAAAAGTAGAGAAGTTATGCTGAACCTTTATAAAGCCCTGGTTAGGCCACAACTGGAGTATTGCGTCCAGTTCTGGTCACCACACTTTAGGAAGGATGTGAAGTCCCTTGAGAGGGTGCAGAGGAGATTTACCAGAATGGTTCCGGGGATGGGGGATCTTCGCTACAAGGACAGGTTGGAGAAGCTGGATTTGTTTTAATTTGAGCAAAGGAAGTTGAGGGGTGATTTAACAGAGGTGTACAAGATTACGACGGGTTTGGATAGGCTAGACGGGGAAAGGCTGTTCCCACTAGTTGATGGTACAAGGACTAGGGGACACAGATTTAAGGTTTTGGGCAATAGATACAGGGGGGATGTGAGGGAAAACTTTTTCACGCAGCGAGTGGTGATGACCTGGAACTCGCTGCCGACGGAAGTGGTGGAAGCGGAGACACTCAATGTTTTCAAGGGGAGACTGGATAGGCACTTGAGGGAAATAAACCTGCAGGGCTACGGGGATAGTGCGGGGGAATGGGACTGACTGGATTGCTCTACAGACTGGATGGGCCGAATGGCCTCCTTCTGTGCCTCTATGACTCTACTGATGCTAATCCAGCTCACCCAGAGTTGCGCTCACTAACTACATTGATTAGTTCTCAGCTCTCATTGTCGCCATGGCAGCAATATATTCTGGTGGTGACAACATAACAAACTGTTCCCATTATCTTCATATTGGCATCACGAGGAAACTGGAAGGCACCCTGGGCCTGCTCAACCAGAACTTCAGGAGAGCAGCAGAAGAAAATGCTGCTGCTGCGTGTTAAAAAAATGTATTTTATTCATTTATGGGATCTGGGCGTCGCTGGCAAGGCCAGCATTTATTGCCCATCTCTAGTTGCCCTTGAGCTGCCTTCTTGAACCGCTGCAGTCCATGTGGTGAAAGTACTCCCACAGTGTTGTTAGGGAGGGAGTTCCAGGATTTTGACCCAGTGACGATGAAGGATCGACGATATATTTCTAAGTCAGGATGGTGTGTGACTTGGAGGGGAACTTGGAGGTGGTGGTGTTCCCGTGCGCCTGCTGCCCTTATCCTTCTAGGCGGAAGAGGTCGTGGGTTTGGGAGGTGCTGCCGAAGAAGCCTTGGCGAGTTGCTGCAGTGCATCTTGTAGATACATATAGAAACATAGAAGATAGGAGGAGTAGGCCATTCGGCCCCTCAAGCCTGCTCCGCCATTCAATGCGATCATGGCTGATCATCCAAGTTCAGTACCCGGTACCTGCTTTCTCCCCATACCCCTTGATCCCTTTAGCCTTGAGAAATATATCCAACTCCTTCTTGAATATATTTAATGAATTGGCCTCCACTGCCTTCTGTGGTAGAGAATTCCATAGGTTCACCACTCTCTGGGTGAAGAAATTCCTCCTAATTTCTGTCCTAAAAGGCCTACCCCTTATCCTTAGACTGTGACCCCTGGTTCTGGATTCCCCGACCATCGGGAACATCCTCCCTGCATCTAGTCTGTCCAGTCCTGCCAGAATTTTATAAGTTTCAATGAGATCCCCTCTCATTCTTCTAAACTCCAGCGAGTACAAGCCCAATCGACCCAATCTCTCCTCCTACGTCATTCCTGCCATCCCAGGTATCAGCCTTGTGAATCTTCGCTGAACTCCTTCCATGGCAAGGACATCCTTCTTCAGATAAGGCGACCAAAACTGCACACAATACTCAAGGTGTGGTCTCACCAAGGCCCTGTACAACTGCAGCAAGACATCCTTGCTCCTGTACTTAAACCCTCTCGCTATGAAGGCCAACATACCATTTGCCTTCTTAACCGCCTGCTGCACCTGCATGCTTACCTTCAGCAACTGGTGCACAAGGACACCCAGGTCTCGTTGCACTTCCCCTTCTCCCAATCTATTGCCATTCAGATAATAATCTGCCTTCCTGTTTGACACCAAAGTGGATAACCTCACATTTATCCACGTTATATTGCATCTGCCATGCTTCTGCCCAATCACCCAGCCTGTCCAAATCATCCTGTAGTTTTTTGGCATCCTCCTCACAGCACACACGTCCACCCAGCTTTGTGTCATCTGCAAATTTGGAGATATTACATCTAGTTCCCTTGTCTCGATCATTAATATATATTGTGAACAGCTTGGGTCCAAGGACCGATCCCTGCGGTGCCCCACTTGTCAATGCCTGCCACTTGGAAAAAGACCCGTTTATTCCAACTCTGCTTTCTATCTGCCAACCAGTTCTCTATCCAAGTCAATACCTTGCTCCCAATCCCATGTGCCTTAACTTTACACGCTAATCTCTTATGTGGGACCTTATCGAAAGCCTTCTGAAAGTCCAAATACACCACATCCACTGGTTCTCCCTTATCTATTTTACTAGTTACATCCTCAAAAAATTCCAGTAGATTAGTCAAGCACGATTTACCTTTTGTAAATCCATGCTGACTTTGTCCGATCCTGTCACTGTTTTCCAAGTGATCTATTACATCTTTTATAATGACTCTAGCATGGTACACAATGCAGCCACGGTACGCCAGTGGTGGAGGGAGTGAATGTTTAAGGTGGTGGATGGGGTGCCAATCAAGCGGGCTGCTTTGTCCTGGATGGTGTCAAACTTCTTGAGTGTTGTTGCAGTTGCACTCATCCAGGCAAGTGGAGAGTATTCCATCACACTCCTTACTTGTGCCTTGTAGATGGTGGAAAGTCTGTGGGGAGTCAGGAGGTGAGACACTCGCCACAGAATACCCAGCCTCTGACCTGCTCTTGTTGCCACAGTATTTATGTGGCTGGTCCAGTTAAGTTTCTGGTCAATGGTTACCCCCAGGATGTTGATGGTAGGGGATTCGGCGATGATAATGCCGTTGAATGTCAAGGGGAGGTGGTTAGGCTCTCGCTTGTTGGAGATAGTCATTGCCTGGCATTTCTGTGGCGCAAATGTTACCTGCCACATATCAGCCCAAGCCTGAACGTTGTCCGGGTCTTGTTGCATGCGGGCATGGATTGCTTCATTATGAGGAGCTGTGAATGGCACTGAACACTGTGCAGTCATCAGCGAACATCCCCATTTCTGACCTTATGTTGGAGGGAAGGTCATTAATGAAGCAGCTGAAGATGGTGGGCCGAGGACACTGCCCTGAAGAACTCCTGCAGCGATGTACTGGGGCTGAGATGATTGACCTTCAATCACCACAACCATCTTCCTTTGTGCTAGGTATGACTCCAGCCAGTGGAGCGTTTTCCCCCCCAATTCCCATTGACTTCAGTTTTACTAGGGCTCCTTGATGCCACACTCGGTCAAATGCTGCCTTGATGTCAAGGGCAGTCACTCTCACCTCACCTCTGGAATTCAGTTCCTTTGTTCATGTTTGGACCAAGGCTATAATGAGGTCGGGACCAGAGTGGTCTTGGCGGAACCCAAACTGGGCATCAGTGAGCAGGTTATTGGTGAGTAAGTGCTGCTTGATAACACTGTTGATGAAACCTTCCATCACTTTGCTGATGATTCAGAGTAGACTGATGGGGCGGTAATTGGCCGGGATTGGATTTGTCCTGCTTTTTGTGGAGAGAACATACCTGGGCAGTTTTCCACATTGTCGGATAGATGCCAGTGTTGTAGCTGTACTGGAACAGCTTGGCTAGAGGCACGGCTAGTTCTGGAGCACAAGTCTTCAGCACGATAGCCGGGATGTCGTCGGGGCCCATAGCCTTTGCTGTATGCAGTGCGCTCAGCCGTTTCTTGATATCACGTGGAGTGAATCGAATTGGCTGAAGACTGGCTTCTGTGATGGTGGGGACCTCAGGAGGAGGCCGAGATGGATCATCCACTCAGCACTTCTGGCTGAAGATGTTTGCAAACGCTTCAGCCTCGTCTTTTGCGCTCACGTGCTGGGCTCCACCATCATTGAGGATGGGGATATTGATGGAGCCTCCTCCTCCCATTAGTTGTTTAATGGTCCACCACCATTCACGACTGGATGTGGCAGGACTGCAGAGCTTTGATTTGATCCGTTGATTGTTGGATCACTTAGCCCTGTCTATAACATGCTGCTTCTGCTTTTTAGCATGCACGTAGTCCTGTGTTGCAGCTTCCCCAGGTTGGCACCTCATTTTTAGGTACGCCTGGTGCTGCTCCTGGCATGTTCTTCTGCACTCCTCATTGAACCAGGGTTGGTCCCCTGGCTTGGTGCTAATGGTAGAGTGAGGGATATGCCAGGCCATGAGGTTACAGATTGTGGTGGAATACAATTCTGCTGTTGCTGATGGTCCACAGCGCCTCATGGATGCCCAGTTTGTTTAGCTCTGAATCTATCCCATTTAGCATGGTGGTAGTGCCACACAACACGATGGAGGGGGTCCTCAGTGTGAAGACGGGACTTCATCACCACAATGACTGTGCGGTGGTCACTGCTACCAATGCAGTCATGGACAGATGCATCTGCGACAGGTAGATTGGCGAGGACGAGGTCAAGTAGGTTTTTCCCCTCGTGTTGGTTCTCTCACCACCTGTCGCAGGCCCAGACTGGCAGTTACGTCCTTCAGGACTCTGCCAGCTGGGTCAATAGTGATACTACCGAGCCACTCTTGGTGATGGACATTGAAGTCCCCCACCCAGAGTACAATCTGTGCCCTTGCTACTCTCAGTGCTTCTTCCAAGTGGCGTTCAACATGGATGAGTGCTGATTCATCAGCTGAGGGAGGGCGGTAGGTAGTAATCAGCAGGAGGTTTCCTTGCCCATGCTTGACCTGAAGCCATGAGACTTCATGGGGTCCAGAGTCAATATCGAGGACTCCCAGGGCCACTCCTTCCCGACTGTAGACCACTGTGCCGCCACCCCTGGTGGGTCTGTCCTGCCGGTGGGACAGGACATACCCAGGGATGGTGATGGAGGAGTTTGGGACATTGGCTGAAAGGTATGACTATGTCAGGCTGTTGCTTGACTAGTCTGTGCGACAGCTCTCCCAATTTTGGCACAAGTCCCCAGGTGTTGGTGAGGAGGACTTTGCAGGATTGACTGGGTCATGCGTGCCGTTGCCATGTCTGTAGCCGGTGCCGAGGTGGTCCGTCCGGTTTCATTCTTATTATTTTGTTTCGTAGCAGTTAGTTACAACTGACTGACTTGCTCGGCCATTTCAGAGAGTCAACCACATTGCTGTGGGTCTGGGGTTACATATAGGCCAGACCGGGTAAGGACGGCAGATTTCCTTCCCTAAAAGGACATTAGTGAACCAGATGGGTTTTTACGACAATCCAATAGTTTCATGGTTACCATTACTGATACTAGCTTTTTATTCCAGATTTATTTTTTAATTAACTGAATTTAAATTCCCCAGCTGCCATGGTGGGATTTGAACTCGCATCTCTGGATCATTAGTTCAGGCCTCTGGATTACCAGCCCAATAACATTACCACTACGCTACTGTTTCCAGCATTGATTGCGTATTTGGTGCATTTTCACTCGTTTTCCCTCCCTATTTTCACCCCTTGAGAATGGATACACAGGCGCCAGCAGCATTCTCATCCAATGGATCATTGAGCGTGCTTAACCCCAGTGAGCGTCAGCAAGCTGTTGACTGCATGGGTCACCACAGTGGAGACAGACCCTATCATCACCCAACACCCACACACGTGCTCTAGGCAGTGATCAGGAGTGGTCAATCTTTACTCCCTAACCAAACAGCTTCAAGGCCAACTGATGCGGTCCTACCAGAAATAGAAGGTGGTCACTTATCCCAATCACGCCTGTGCCAATGCTTCAAGTCAGAGCCATCTACTCTAATCCCATCACACTGCCCTTTCCCCTGTATCATTTTATATTCTTCCTTTTCAAATACTTAATTCAATTCCATTCCAAATGATGTTACAGTCTCTGCTTCAGTCACTTGTGGCAAAGTATTCCATTGTAGGAACGGAGGTTCCTATCTGAATAAAAGTCTTCGACTCGATGAATCAAATCAACAGGTTTTAATGAACAACGAAGTTAACAGGGAAACTACAGGAGAAACGGTACACAGGTCTAATCAGCTTGCTGGGCACTCGACGACTACTGGAAGATTCTGGAAGCTGACGACATGACGTCATCGCGTTCTTCGCGCCACTGGTGGTCACGTGATCGGCGTCATGACGTCATCACGTGGAGTGCAGGAAAACACAATACAGTACAGTTAACAGGCAGTTTAAAGGTGCAGTTCGCAGCTGCACTACACTGTAGTTAAAGGGATTATTACTAATTGATCTGAGACCCTTGGTGGCTCCGCCACAGGCGCCCCCCCAGAATCCACTTTAACGGACATTGTCAACCGAGTAGGAGGTTTAATGATCCTAGCCGAACGGCGATGAAACTCAGGCAGCGGAAACGGGGCGTTAGTAGAAGAACCAGTGCCGGATTGCAGCAGAAGCGGCGTCTCGGGCGAGGCAGAAACGGTAGTCAGAGGTGCAGGCATGTCTGAGGCCAAATCAGGCTGTTCGACGGTGGGCTGGTGCACGGCTGGTCTGGCGGCCAACGGCGGTCGGCCGCGGCGAGGCGGTTGGGCAGCCACGACAGGCTCACTCCGATCTAAGTGGGCTGGTTTGAGCCGGTCGATAGAGATGGTATCGGACTTCCCACTGACTTCGACTGTGAAAAACTTTTCCCCTGATGAGATGACACGAAAAGGTCCGGTATACGGCGGCTTGAGCGGGTCTCTGTGACCGTCCTGTCTAATAAAGACATAGTCCGAACTCATGAGCTCTGTCGGGACGTGAGGCCTCTGCAGGTCATGCTGCGAGGTTGGGATGGGCAGGAAATTCCTAGCCGCCTCCTGATGTAGCAAGAGCTGTTGAGCTGTAGACCATGGTTCGGTGTGTGGAGGGAGAAAGTCACCTGGCACTCAGTGTCTGGCCATAAACCAGCTCAGCCAATGAAGACTGAAGATCCTCCTTTGGGGCTGTCCGGAGGCCCAGCATCACCCATGGGAGCCTGTCCACCCAGTTGGGTCCCCTCAAGCTGGCACGGAGGGACGCTTTGAGAGACCGATGGAACCTTTCGCACAGACCATTCGCCTGCGGATGATACGCGGTGGTACGGTGCAGCTTGGTACCCAGGCCTTGTGCCACTGCGTTCCACAGCTCTGATGTGAATTGCGGACCGCGGTCCGAGGAGATGTCCGATGGCACCCCGAACCGAGCCACCCACGACGAAAGAAACGCCCTGGCGACGTCTGCTGCGGTGGTAGCGGCCAAGGGAATCACCTCTGGCCACCTGGTGGTCCGGTCTACCACCGTCAGGAGGTGTGTGAATCCACGTGACCCGGGAAGGGGACCTACTAAATCCACGTGAACGTGGTCGAAACGGCGCTCAGGCACCGGGAAGTTGGCAACCGGAGCCTTGACGTGACGGTGGACTTTGGATTTTTGACAATCGACGCAATTGTTTGTCCAGTCCCAGACGTCCAAATGCATGCCTTTCCAAACAAATTTGCGGGACAGTAGCCGTTGAGAAGCCCGCATCCCCGGGTGAGATAACCCGTGGATTGCCTGGAATACTTTCTTGCGCCATTCGACCGGCACGATGGGCCGGGGCACTCCCATGGATGTGTCGCACAAGAGCGTGGTTCCTGCCGCTTGAAACGGCACGTCTGCAACCTGCCAACTGGAAGGCGTGGTCCTAAACGCTTGTACCTCTGGGTCTGCCAGTTGATCCTCAGCCAGTCCGACGAAATCGATGCCCAGGTGGACTGCCTGGACTGGAACCTGGGAAAGGCAATCCGCCACGAGATTATCCTTGCCTGACACGTGCCGCAAATCCGTTGTGAATTCGGATATAAACGTGAGGTGGCGCTGCTGCCGAGCTGACCAAGGTTCCGCCGTTTTGGCCATGGCGAAGGTGAGCGGCTTGTGGTCCACAAATGCAGTGAACGGACGGCCTCCCAGAAGGAAACGGAAATGCCGGATGGCCAAAAACAGGGCTAGCAACTCTGTCAAAAGTGCTATACTTTCGCTCGTTCTTGCGCAGTTGGCGGCTGAAAAAGGCTAACGGCTGCCAACCCCCGTCGACCCACTGCTCTTGAACTGTTCCGATGGCGTAGTCGGAGGCATCTGTAGTGAGGGCAACAGTCGCGCCCGGGAGTGGGTGTGCTAGCATAGTTGCATCCGCCAACGCCGCCTTGGTATCGCGGAATGCCTGGTCCATTTGCGGTGTCCAAGTGAGAACATCCTTGCCCAACTTTCCTTTTAGTGCTTCGTACAAAGGTTGCATTAACCGGGCCGCCTTGGGGACGAAACGATGATAAAAATTTACCATCCCCAAGAACTTTTGCAGGGGTTTGACTGTGTGAGGCCGCGGGAATGCGGTAACTGCCTCTACCTTGGTGGCTAGCGGGACGGCGCCTTCTGGGGTAATCCTGTGTCCCAGGAAATCAATACTGGATACTCCAAACGTGCATTTGGCCGGATTGACAATAAGGCCGTGTTGGCTGAGTCGGGTGAAAAGTGTACGTAAATGGGCCATGTGAGCTGTCGTATCCTTGCTGGCTATTAGGATGTCGTCCAAATATACAAAAATGAAGGGCAGGTCCCGTAAGACAGAGTCCATCAACCGCTGGAATGCTTGCGCTGCGTTTTTTAGACCGAATGGCATGCGGAGGAACTCGAAAAGGCCGAATGGAGTGATGACTGCCGTTTTGGGGACGTCTGGAGGGTGCACCGGAACTTGGTGATATCCACGAACGAGATCCACTTTAGAAAATATAGAGTTGCCAGCCAGATGTGCTGAAAAATCTTGGATGTGGGGAATAGGATACCTGTCCAGTGTCGTGGTGTCGTTTAAGCGTCTGTAATCCCTGCAAGGTCGCCATCCGCCACCTGGTTTGGGTACTATATGCAGTGGGGAGGACCAAGGGCTGACCGAACGCCGGATGATCCCGAGGCGCTCCATGGTCTGGAACTCAGCCTTTGTGGCTGCCAGCTTGCCGGCTTCTAATCGCCGCGCCCGAGCGTAAACGGGTGCTCCGGTCGTGGAGATATGGTGCTCCACCCCGTGCCGTGTGCCTGCAGCCGAAAAAGTAGGCCTGGTGAGCTCCGGGAATTCGCCGAGCAGGCGCGTAAACCCGTCTTGCGACAGAACCGCACAGGCCACCGACCAGGACACAGCGGTGCTGCGGTGGCAGGGCACTGCGTGGAAAGTGAACGCATTAATGAGTCGGCAGTGTTGGACGTCGACCAGCAGACCGTTGGCACAGAAAAAATCAGCCCCCAGGATGGCCTGTGAGACCTTAGCTGTAATAAAGTCGCAGACAATACGCTGACCGAAGGTTAAGTTTACCGTCCGTTAACCGAACGTACGCATGGCAGCGCCGTTTATTGCCGCGAGGGAAGGCCCCTGGCCGCCGGATAGTAGGTCCAGCTTTGAAGCTGGCAGGATGCTGCACTGTGAACCAGTGTCGCACAGGAATCGTCGGCCCGTAACGGAATCCGTAACGTAAATGAGTTTGCCCACTGAGCCCGCCACCATAGCTAACTTGCCGTGCTTTTCAGACCTTGTCGTCCGTCCGGGAGGACGCGGGCTTGTTGGAGTTTTTTTTTTTTCGAGGGAAACTGCAAGTAGGCCGGCAGCATCGAACTTTGGCGCCAAAACGTGCGTGGTACGCGCACCATCCTGCTGGGGGAGGGCTGGGCTTCGCGCGCGTGGGGGAAAGGCGCCTCGTGGCTGCACAACATTGCTGAGTAACAGTAAATATCTTGTCTGCCTCTGCAGTGAGTTCAGCACCGTCTGTGATGGCAGTGTTGGCCAAGGCCGCCTGAACAGGTTCGGGTAGCTGGCAGAGGAAAAGCTCACGGAATAAAAAACATTGGGGTTCCGCGCCCAACAGCGTGAGCATTTGACTCATCAGCTCTGACGGTTTTGAGTCCCCGAGGCCGGGCATGGAAATAAGCTTGCGTGCCCGCTCCGACTTATTAAGATCAAATACCTGTAGCAAACGGGCTTTAAACGCTTTGTACTTGCCCTCCTCCGGTGGGCTTCCAAGGATGCGGACGACCCGCGAGGCCATGGCACTGTCGAGAGCGGCAACCACGTAATAATAACGGGTCGAATCCGCTGTGACCTCCCGGAGAGCGAACTGTGCTTCTGCTTGGAAAAACCATGCTGCTGCCTGCTGTTCCCAGAACTGCGGCAGTTTAAGGGCGACGGCGTTCGTGTTCATCCTCAACGAAAGTTGTCCGATGAGATCGGGGTCACCAATGTAGGAACGGAGGTTCCTATCTGAATAAGGTATTCG
Organism: Somniosus microcephalus; assembly: GCF_052327205.1. Taxonomy (NCBI): domain Eukaryota; kingdom Metazoa; phylum Chordata; class Chondrichthyes; order Squaliformes; family Somniosidae; genus Somniosus; species Somniosus microcephalus. Next base: position 133,764,197 of record NC_141000.1, on the reverse strand, counting down.
ACTCGATGAATCAAATCAACAGGTTTTAATGAACAACGAAGTTAACAGGGAAACTACAGGAGAAACGGCACACAGGTCTAATCAGCTTGCTGGGCACTCGACGACTACTGGAAGATTCTGGAAGCTGACGTCATGACGTCATCGCGTTCTTCGTGCCACTGGTGGTCACGTGATCGGCGTCATGACGTCATCACGTGGAGTGCAGGAAAACACAATACAGTACAGTTAACAGGCAGTTTAAAGGTGCAGTCCACGGCTGCACTACACTGTAGTTAAAGGGATTATTACTAATTGATCTGAGACCCTTGGTGGCTCCGCCACACCATGTTCTAAGGACCCCATATGTGAAAACATTTCTTCATTCGATAATCTGGAGTGCCTCTTTGCTACAACCAGTGAAAACTAGCTTTCATCACACCCTTTCAGAATTTTGAATATCTCTCGGATTCCACCCCTAACTTTAACTGTTCCAGTGACACAAGCCCCAATTTTCAAGCCTTTCCACAGGACAAACCCGCTCCAACCTGCCCCATTCTCACGGAAATACGCAACTGGTGGAGGGCTAATTTCAGGGCATTTAATCCCGATACTGGCAGGGCTGGGGGCTGCAGGGTGATTCAATCCTTAATACTGGCAGGGCCGGGGGCTGCAGGGTGATTCAATCCCGATACTGGCAGGGCCGAGGGCTGCAGGGTGATTCAATCCCGATACTGGCAGGGCCGGGGGCTGCAGGGTGATTCAATCCCTAATACTGGCAGGGCCGAGGGCTGCAGGGTGATTCAATCCCGATACTGGCAGGGCCGGGGGCTGCAGGGTGATTCAATCCCGATACTGGCAGGGCCGGGGGCTGCAGGGTGATTCAATCCCGATACTGGCAGGACCGAGGGCTGCAGGGTGATTCAATCCCTAATACTGGCAGGGCCGGGGGCTGCAGGGTGATTCAATCCCTAATACTGGCAGGGCCGGGGGCTGCAGGGTGATTCAATCCTTAATACTGGCAGGGCCGAGGGCTGCAGGGTGATTCAATCCCGATACTGGCAGGGCTGGGGGCTGCAGGGTGATTCAATCCCTAATACTGGCAGGGCCGGGGGCTGCAGGGTGATTCAATCCCTAATACTGGCAGGGCCGGGGGCTGCAGGGTGATTCAATCCCTAATACTGGCAGGGCCGAGGGCTGCAGGGTGATTCAATCCTTAATACTGGCAGGGCCGGGGGCTGCAGGGTGATTCAATCCCTAATACTGGCAGGGCCGGGGGCTGCAGGGTGATTCAATCCCTAATACTGGCAGGGCCGGGGGCTGCAGGGTGATTCAATCCTTAATACTGGCAGGGTCGAGGGCTGCAGGGTGATTCAATCCCTAATACTGGCAGGGCCGGGGGCTGCAGGGTGATTCAATCCCTAATACTGGAAGGGCCGGGGGCTGCAGGGTGATTCAATCCCTAATACTGGCAGGGCCGGGGGCTGCAGGGTGATTCAATCCCTAATACTGGCAGGGCCGGGGGCTGCAGGGTGATTCAATCCCTAATACTGGCAGGGCCGGGGGCTGCAGGGTGATTCAATCCTTAATACTGGCAGGGTCGAGGACTGCAGGGTGATTCAATCCCCAATACTGGCAGGGCCAGGGGCTGCAGGGTGATTCAATCCCTAATACTGGCAGGGCCGGGGGCTGCAGGGTGATTCAATCCTTAATACTGGCAGGGTCGAGGGCTGCAGGGTGATTCAATCCCTAATACTGGCAGGGCCGAGGGCTGCAGGGTGATTCAATCCCCAATACTGGCAGGGCCGGGGGCTGCAGGGTGATTCAATCCCTAATACTGGCAGGGCCGGGGGCTGCAGGGTGATTCAATCCTTAATACTGGCAGGGTCGAGGGCTGCAGGGTGATTCAATCCCTAATACTGGCAGGGCCGAGGGCTGCAGGGTGATTCAATCCCTAATACTGGCAGGGCCGGGGGCTGCAGGGTGATTCAATCCCTAATACTGGCAGGGCCGAGGGCTGCAGGGTGATTCAATCCCGATACTGGCAGGGCCGAGGGCTGCAGGGTGATTCAATCCCTAATACTGGCAGGGCCGAGGGCTGCAGGGTGATTCAATCCCTAATACTGGCAGGGCCAGGGGCTGCAGGGTGATTCAATCCCCAATACTGGCAGGGCCGGGGGCTGCAGGGTGATTCAATCCCTAATACTGGCAGGGCCGAGGGCTGCAGGGTGATTCAATCCCGATACTGGCAGGGCCGAGGGCTGCAGGGTGATTCAATCCCCAATACTGGCAGGGCCGGGGGCTGCAGGGTGATTCAATCCCTAATACTGGCAGGGCCGAGGGCTGCAGGGTGATTCAATCCCCAATACTGGCAGGGCCGGGGGCTGCAGGGTGATTCAATCCCTAATACTGGCAGGGCCGGGGGCTGCAGGGTGATTCAATCCCGATACTGGCAGGGCCGAGGGCTGCAGGGTGATTCAATCCCGATACTGGCAGGGCCGGGGGCTGCAGGGTGATTCAATCCCGATACTGGCAGGGCCGAGGGCTGCAGGGTGATTCAATCCCGATACTGGCAGGGCCGAGGGCTGCAGGGTGATTCAATCCCGATACTGGCAGGACCAGGGGCTGCAGGGTGATTCAATCCCTAATACTGGCAGGGCCGGGGGCTGCAGGGTGATTCAATCCCGATACTGGCAGGACCAGGGGCTGCAGGGTGATTCAATCCCTAATACTGACAGGGCCAGGAGCTGCAGGGTGATTCAATCCCGATACTGGCAGGACCAGGGGCTGCAGGGTGATTCAATCCCGATACTGGCAGGGCCAGGAGCTGCAGGGTGATTCAATCCCTAATACTGACAGGGCCAGGAGCTGCAGGGTGATTCAATCCCGATACTGACAGGGCCGAGGGCTGCAGGGTGATTCAATCCCGATACTGGCAGGACCAGGGGCTGCAGGGTGATTCAATCCCTAATACTGACAGGGCCAGGAGCTGCAGGGTGATTCAATCCCGATACTGGCAGGGCCGGGGGCTGCAGGGTGATTCAATCCCGATACTGGCAGGGCTGGGGGCTGCAGGGTGATTCAATCCCTAATACTGGCAGGGCCGGGGGCTGCAGGGTGATTCAATCCCGATACTGGCAGGGCCGGGGGCTGCAGGGTGATTCAATCCCGATACTGGCAGGGCCGAGGGCTGCAGGGTGATTCAATCCCGATACTGGCAGGGCCGAGGGCTGCAGGGTGATTCAATCCCGATACTGGCAGGGCCGAGGGCTGCAGGGTGATTCAATCCCGATACTGGCAGGGCCGGGGGCTGCAGGGTGATTCAATCCCTAATACTGGCAGGGCCGAGGGCTGCAGGGTGATTCAATCCCGATACTGGCAGGGCCGGGGGCTGCAGGGTGATTCAATCCCTAATACTGGCAGGGCCGGGGGCTGCAGGGTGCTTCAATCCCTAATACTGGCAGGGCCGGGGGCTGCAGGGTGATTCAATCCCGATACTGGCAGGGCCGGGGGCTGCAGGGTGATTCAATCCCTAATACTCGCAGGGCCGGGGGCTGCAGGGTGATTCAATCCCTAATACTGGCAGGGCCGGGGGCTGCAGGGTGATTCAATCCCGATACTGGCAGGGCCGGGGGCTGCAGGGTGATTCAATCCCGATACTGGCAGGGCCGGGGGCTGCAGGGTGATTCAATCCCGATACTGGTAGAGCCGGGGGCTGCAGGGGGATTCAATCCCGATACTGGCAGGGCCGAGGGCTGCAGGGTGATTCAATCCCGATACTGGCAGGGCCGAGGGCTGCAGGGTGATTCAATCCCGATACTGGCAGGGCCGGGGGCTGCAGGGTGATTCAATCCCGATACTGGCAGGGCCGGGGGCTGCAGGGTGATTCAATCCCGATACGGGCAGGGCCGGGGGCTGCAGGGTGATTCAATCCCGATACTGGCAGGGCCGGGGGCTGCAGGGTGATTCAATCCCGATACTGGCAGGGCCGAGGGCTGCAGGGTGATTCAATCCCGATACTGGCAGGGCCGAGGGCTGCAGGGTGATTCAATCCCTAATACTGGCAGGGCCGGGGGCTGCAGGGTGATTCAATCCCTAATACTGGCAGGGCCGAGGGCTGCAGCGTGATTCAATCCCGATACTGGCAGGGCCGGGGGCTGCAGGGTGATTCAATCCCTAATACTGGCAGGGCCGAGGGCTGCAGGGTGATTCAATCCCGATACTGGCAGGGCCGGGGGCTGCAGGGTGATTCAATCCCTAATACTGGCAGGGCCGAGGGCTGCAGCGTGATTCAATCCCTAATACTGGCAGGGCCGGGGGCTGCAGGGTGATTCAATCCCGATACTGGCAGGGCCGAGGGCTGCAGGGTGATTCAATCCCGATACTGGCAGGGCCGGGGGCTGCAGGGTGATTCAATCCCTAATACTGGCAGGGCCGGGGGCTGCAGGGTGATTCAATCCCTAATACTGGCAGGGCCGGGGGCTGCAGGGTGATTCAATCCCGATACTGGCAGGGCCGGGGGCTGCAGGGTGATTCAATCCCTAATACTGGCAGGGCCGGGGGCTGCAGGGTGATTCAATCCCGATACTGGCAGGGCCGGGGGCTGCAGGGTGATTCAATCCCGATACTGGCAGGGCCGAGGGCTGCAGGGTGATTCAATCCCGATACTGGCAGGGCCGGGGGCTGCAGGGTGATTCAATCCCGATACTGGCAGGGCCGGGGGCTGCAGGGTGATTCAATCCCTAATACTGGCAGGGCCGGGGGCTGCAGGGTGATTCAATCCCTAATACTGGCAGGACCAGGGGCTGCAGGGTGATTCAATCCCGATACTGGCAGGGCCGGGGGCTGCAGGGTGATTCAATCCCTAATACTGGCAGGGCCGGGGGCTGCAGGGTGATTCAATCCCTAATACTGGCAGGGCCGGGGGCTGCAGGGTGATTCAATCCCGATACTGGCAGGACCAGGGGCTGCAGGGTGATTCAATCCCTAATACTGGCAGGGCCGGGGGCTGCAGGGTGATTCAATCCCGATACTGGCAGGGCCGGGGGCTGCAGGGTGATTCAATCCCGATACTGGCAGGGCCGGGGGCTGCAGGGTGATTCAATCCCGATACTGGCAGGGCCGAGGGCTGCAGGGTGATTCAATCCCGATACTGGCAGGGCCGGGGGCTGCAGGGTGATTCAATCCCGATACTGGCAGGGCCGAGGGCTGCAGGGTGATTCAATCCCGATACTGGCAGGGCCGGGGGCTGCAGGGTGATTCAAGCCCGATACTGGCAGGGCCGAGGGCTGCAGGGTGATTCAATCCCGATACTGGCAGGGCCGGGGGCTGCAGGGTGATTCAATCCCAATACTGGCAGGGCCGGGGGCTGCAGGGTGATTCAATCCCAATACTGGCAGGGCCAGGGGCTGCAGGGTGATTCAATCCCGATACTGGCAGGGCCGGGGGCTGCAGGGTGATTCAAGCCCGATACTGGCAGGGCCGGGGGCTGCAGGGTGATTCAAGCCCGATACTGGCAGGGCCGAGGGCTGCAGGGTGATTCAATCCCTAATACTGGCAGGGCCGGGGGCTGCAGGGTGATTCAAGCCCGATACTGGCAGGGCCGGGGGCTGCAGGGTGATTCAATCCCTAATACTGGCAGGGCCGGGGGCTGCAGGGTGATTCAATCCCTAATACTGGCAGGGCCGGGGGCTGCAGGGTGATTCAATCCCTAATACTGGCAGGGCCGAGGGCTGCAGGGTGATTCAATCCCGATACTGGCAGGGCCGAGGGCTGCAGGGTGATTCAATCCCTAATACTGGCAGGGCCGGGGGCTGCAGGGTGATTCAATCCCTAATACTGGCAGGGCCGGGGGCTGCAGGGTGATTCAATCCCGATACTGGCAGGGCCGGGGGCTGCAGGGTGATTCAATCCTTAATACTGGCAGGGCCGGGGGCTGCAGGGTGATTCAATCCCGATACTGGCAGGGCCGAGGGCTGCAGGGTGATTCAATCCCGATACTGGCAGGGCCGGGGGCTGCAGGGTGATTCAATCCCGATACTGGCAGGGCCGGGGGCTGCAGGGTGATTCAATCCCAATACTGGCAGGGCCGGGGGCTGCAGGGTGATTCAATCCCGATACTGGCAGGGCCGGGGGCTGCAGGGTGATTCAATCCCTAATACTGGCAGGGCCGGGGGCTGCAGGGTGATTCAATCCCGATACTGGCAGGGCCGAGGGCTGCAGGGTGATTCAATCCCGATACTGGCAGGGCCGGGGGCTGCAGGGTGATTCAATCCCGATACTGGCAGGGCCGGGGGCTGCAGGGTGATTCAATCCCGATACTGGCAGGGCCGAGGGCTGCAGGGTGATTCAAGCCCGATACTGGCAGGGCCGGGGGCTGCAGGGTGATTCAATCCCTAATACTGGCAGGGCCGGGGGCTGCAGGGTGATTCAAGCCCGATACTGGCAGGGCCGAGGGCTGCAGGGTGATTCAATCCCTAATACTGGCAGGGCCGGGGGCTGCAGGGTGATTCAATCCCTAATACTGGCAGGGCCGGGGGCTGCAGGGTGATTCAATCCCGATACTGGCAGGGCCGAGGGCTGCAGGGTGATTCAATCCCGATACTGGCAGGGCCGGGGGCTGCAGGGTGATTCAATCCCGATACTGGCAGGGCCGAGGGCTGCAGGGTGATTCAATCCCGATACTGGCAGGGCCGGGGGCTGCAGGGTGATTCAAGCCCGATACTGGCAGGGCCGGGGGCTGCAGGGTGATTCAATCCCTAATACTGGCAGGGCCGGGGGCTGCAGGGTGATTCAATCCCGATACTGGCAGGGCCGGGGGCTGCAGGGTGATTCAATCCCTAATACTGGCAGGGCCGGGGGCTGCAGGGTGATTCAATCCCGATACTGGCAGGGCCGGGGGCTGCAGGGTGATTCAATCCCAATACTGGCAGGGCTGGGGGCTGCAGGGTGATTCAATCCCGATACTGGCAGGGCCGAGGGCTGCAGGGTGATTCAATCCCTAATACTGGCAGGGCCGGGGGCTGCAGGGTGATTCAATCCCGATACTGGCAGGGCCGGGGGCTGCAGGGTGATTCAATCCCTAATACTGGCAGGGCTGGGGGCTGCAGGGTGATTCAATCCCGATACGGGCAGGGCCGGGGGCTGCAGGGGGATTCAATCCCGATACTGGCAGGGCCGAGGGCTGCAGGGTGATTCAATCCCAATACTGGCAGGGCCGAGGGCTGCAGGGTGATTCAATCCCAATACTGGCAGGGCCGGGGGCTGCAGGGTGATTCAATCCCGATACTGGCAGGGCCGGGGGCTGCAGGGTGATTCAATCCCTAATACTGGCAGGGCCGGGGGCTGCAGGGTGATTCAATCCCGATACTGGCAGGGCCGAGGGCTGCAGGGTGATTCAATCCCGATACTGGCAGGGCCGGGGGCTGCAGGGTGATTCAATCCCAATACTGGCAGGGCCGGGGGCTGCAGGGTGATTCAATCCCGATACTGGCAGGGCCGGGGGCTGCAGGGTGATTCAAGCCCGATACTGGCAGGGCCGGGGGCTGCAGGGTGATTCAAGCCCGATACTGGCAGGGCCGGGGGCTGCAGGGTGATTCAAGCCCGATACTGGCAGGGCCGGGGGCTGCAGGGTGATTCAATCCCTAATACTGGCAGGGCCGGGGGCTGCAGGGTGATTCAATCCCTAATACTGGCAGGGCCGGGGGCTGCAGGGTGATTCAATCCCGATACTGGCAGGGCCGGGGGCTGCAGGGTGATTCAATCCCGATACTGGCAGGGCCGGGGGCTGCAGGGTGATTCAATCCTGATACTGGCAGGGCCGGGGGCTGCAGGGTGATTCAATCCCGATACTGGCAGGGCCGGGGGCTGCAGGGTGATTCAATCCCGATACGGGCAGGGCCGGGGGCTGCAGGGTGATTCAATCCCCAATACTGGCAGGGCCGGGGGCTGCAGGGTGATTCAATCCTGATACTGGCAGGGCCGGGGGCTGCAGGGTGATTCAATCCCGATACTGGCAGGGCCGGGGGCTGCAGGGTGATTCAATCCCGATACGGGCAGGGCCGGGGGCTGCAGGGTGATTCAATCCTGATACTGGCAGGGCCGGGGGCTGCAGGGTGATTCAATCCCTAATACTGGCAGGGCCGGGGGCTGCAGGCTGATTCAATCCCTAATACTGGCAGGGCTGGGGGCTGCAGGGTGATTCAATCCCTAATACTGGCAGGGCCGGGGGCTGCAGGGTGATTCAATCCCGATACTGGCAGGGCCAGGGGCTGCAGGGTGATTCAATCCTGATACTGGCAGGGCCGGGGGCTGCAGGGTGATTCAATCCCAATACTGGCAGGGCCGGGGGCTGCCTACGTACTTTGCTTTGTTCAGAATTAAGACCCTAGTTTCAGACTTAACTAAATCACTCTCAAACTCAATATAAAATTCTATCATATTATGATCACTGCACCCCAGAGGCTCCTTTACTACAAGGTTACTAATCTCATTGCACAATACTAGATCTTAAATAGCCTGTTCTCTAGTTGGTTCTATCTTGAATGCATTCCATGAACTCGTCCTCTGCACTATTGCTGAAAATTTGGTTTGCCCAGTCTACATGAAAATTGAAGTCCCCATGATTACTGCATTACCCTTGTTACATGCACTTCTAATTTCCTGATTTATACTGTGCCTGACACCACAACTATTGTTAGGGAGCCTATAAACTACACCAACCAATGTTTTCTGCCCCGTTGTCTTAGCTCCACCCAAAGTGATTCTACATCTTGTTTTTCTGAGGTAAGATCCTTTCTCTCTGCTGTCTTTATTCGATCATTTATCAGGGCCACCGCCACCTCCACCCCCCGCCCCCCACCCCGCGTCCTTTTCCATTCTGCCTATCTCTTCTAAAAGTTAAGTATCCTGGAATAATAAGTTCCCAAGTCCCAACCTTGTTAACTCTGCAACCACATCTCCGTAATGGCTATTAAATCAAACCCATTTATTTCTATCTGTGCTATTAATTCATCTATTTTGTTGCGAATGCTTTGCGCATTCGGATATAGTGCCTTTAGTTTTAACTTTTTTTCTATTTTTTCCTGACGTCACCTTAGTCACTGATGCTCTATTACCTTTGTTAAGCTCTCTGTCCCTTCCTGAACCACTCTACTTATTTTTACCCACATTAAAAGGGTTTGGTACATTGAAGGCTATCCTAGTTTGTAATGTGCGAGAGCCCCTGGTTTCAGAGTGCCTCATATTTTTTACAATCTAAGTGGATTGGGACCGTCAATAAGTGTCCGTTTTTTGGGAGCGCTGTTTATACAGGTTTCACTGTAAGATGAAAAACACATTTATCTGGCTCAGGTCACAAATATTATTGTCACACTAGGGTAAGAGTGGGTATAACGCAGTGAGTTAACTCCGATAAAAGTGAGACATTCAAGCACTTATGGAAGAGACAGATTCCACTGAACCCAAGAATCTATGGCCGACCTGAATTTGTAACACCCATGAGGACTAAGGCAGCAGCAGTCAACATCAGTGCAATCAATGCTGAACCCACTCAGCCAATTCAAACTAGCAAGTCATTCTGCAGACAAGACTTAGTCACATGCAGGAAATTAAAATACACTTCAAACAAACTTTGGAGGCACCAATAGAAACATGTTACTCCATTAGCTTCTCTTCTAAAAACAAACCCAGGAATTTCATCCACTAAACTCAAAGCAAATGTTGATATGAACTACAAACTCCAGCATCTAAACATGCAGCTTTCACATCCTTCCTACTGATAATTACAACTAATACAACTAATACTAGGGAAAACAGCACCTTTGAAGTATTAGCCTGCCAGCTGTATTCCTCTCCTCTCGAAAATATGTACTGAATGAAAATACGTAAACAGTGAGGAGGATAGCAGCAGACTGCAGGGGGACATAGACAAACTGGTGTGATGAGCAGACACATGGCAGATGAAATTTAATGCAGATAATGAATTTCAATATAGATAAGGCTTCTTCAGCAGCACCTCCCAAACCCGCGGCCTCTTCCACCTAGAAGGACAAGGGCAGCAGGCGCATGGGAACACCACCACCTCCAAGTTCCTCTAAAAGTCACACACCATCCTGACTTAGAAGTATATAGCCGATCCTTCATCGTCACTGGGTCAAAATCCTGGAACTCCCTCCCTAACAACACTGTGGGAGTGTTATGTTCATTAATAACTAGTTGTTTTCATTATGAACAGCTAGCTTCTAGCTAGTCACTTTATTCATGCCATGTGGACTTCTACAGCATCCATCTTGACTAATGTTGACTACTACATTACAAGAGTGTTTACACTTAAAGTACTTAATTGGCTGTAAAGCACTTTGGGACGTCCTGATGTTGTGAAAGGCGCTATATAAATGCAAGTCTTTCTTTCTTACTTACTAAAAGTAGCAACGCAGGTTAATAAGGCCATAAAAAAGCAAACCAAGTACTGGGATTCATTTCTAGAGGGACAGAATTGAAAAGTGGAGAAGTTATGTTAAACTTGTATCGAAGGAATAGAAGGATACGCTGATAGGGTTGGATGAATTAAGGTGGGAGGAGGCTTGTGTGGAGCATAAACACCAGCATAGGCCTGTTGGGTCGAATGGCCTGTTTCTGCGCTATAGACTATGTAGCTCTATGTAAAGAAGTTTGAAGTGATGCATTTTGGAAGAATGAAGAGAGGCAGTATGAACTAAATGGTGCAATTTTAAAGGGGCTGCAGGAGCAGAGACCCAAGGGCTCACATACACAAAACTTTGAAGGTGGCAGGACAAGTTGATAAGGCAGTTGAAAAGTATGCCAGGGATAAGGGGCTTCATTTATGTGGGGAGGCTAGTGATGCTGGGATTGTTCTCCTTCGAGCAGAGAAGGTTAAGGGGAAATTTAATTGAGGTGTTCAAAAGTGAGGGGTTTTGATAGACTAAATAAGGAGAAACTGTCTCCATTGGCAGGAGGGTCAGTAACCAGAGGACACAGATTTAAGGTAATTGGCAAAAAAAAACTGGGGGGGGGTGGTGGTCTGGAATGCGCTGCCTGAAAGGGCGGTGGAAGCAGATTCAATAGTAACTTTCAAAACAGAATTGGATAAATACTTAGAGGAAAAAATTGCAGGGCTACGGGGAAAGAGCAGGGGTGTGGGACGAATTAAAGAGCTCTTTCAAAGAGCCGACACAGGCACGATGGGCCAAGTGGCCTCCTGACGTGCTGTATCGTTCTATAACCAGGCCCAGAAAAACCTGGCACCGGCAAAGAAACTAAAATTAGAACAGTGAGAAACCAAGCTGTATATTGCTAACCCCAAGCGAAGCAGGCCATCAAAACCGTACCAAACATCAAACCAAATCTGATCTAGTTTGATTTAGGAATCTAAGACAGAGAAAACACCTCAAAATCTCATGATGAAAATAAAGTAAAGTACAGTCCTTCCTAAAGAGAAAATTGCTGATTCCAGCAGTTTCCCTAATCAATGTCGCACAAATGTCAACAGCACAAACAGGCTGTCAGCAGAAAACAAACATCCTGCCTGGATCGCTCACATCCTTCTCCCTCTTCTCATAAAGGTATTGGGCCAGAAATTCGCGGCCAAAGGCGTGAGTGCGCTCGGGGTACTCACGCATCTGGCCGTTGGAAATGCCGGCGTTCAGCATGAACAGCGCATGCGGGGAACGCCGGCATTTCCAGACCTCGAGCGCGTGCGACTGCACAGGCAGCGCTTGCGCAGTGAACTTCGTAGATTTCATTCATGAAATCCGTGAGGGTAAGTCCTCAGAAGTTACACTTGAAAAAAGCAAGTGTAAAGTGGTTCATTGGCTGCGGAGGAAGAAACATTTTATCGTGGAGCTTCTGAAATGCAATATTTTTGTTTGGGAAAGGGAGGGAAGTTATTTTAAGAAATTTTAAGTAAGTTTTAAAGTTAAAATTTTTTTTATTTTTTTTTATTTTTTAAAAAAGGGTTTTCAGAACGGTAGGTAGAAGGAGCAATTGTGGCTGTGTGAATGGAATGTGAGAATGAGTTATGTATGTATGTCCACATATATTCCTTTACGTATATGTATGTATGTTTTATATTCCTTTACTAATGTGTATGAATGTATGTTTTTAATTATGATTTTCCAATAAGTTACTTTCTCTGAAAGTCATAATTAAATAATACATTCATACACATAAGTAAAGGAATATATACATAACACGCAAAGGAATATATACAGACATACATACTTTCAGAAGCTCCACGATAAGAAATATCTTCCTCCGCAGCCTCTGGAGCAACTGTACCCATGCTTTTTTCATGTGTAAGTTGTAAGGACTTGACCTCACTGAAAGCAGTAATGAAAGCGGCGAATTATACTGCGCACGCGCTGCCTGTGCAGTCGCACGCATTCTGCCTCTGAACCCCTTCGTTCAGAGGACAGGAAATGCCGGTTTTCCCCAAAAGCACTGTGCATGCTGAAAACCAGCATTTCATCCGGCCAGATGCGTAAGTACCCCGACCGTACTCGCGCAGTTGGAAGGGAATTACTGGGCCAACATTTTACATATCATTAAAATGAAAAATTTAACAATTGCACGACTTGCCCCCTCGCATCTGCGACTGAGGGCCCAAGGAGGTGCATTGCGCAAGAGGTCATCATCGTACGTATCCTCACACTGTTCCCTTTGGGGAACTGTATGAAGTGGTGGAAGGATTTATGGCGGTGATTAACGCTCATTCCGTGACCGTAACCATCTTTGAACCAGCCATTAGGGTGGTTAGTCCTATGGCGGGAGGGTTTTACGGGCTCCCACAACCCATCTGAGGGGGGGGGGGGGGGCCACCAACACCCACGGACGCCAGTATCCCGCTGGATGTCCACCCAGAATTTAAAGTTGGAACTCCGACTCCACTTACCGGGACTGTCTGGAGTGGGGTTCAAAACCCTACTCCTTCTGGCCCAGCGGCGGGGATGCTTACTGCTACGCAAAAGGCCCACTCCGCACAAAAGGTGACACCCATATGTTTCCTGTGCCTTTTCCCTCCCCGTGACTGGAGCCCTATGCTGCCATTTCACGTTGCTAATCGGATTGGGCCTTTGCCATAGCGGTAGGATCCCCGCCGCTGGGCCAGATCAGGGTAGGGTTTCGAACCCCGCTCCAGACAGTCCCGGCAAGTGGAGTCGGAGCTCCGGCTCTAAATTCTGGGTTGACATCCAGTGGGATATTTGCGTCCGTGGGTGTGGGTGGCCCCCCCTCCTTGTATAGCTTGTGGGAGCCCGTAAAACCCTCCCGCCATAGGACTAACCGCCCTAATGGCTGGTTCAAAGATGGTTACGGTCACGGAATGAGCGTTAATCATGGCCATAAATCCTTCCACCACTTCATACAGTTCCCCAAAGGGAACAGTGTGAAGACACGTATGACGACGACATTGCTAAATAAATAAATGGAATTTTAAAAATTCTTTTAGGGCTTTTAAAAGTCTTTAAATTGCTTTAATTCTGTTTAAAACTACTTCAGATTACTCAAAATAATGTAAACATTTTAAAAAGTTTATAAAAGTTACCAAAATCTTCAAAAAACTTCCAAAAACCTATTTAAACTGCTGCTTTGCATGTAAAAATGCTTAGCAGCTTGACAGAAACATTGGGGGCGTGTCCAGTGAAACTGAGACCTCAAGGGGCGTGTCTCACTTGCACTGCACGCTCCTGGCTTCGCGCCGGCTGCACTCCTGGGCGGCGTGACGTCATACGCTGCCCGGGATTCTTCTTCTGGAAACACCAATTCCAGGCGTCCCTGGAGCTGATCGGCAGTAGCGCGGGGTAAGTGCAGAAACGGGGCTGCAAGCCCCGTTCACCAATTTCTGGCCCATGGACTCTTGCTCGGTGCAGTTCAAAGGATGCCGATTGCCGTTCAATATCTCACCCAAATGGCCATTCTTCACTCAGGCAGTGAACATTCAACAGTGAGAAGCATCACAGCCAACTCCAACCCTGCCTTCACATAACACCACTTTCTAGCAGTGCTCACTGGTTAGAACGAAAGAACTTGCATTTCTATAGCACCTTTCACAAACTCAGGACATCCCAAAGCGCTTTACAGCCAATTAAATACCGATGTAATATCGGGAAATTCAGCAGCCAATTTACGCACATCAAGATCTCACAAACAACAATATGATGACGACCAGATAATCTGTTTTTGGTGATGTTGAATGAGGATAAATATTGGCTAGGACACCGGGGAGAAACATAGAAAATAGGAGGAGTAGGCCATTCGGCCCCTCGAGCCTGCTCCGCCATTCAATGAGATCATGGCTGATCATCCAAATTCAGTACCCTGTCCCTGCTTTCTCCCCATATCCCTTGATCCCTTTAGCCTTAAGAAATATATCTAACTCCTTCTTGAATATATTTAACGAACTGGCCTCCGCCGCCCTCTGTGGCAGAGAATTCCACAGGTTCACCACTCTCTGGGTGAAGAAATTCCTCATCAGTCTTAAATGGCTTACCCCTTATCCTTAGACTATGACCCCTGGTTCTGGACTCCCCGGCCATCGGAAACATCCTTCCTGCATCTAGTCTGTCCAGGCCTGACAGAATGTTATAGGTTTCGATGAGATCCCCTCTCAATCTTCTAAACTCCAGTGAGTATAAGCCCAATCGACACAATCTCTCCTCGTACGTCATTCCTGCCATCCCAGGTATCAGCCTGGTGAATCTTCGCTGCACTCCTTCCATGGCAAGAATGTCCTTCCTCAGATAAGGCGACCAAAACTGCACACAATACTCAAGGTGTGGTCTCACCAAGGCCCTGTACAACTGTAGCAAGACATCCTTGTTCCTGTACTCGAACCCTCTCGCTACAAAGGCCAACATACCATTTGCCTTCTTAACCACCTGCTGCACCTGCATGCTTACCTTCAGCGACTGGTGCACAAGGACACCCAGGTCTCTCTGCACCTCCCCTTCTCCCAATCTATTGCCATTCAAATAATAATCTGCCTTCCTGTTTTTGCCACCAAAGTGGATAACCTCACATTTATCCACATTATAGTGCATTTGCCATGTTTCTGCCCAATCACCCAACCTGTCCAAATCGTACTGGAGTTTCACGACATCCTCCTCACAGCATACCCTCCCACCCAGCTTTGTGTCGTCTGCAAATTTGGAGATATTACATCGAATTTTTTTAATTGTTCTTTATTCATTGATGGGATGTGGGCGTTGCTGGCTGGCTAGGCCTGCATTTAGTGCCCATCCCTAATTGCCCTCGAGAAGATGGTGGTGAGCTGCCTTCTTGAACCGCTGCAGTCCATATGGTGTAGGTACGCCCACAATGCTGTTAGGAAGGGAGTTCCAGGATTTTGGCCCGGCGATACAGGTCCAAGTCAGGATGGTGTGTGGCTTGGAGGGGAACTTGTAGGTGGTGATGTTCCCATGCGTCTGCTGCCCATTTCCTTCTAAGTGGTAGAGGTCGCGGGTTTGGAAGGTGCTGTTGAAGGAGCTTTGGCGAGTTGCTGCAGTGCATCTTGTAGATGGTACACACTGCAGCCACAGTGCGCCGGTGGTGGAGGGAGTGAATGTTGAAGGTGGATGGAGTGCCAATCAAGCAGATCATTAATATATATTGTGAACAGCTGGGGTCCTAGGACCGATCCTTGTGGTACCCCACTAGTCACTGCCTGCCACTCGGAAAACAACCCGTTTATTCCAACTCTTTGCTTTCTATCCGCCAACCAGTTCTCTATCCAAGTCAATACCTTGCCCCCAATCCCATGTGCCTTAATTTTGCACGCTACTCTCTTATGCGGGACCTTATCGAAAGCCTTCTGAAAGTCCAAATACACCACATCCACTGTGTACTGTCCTCCCTACGTGTATGTGTCTGTACGCAGTTAGACAGCCAGCCAAACTCCTTTCAATAGCGACATGAGAGTCAGGATGTACCGTCCAAGCTCCGGTGTTTAATAATGCCACACTTGCATGAGGTCAATGAAACAATACAAATCAGTTGCATTGGGTTGGAGTAAAAAGGCAATGCTTTCGAAGGCGTAACAATGTAAGATTACAGTGGATTAACTTGCAGCACGTTCCATGCTGTGGTGTGACCTCCATGTTTTCTATCACTATACTACTTTCTGTTGAGTGACCCTACTGGTCATTTCCCTTTAGTGCCACCTACTGACGGCAACAAAACAAACTCCTGCAATTATAAGGCAGAACACACTGGTTCTCCCTTATCTATTTTACCAGTTACATCCTCAAAAAATTCCAGTAGATTAGTCAAGCACGATTTACCTTTTGTAAATCCATGTTGACTTTGTCCAATCCTGTCACTGCTTTCCAAGTGCTCTGCTATTACATCTTTTAGAATGGACTCTAGCATTTTCCCCACTACCGAAGTCAGGCTTACTGGTCTATAATTCCCCGCTTTTTCTCTACCACCTTTTTTGAATAGTGGGGTAACATTAGCTACCCTCCAATCCATGGGTACTGTTCCAGAGTCTATCGAGTTCTGGAAGATGATCAGCAATGCATCTACTATTTCTAGGGCCACTTCCTTAAGTACCCTAGGATGTAGATTATCAGGCCTTGGGGATTTATCGGCCTTCAATCCCGTCAACTTCCCCAACACCATTTCCCTACAAATACTGATTTCTTTCAGTTCCTCCCTCATTAGTCCCTATGTTCCCCGACATCTCTGGGAGGTTATTTGTGTCCTCCTTTGTGGAGACAGAACCAAAATATGTATTTATTTGGTCTGCCATTTCTTTGTTCCCCATTATAAATTCCCATGATTCTGACTGTAAGGGACCTACGCTTGTCTTCACCAATCTTTTTCTCTTCACATATCTATAAAAGCTTTTACAGTCAGTTTTTATATTCCCTGCAAGCTTACTTTCATAATCTATTTTCCCCCTCTTAATTAATCCCTTTGTCCTCCTTTGCTGAATCCTAAACTGCTCCCAATCCTCAGGTTTGCTGCTTTTTTTGGCCAATTTATATGTCCTCTCTTTGGATCTTATGTTATCCCTAATTTCCTTTGTTAGCCACGGTTGAGTCACCTTTTTTGATTTATTTTTATGCCAAACTGGGATAAACAAATTCTGTAGTTCATCCATGCGATCTTTGAATGTTTGCCATTGCCTATCCACCGTCAACCCTTTGAGTGACATTACCCAATCAATCCTACCCAACTCGCGTCTCATACCATCATAGTTTCCTTTATTTAAATTCAGGACCTTAGTCTCGGAGTCAACTACTTCACTCTCCATCTTAATGAAGAATTCTATCATATTATGATCGCTCCAACCCAAGGGGCCTCGCACAACAAGATTGCTAATTAATCCTTTCTCGTTACATAATACCCAGTCTAAGATGGCCTGATCCCTAGTTGGTTCCTCGACATATTGGTCCAGGAAACCATCCCGTATACACTCCAGGAATTCCTCCTCCACAGTATTGTTACTAATTTGGTTAGCCCAATCTATATGTAGATTAAAGTCACCCATGATGACTGCTGTGCCCTTATTGCACGCTTCTCTAATTTCCCTTTTAATGCCATCCCCAACCTCTGCATTACTGTTTGGGGGTCTATACACCACTCCCACTAATGTTTTCTGCCTCTTGGTATTTCTCAGTTCTACCCATACAGATTCCACATCATCAGAGCCAATATCTTTCCTTACAATTGTGTTAATCCCTTCTTTAACCAGCAATGCTACCCCACCTCCCTTTCCTTTTTGCCTATCTTTCCTGAATATTGAATACCCCTGGATGTTGAGTTCCCAGCCTTGGTCCCCCTGGAGCCATGTTTCCGTAATCCCAATCATATCATATTCATTTACCTCTATTTGTGCTGCTAATTCATCCACCTTGTTACGGATGCTCCTTGCATTAAGACACAAAGCCTACAGGCTTGTTTTTTTAATGCTCTTAGACCTTTTAGAATTATTATTTACTGTGGCCATGTTTGTTTTAAACCCTTGATTTCTCTGATTGCCATCTTTGTTTTTCTCCTTCCTGTCTTTTGCTTCTATCCTTGTTTCCCTTTCCTTTGTCTCCCTGCTCAGGTTCCCAACCCCCTGCCATTTTAGTTTAAACCCTCCCCCACAGCACTAGCAAACACTCCCCCAAGGACATCGGAGAACTCCTGCTCTTCATCAAAATAGTGCCATGGGATCTTTTACGTCCACCCGAGAGAGCAGACGGGGCCTCGGTTTAACATCTCATCTGAAAGACAGCACCTCCAACAGTGCAGCGCTCCCTCTGTACTACACTGAAGTATCAGCCTGGATTATGGGCTCAAGTCTTTGGAGTGGAACGTGAACCCACAACCTTGTGACGACTTCTTCTTTCATATGGTCGTAGCAAAGCAAATCAGATGTCAATATCTAAATCAGATATCCAGGCCAAAGCTTCTGGTGTAACAGTGTGGATATCTTGTAGGCTGCCTGTGAATTTCCTCTGAGGGCAGTGCTCAATGATGTGCTCCAGGGTCTGAGTCGGAGTTCCACAGTCGCATGATGGGGATGCTTTAATCTTCCATCTATGGAGAAGGTGGCAGTATCTACCATGAGGCGGTTGGTGGTTGTCCACTGTTTGCGAGGAAGGTTTGATCCTTCAGGCTGTACTATGGGCTCCTCTATAAGGAATCCTTTCCTTATGTTGCAGTTCTTCCCAGCATTTCGCCATTGGTCATCAAGGCTGAGGGGAGATCGCTAAAGGGCTTTGGTGACGGTCCAAAATGGCCTTCTAGATTTGAGACGAGTTGGTGATAGTTTGTTCAAGTCGGCCTGGATTGGCATGTCTGGTGTAGTGGTTGTATTCTCTGGAGACTGCATATGCGCGGTGTAGGTGTGATGTTTGCAAGCACGGGCAGCCAAGCTGTTGGTGTCGATAAAAGTGTACCGGTGATAATTCTCATAGTAGAATTCAGCTGGGCATCAACGGATTTGACATGCGGACTCGATAGCCATGCCGGAGAGCAGTACTTTGCTGTAGAGTACACCAGGGCGAGTGCTGGTGTACGGAGGGTTTGAGCGTCTACTCCCCATGTGGATCCTTGTGACTCAGAGGCGAGAGTACGCCACTGATCTAATGCTGACACCTTGTACTGATTAGGAACACGATTTCTGGCTGACTTTTTTCCCCTCCCAACCCAAGGGGATTGTGCCAGCCCAGCTGCTGCCTTAGCTGAGATCAGCTATCCGTGTACAAACAGGAACTGAGCCAGGAAGCTTCCTTGTATGTATGGTTTAGTACCATATCAGGTGGTGCCCACGCCCACTAAGTGGTCAAGGAAACGCAGACTCATAGTCGGCCACCCACCACCCAATTCCCCTGTAACTCTAACATTACACACAGTAGCTTCAGTTCCCCTCACCCAATCTCCAGACTGCACTCTACAGCCCTCTGGACTCAACAGAGATCAACAATTTCAGATCATAACCTCGGCCCCTTATATATATATTTTTTATCCACACTTTTTTTTGGCCTTTTTTTCTTCCCTCCCACATGGCAGCTGTCCTTCATTCTGCCAGCGCAATTCACACCTCAGCTGGAGCCATCCTTTGTTCCTTAACCTGTCCCATTACCACCTCCTCTCGCCTTGAATATCTCTTAATCTCTCCTGCTTTCTATCCCATCACTGACCTTCCCTTTTGTTCTTGCATCCCCTCCCCCTTTCCCAGCCCCTAAACTTGCTTTCCATTTCCTGCTTGTTTCCAGTTCTGATGAAAGGTCTTTGACCTGAAACGTTAGCTCTGTTTCTCTCTCCACGGATGCTGCCTGGCCTGCTGAGTTTTTCCAACGTTTTCTGTTGTTATTTCGGAATTCCAGCATCCGCAGTATTTTGCTATTGTACATTAATATGTATTAGGTACCAAAGAGCAAAAGCTCCACAACACCATTCAGAGTTAGGCAGTAGTGAACACAAGCCAGAACCATGAAGCACAATACTGGTATAAAGAGGAACGTCACCTGTGCTTATCTACTTCCATACAAGAAACAGATCGAAGCAAAAATACTGCCCGATTTAAAGCTGCTAATATCTAGTATTATTTCACTAACTCACTATTTAACAAACCATTTTAAAATAGTGCAATGGAGATACAAGTAATAAAGTGCACTGTCACGTCACACAGAATCACAGAATCCCCACAGTGCAGATAGAGGCCATTTCAGCCCATCGAGCCTGCACCGACACATATCCCACCCTATCCCCGTAACCCCACGTATTTAATCCCCTAACACTAAGGGTCAATTTTATCATAGCCAAATCAACCTAACCCGCACATCTTTGGACTGTGGGAGGAAACCGGAGCACCCGGAGGAAACCCACGCAAACACAGGGAGAATGTGCAAACTCCACATAGACAGTCACCCGAGGCCGGATTTGAACCCGGGTCCCTGGCGCTATGAGGCAACAGTGCTAACCACTATGCCACCGTGCAGTAATATAAAGTACCATTCAAAAAATAACATATATACAAGTAAAATTCTGGTACAGGCTGTTCTAGATACAATGGGGGAATGGGCCAGTGTGTGGCATACATTCTTTAATTAATGTAGATAAACGCAGTGTGTTATATCTGGGTCTGGGTAATTCCAGGAATGTGTATCCCATGCAGGGGTATCCAATTGAGGTGGCAAAGAAAGAGAGGGACATGGGAGTCATAGCTGACAAAGTCCCACAACCTATTTCATGAGGTCATAGGGAGAGTGAACAGGGTGTTAGGGTGCATAGATAGTTCAGTATCAGACCAGAAACTTAGCTTGTACAACACCTTAGTATGGCTACATCTAAAATACTCTATCCTATTTTGGTCCCCTCACACGGTGGGGATATTAAGGCCCTGGAGAAGATCCAGAGGAGGGCAACCAGACTGATACCTATCTCAGGTTCTTAGCTATAGGAAAGGCTCAAGAAACTTTTTTTTCCAGCAAAGGTAGATTTTGAGGTGATATGATTGTGGTTTTCAAATGATGAAGGGAATAGACTTGGTTTAGGTGGATAGGCTATTTGAGATAGGCCGGGAAAACCAAAGGGCAAGAGTATAGAATACCAAAACATAGAGTGAGGTTAGATGCCAGAAAGTGAAGTATTTCTTTTCAGTGTCACTGCCCTCTGGATATGTTACAACAACAACTTGCATTTATATAGTGCCTTTAAGATTACAAAACATCCCCAGACATGCAGTGAGTATGGATTCACTGCAGTCCTCTAAAAGGGAGCTGAATAAGGACATCTCAAGTTATAGGGCGAGGGGTAGTTGTAATTATTGATGTGCGTTATTGCAGTCTTGTGCTTGACTGCCTTCAGGCGTCAGAGAGAAATTTCCCCCAGTTTAAAGCTTTTCCCTCGGAGATTGTGTGACTGCAGAGGACAGATGTGAAGGGTATTCTGATGGTGCATGTGGACTGCACCACGTCTAGCTTGTTGGACCAGTTGATCTTGCTCATACATATTGATGTGTGGGAGATGATAACAGACTGTATTTTAATCAAGCTTTCCTACAGCATTTGTCACTTTTCCTCATCAACTGAACTACTAACTGGAATCCTCTCCATCGCTCGCAGAATGGATTCTCCACCGTTTGAATAAGGCCTCAGTTTGTCCTGAAAAGTTGGCAGCCCTCAAAGTAGAAAAGTCACCCGATCCAGATGCGATGCATCCTTGGTTGCTGAAGGAACGAAGGGTGGAAATTGCAGAGACTCTGGCCACAATCTTCCAATCCTCCTTAGATATGGGAGTGGTGCCAGAGGACTGGAGGATTGCAAATGTTACACCCCTGTTCAAAAAAGGCGAGAGGGATAAACTCAGCAATGACTGGCCAGTCAGCCTAACGTCGGCGGTGGGGAAACTTTTAGAGACAATAATCCAGGACAAAATTAATTGGCATTTGGAAAAGTATAGGCTAATAAATGAAAATCAGCACTGATTTGTTAAAGGCAAATCGTGTTTGACTGAGTTGATTGAGTTCTTTAATGAAGTAACGGAGAGGACTGATGAAGGTAGCATGGTTGATGTTGTGTATATGGACTTTCAAAAGGCATTTCTCAAAGTACCACATATTCTGCTCGTTAGCAAAATTAAAGCCCATGGGATTAAAGGGACAGTGGCAGCATGGATAAAAAATTGGCTAAGGGACAGAAAGCAGAGAGTAGTGGTGAACGGTTGTTTTTCAGACTGGAGGAAAGTGTAGGACCATTACTCTTTTTGATATATATTAATGTCATGGACTTGGGTATACAGAGCATAATTTCAAAGTTTGCAGATGACAAGAAACTCGGAAATGTAGTAAACAGTGAGGAGGATAGTAACAGACTTCAGGAGGACATAGACAGACTGGTGAAATGGGCAGACACATGACAGATGAAATTTAATGCAGAGAAGTGTGAAGTGATGCATTTTGGAAGGAAGAATGAGGAGAGGCAATATAAACTAAATGGTACAATTTTAAAGGGGTTGCTGGAACAGAGACACCTGGGGTGCACGTACACAAATCTCTGAAGGTGGCAGGAGAAGTTGAGAAGGTTGTTAAAAAAGCATATGATATCCTTGGCTTTATGAATAGAGGCACAGAGTACAGAAACAAGGAAGTTATGCTAAACCTTTATGAAACACTAGTTAGGCCTCAGCTGGAGTATTGTGTTCAATTCTGGGCACCACACTTTAGGAAGGATGTCAAGACCTTGGAGAGGGTGCAGAGGAGATTTACTGAAATAATACCAGGAATGAGGGATTTCAATCATGTGGAGAAACTGGGGTTGTTCTCCTTAGAGCAGAGAAGGTTATGGGGAGATTTGATAGAGGTGTTCAAAATCATGAGGGGTTTTGATAGAGTAAATATGGTGAAGATGTTTCCTGTGGCAGAAGGGTTGGTAACCAGAGGGCACAGCTTCAAGGTGATTGACAAAAGAACCAGAGGCGAAATGAGGAAAAAAAATTTACGCAGTGAGTTGTTGTGATCTGGAATGCGCTGCCTGAAAGGGTGGTGGAAACAGCTTCAATAATAACTTTCAAAGGGGAATTGGATAAATTCTTGAAGGGGAAAAATTTGCAGGGCTATGGGGAAAGAGCAGAGGAGTGGGTCGAACTGGATAGCTCTACCAAAGAGCCGGCACAGGCACGATGGGCCGAATGGCCTCCTTATGTGCTGTATCATTCTATAATCAGACAGCAGGCATAACAGGGAACTCTGACTGGAGAAAAACATACATCTCAAAGGTTATCAGGACACATTTCATCGGGTGATGCCACTGACACCAGGCTTTTGCCAAGTCTATCCCAAACACGTTGGCTTGTAACGACCATTCGGATAATGCTTCTGACGACACTGTAATTCAGTCTGTGTGTATATCCTGTTCAGCAGGTATTCAGTGCCAGATTAGAGGAAGATAATAAAAACAATATCCTATTTCAAGCTCTGTACCTGTATCTAGGGAAAAGGGTTGGGCCAGTAGAGAGTAAATGGACATGCATGGCTTCAGAGTGGTGTTTGGCATGGTTACAAAATGCTCAGGTTTAGTGCGAGCACTCAGACAAACATACAGTTTCATTTGTGAAACTATATGTTCACCACGTTCTTCAACACTTTGGTTTGTTAAAAAGTAAGTTGCACTGGTAGGTTGGCCTCATTCATTCATTGTCCAACCTGCCCTCTAAGAAAATGCAAAGGCTCTGTGAGAAAAATTGTGAACTACTTTATGTAGGAAACTACAGGCACAACCCTGCCCCCTACCAACCTGGAACACAGCACATGGGATATTAGGACAACTACTGCTCTCTGTTAACTGTATTTATTTTTCAACAACCTTTAAACATTTATCAGATTGTGTGCTAAGAGTGGCTGGATGACCGCCTGCAACTCTCTTATCAGGGAGTCAGTGTGTTTGAAACAAAGCTTTATTTATAGCCATTAAAACAATAATCAGTGAAAAGGAAACTGCCACTGTAATACCACAGACAGACAGACTGGTGAAATGGGCGGACACGTGGCAGATGAAATTTAATGCAGAGGAGTGTGAAGTGATGCATTTTGGAAGGAAGAATGAAGAGAGGCAATATAAACTAAATGGTACAATTTTAAAGGGGGTGCAGGAACAGAGACACCTGGGGGTTCACATGCATAAGAGTACAACAGCAAGGAAGTGATGCTGAACCTTTATAAATCACCGGTTAGGCCTCAGCTGGAGTATTGTGTCCAATTCTGGGCACCACACTTTAGGAAGGAGGTCACGGACTTGGAGAGGGTGCAGAAGAGATTTACTAGAATGGTACCAGGGATGAGGGACTTCAGTTATGTGGAGAGATTGGAGAAGCTGGGATTGCTCTCCTTACAGCAGAAAAAGTTAAGAGGAGATTTGATAAAGGTGTTCAAAATTGTGAGGGGTTTTGATAGAGTAAATAAGGAGAAACTGTTTCCAGTGGCAGGAGGGTCAGTAACCAGAGGACACAGATTGAAGGGAATTGGCAAAAGAAGCTGAGGGGAAATCTTTTTACGCAGCAAGTTGTTGTGATCTGAATTGCACTGCCTGAAAGGGTGGTGGAAGCCGATTCAATAAAGAATTGGATATATACTTCAAAAAGAAACATTGCAGAGCTATGGGGAATGAGGTGAGTGGGACTAATTGGATAGCTCTTTCAAAGAGTCAGCATAAGCATGATGGGCCAAATGGCCTCCTGCTGTGCTGTATGATTCTATGATTTTTTAAATGTAGATTTGAATCATAGAAATTTACAGCACAGGAGGTCGTCATTCAATCCATTGTGTCCGTGCCGGCCAAAAAAAGAGCTCTCCAGCCTAATCCCACTTTCCAGCTCTTGGTCCGTAGCCCTGTAGGTTACGGCACTTCAAGTGCATATCCAAGTACTTTTTAAATGTGATGAGGGTTTCTGCCTCTACCACCCTTTCAGGCAGTGAGTTCCAGACCCCCACCACCCTCTGGGTGTAAAAAGTTCTCAACTCCCCTTTAATCCTTCTACCAATTACTTTAAATCTATGCCCCCCTGGTTATTAACCCCTCTGCTAAGTGAAATAGGTCCTTTCTATCCACTCTATCTAGGCCCCTCATAATTTTATACACCTCAATCAAGTCTCCCCTCAGCCTCCTCTGTTCCAAAGAAAACAACCCCAGCCTATCCAATCTTTTCTCACAGCTAAAATTCTCCAGTCCTGGCAACATCCTTGTAAATCTCCTCTGCACTCTCTCTAGTGCAATCACATATTTCCTGTAATAAAAACAGAAAATGCTGGAAATACTCAGCAGGTCAGGCAGCATCTGTGAAGAGAGAAACAGAGTTAACGTTTCAGGTCGATGACCCTTTGTCAGAACTGGGTCTTACAGGAACATCTTTCCTGTAATGTGGTGACCAGAACTGTACACTGTACTCCAGCTGCGGCCTAACTAGTGTTTTATACAGTTCAAGTATAACCTCCCTGCTCTTATAGTCAATGCCTCGGCTAATAAAGGAAAGTATCCCATATGCCTTTTTAACCACCTTACCTACCTGACCTGCTACCTTCAGGGATCTGTGGACATGCACCCCAAGGTCCCTCTACACGCCTCAGTATCCTACTATTTATTGTGTATTCCCTTGCCTTGCTAGCCCTCCCCAAATGCATTACCTCACACGTCTCCAGATTGAATTCCATTTGTCACTTTTCTGCCCACCTGACCAGTCCATTGATATCTTCCTGCAGTCTGCAGCTTTCTTCATCACTATCAACCACACGGCCAATTTTGGTATCATCTGCAAACTTCTTAATCATGCCCCCTACATTTAAGTCTAAATCATTGATGTATACCACAAAAAGGGACCTAGTACTGAGCTCTGAGGAACCCCACTGGAAACAGCCTTCCAGTCAAAAAACAAATCCGTCGACCATTACCCTTTGCTTCCTGCCACTGAGCCAATTTTGGATCCAACTTGCCACTTTCCCTTGGATCCCATGGGCTTTTACTTTCGTGACCAGTCTGCCATGCGGCACCTTATCAAAAGCATTGCTAATATCTATATAGACTACAACAAATGTACTACCCTCATCAACCCTCCTTGTTACCTCCTCAAAAAATTCAGTCAGACGCGACCTTCCCTTAACAAATCCATGCTGACTGTTCTTGATTAATCTGTGTCTTTCTAAATGAAGATTTATCCTGTCCCTCAGAACTTATCCCAACAATTTGCCCACCACCGAGGTTAGGCTGACTGGCCTGTAATTACTTGGTCTATCCCTTTCTCCCTTTTTAAACAACGGTACCACGTTAGCAGTCCTCCAGCACCACACCTGCAGCCAGAGAGGATTGAAAAATGATGGTCAGGGCCTCTGCTATTTCTTCCCTTGCTTCTCTTAACAGCCTGGGATACATATCATCTGGGCCTGGGGATTTATCTACTTTCAAAGATGCTAAACCCCTTAATACTTCCTCTCTCACTATGTTTATCTCATCTAATATTTCACACTACTCCTCCTTAACTACAATGTCTGCATCGTTCCTCTCTTTTGTGAAGACAGAGGCAAAGTATTCATTAAGAACTGTACCAATGTCTTCTGCCTCCACACACAAGCATCCTTTTTGGTCTCTAATAGGTCCTACTCTTACTTTAGTTATCCTCTTGCAAAAATTATGCTTCTCTCCCTTCTGAATCTGCACTCAGGTTCCCATCCCCCTGCCAAGCTAGTTTAAACCCTCCCCAACAGCACGAGCAAACCTCCTCGTGATGAAGTTCAACGTTGTAGTTTATACTTGCAGTCGTAGGTTAAAGAAGCAATGTAAACTGAGCAATAGGCAAGGGAACATCAAGCTTGAAAACATTCCTCAAACTATGGCACGTTGGCAATGGGAATCAGTCTGCTTTGCACCCGTCACTATTGCCACATGTTGATCCTTAGTTTGAATTGTAACGTTCTGAGGACAGGTGTGATCAGTGGTACAGTGACACTCTTCTGACATAGATGACATGGCAGCACATGCACCTTGATGACAAGTTGTTCTTATGTGGGCACCTGTCGCTCTCAAATACACAGTATCCTTGTACAGTTCGGCAGTGATTTGGGGGCGGTATGAAGCCTGAATAGAGCCGTTCCATTCTTAAAACCGAAGCTTGCTCATTTTTCCTTAAATATTTTACTTACTTGGATTTTCTAAGTTTACAGACAGCTCCCAAGTCCACAATATTTTTCTAAGAAAATTATCCAACTTTATTGCGCTCCAAAATGAAACAGGTTCTCACCTTGACAATGCTGATTGGTTTCCGAGACAGATGATAAGCAGTGTACAGCAGGAAGGTCAGAATCAGCGTAAATGTTCTGTAGCTGAAAAAAAAATTCTGGAGTTTGTACCTTGTCTTTGTTCCTAACTTTTCCTCCCTTTGCTTAGGTGGCAGAAAGTGTGTATCTGTGCAGCATCAGTGATGGGGGATCACACATCAATGGCCGAGTGTATGCACATGTAGTATCGCACATCAATGTGTACATCACACATTAGTAACAGGACAATAACAACAACTTGCATTTATAGAATGGTGTTAACGTAGTAAAACGTCTCTCGGCACTTCACAGGAGCGACTAACAATCAACGTTAGAAACGGAGCCACATAAGGTGATAGGAAAGAGGTCGGTTTTAAGGATCGTCTTAAAAGGAGGAGAGGTCGAGGTGTTTAGGGATGGGATTTCAGATCTTCGGGTCTAGGTATCTGAAGGCACGGCCACCAATGGTGGAGTGATGGAAATCGGGGACACGCAAGATGGCAGAATTGGAGTGGGTACTGAAGCATAGTGGTTATGTTACTGAACTAATAATCCAGAGGCCGGGACTAATGATCCAGAGACATGAGGTCAAATCCCACCACGGCAGCTGGGGAATTTAAATTCAGTTAATTAAATAAATCTGGAATAAAAAGCTATCAGTAATGGTGACCATGAAACTACCAGATTGGCATAAAAACCCATCTGGTTCACGAACGTCCTTTAGGGAAGGAAATCTGCCGTCCTTACCCGGTCTGGCCTATATGTGACTCCAGACCCACAGCAATGTGGTTGCCCTCTGAAATGGTCCAGCAAGTCACTCAGTTGTACCAAACCGCTACGACAAATTCAGCACTGTGGGAGTGCCTTCACCACAAGGAATGCAGCGGCTCATCACAAGCTTCTCAAGGGCAATTAGAGATGGGCAATAAATGCTGGCCTTGCCAGCGACGCCCACATCCCATGAATGAATTTTTAAAAATCTCAGGGGAGTTGTGGGGCTGGAGGTGGTGACAGAGATAGGGAGGGGTGAGGCCATGGAGGGATTTGAAAACAAGGATCAGAATTTTAAAATCAAGCCATTGCCGGGCCGGGAACCAATGTAGGTCAGTGAGCACAGGGGTGATGGGTGAACGGGACTGGGTGTGAGTTAGGACACGGGGCAGTGAGCACAGGGGGTGATGGGTGAACGGGACTGGGTGCGAGTTAGGACACGGGGCAGTGAGCACAGGGGGTGATGGGTGAACGGGACTGGGTGTGAGTTAGGACACGGGGCAGTGAGCACAGGGGGTGATGGGTGAATGGGACTGGGTGCGAGTTAGGACACGGGGCAGTGAGCACAGGGGGTGATGGGTGAACGGGACTGGGTGCGAGTTAGGACACGGGGCAGTGAGCACAGGGGGTGATGGGTGAACGGGACTGGGTGTGAGTTAGGACACGGGGCAGTGAGCACAGGGGGTGATGGGTGAACGGGACTTGGTGTGAGTTAGGACACGGGGCAGTGAGCACAGGGGTGATGGGTGAACGGGACTGGGTGTGAGTTAGGACACGGGGCAGTGAGCACAGGGGGTGATGGGTGAATGGGACTGGGTGTGAGTTAGGACACGGGGCAGTGAGCACAGGGGGTGATGGGTGAACGGGACTGGGTGCGAGTTAGGACACGGGGCAGTGAGCACAGGGGGTGATGGGTGAACGGGACTGGGTGTGAGTTAGGACACGGGGCAGTGAGCACAGGGGGGTGATGGGTGAACGGGACTGGGTGTGAGTTAGGACACGGGGCAGTGAGCACAGGGGGTGATGGGTGAACGGGACTGGGTGTGAGTTAGGACACGGGCAGTGAGCACGGGGTGATGGGTGAACGGGACTGGGTGTGAGTTAGGACACGGGGCAGTGAGCACAGGGGGTGATGGGTGAACGGGACTGGGTGCGAGTTAGGACACGGGGCAGTGAACACGGGGTGATGGGAGAACGGGACTGGGTGCGAGTTAGGACACGGGGCAGTGAGCACAGGGGGTGATGGGTGAACGGGACTGGGTGCGAGTTAGGACACGGGGCAGTGAGCACAGGGGGTGATGGGTGAACGGGACTGGGTGTGAGTTAGGACACGGGGCAGTGAGCACAGGGGGTGATGGGTGAACGGGACTGGGTGTGAGTTAGGACACGGGCAGTGAGCACGGGGTGATGGGTGAACGGGACTGGGTGTGAGTTAGGACACGGGGCAGTGAGCACAGGGGGTGATGGGTGAACGGGACTGGGTGCGAGTTAGGACACGGGGCAGTGAGCGCAGGGGGTGCTGGGTGAACGGGACTGGGTGCGAGTTAGGACACGGGGCAGTGAGCACAGGGGGTGCTGGGTGAACGGGACTGGGTGCAAGTTAGGACACGGGGCAGTGAGCACAGGGGGTGATGGGTGAACGGGACTGGGTGCGAGTTAGGACACGGGGCAGTGAGCGCAGGGGGTGCTGGGTGAACGGGACTGGGTGCAAGTTAGGACACGGGGCAGTGAGCACAGGGGGTGATGGGTGAACGGGACTGGGTGCGAGTTAGGACACGGGGCAGTGAGCACAGGGGGTGATGGGTGAACGGGACTGGGTGCGAGTTAGGACACGGGGCAGTGAGCACAGGGGGTGATGGGTGAACGGGACTCGGTGCAAGTTAGGATACGGGGCAGTGAGCACAGGGGGTGATGGGTGAACGGGACTGGGTGCGAGTTAGGACACGGGGCAGTGAGCACAACGGGTGATGGGTGAACGGGACTTGGTGCAAGTTAGGACACGGGGCAGTGAGCACGGGGTGATGGGTGAACGGGGCTGGGTGCGAGTTAGGACACGGGGCAGTGAGCACAGGGGGTGATGGGTGAACGGGACTGGGTGCGAGTTAGGACACGGGGCAGTGGGCACAGGGGGTGATGGGTGAACGGGACTGGGTGTGAGTTAGGACACGGGGCAGTGAGCACAGGGGGTGATGGGTGAACGGGACTGGGTGTGAGTTAGGACACGGGGCAGTGAGCACAGGGGGTGATGGGTGAACGGGACTGGGTGCGAGTTAGGACACGGGGCAGTGAGCACAGGGGGTGATGGGTGAACGGGACTTGGTGTGAGTTAGGACACGGGGCAGTGAGCACAGGGGGTGATCACAGAATCACAGAAACCCCACAGTGCAGATAGAGGCCATTTCGGCCCATCGAGCCTGCACTGACACATATCCCACCCGATCCCCGTAACCCCTACACCAACACATATCCCACCCTATCCCCGTAACCCCACGTATTTAATCCCCCTAACATTAAGGGTCAATTTATCATAGCCAATCAACCTAACCCGCACATCTTTGGACTGTGGGAGGAAACCGGAGCACCCGGAGGAAACCCACGCAAACACGGGGAGAATGTGCAAACTCCACACAGACAGTCGCCCGAGGCCGGATTCGAACCCGGCTCCCTGGCGCTGTGAGGCAACAGTGCTAACCACTATGCCACCATGATGGGTGAACGGGACTGGGTGTGAGTTAGGACACGGGGCAGCAGAGTTTTGGATGAGCTCAAATTTATGGAGGTTGGAAGATGGGAGCCTGGCTAGGAGAGCATTGGAATACTTAAGTCTGGAGGTAACAAAGGCATGGATGAGGGCTTCAGCATCAGGTGAGCTGAGGCAGGGGCGGAGACGGAGACGGGTGATGTTCCAGAGATGAAGTAGGCCTGTGAACACATGCAGCGTTATACAGCAGGAACAAAAATTGCACACGGCGACGGGGACAGCGCGCACACGGCGACAGCGCGCACACGGCGACGGGGAGAGCGAGCACACGGCGACGGGGAGAGCGAGCACACGGCGACGGGGAGAGCGAGCACACGGCGACGGGGAGAGCGAGCACACGGCGACGGGGAGAGCGAGCACACGGCGACGGGGAGAGCGAGCACACGGCGACGGGGAGAGCGAGCACACGGCGACGGGGAGAGCGAGCACACGGCGACGGGGAGAGCGAGCACACGGCGACGGGGAGAGCCATCACCAATAGCGAGCGACTTGGCACATTGCAGAGAGGCTCAATAGGAAACAGCAGCACGAGGACGCCAGGTTGATCTGAGCACCACAGAACGCTGGGAAACCACACTGCACAGAGTCCCCAACGTACAGTGTAATTTATTTACAGCAACTGTTACCCATCCGAGACCCCAGCCATACCTCCCTACAGGGCTACTGTGGGATACCCAGGGCCATCCGCATCAGTCACCTCAAGGCGAGTCATCGAGTCAGACGGCACAGAAGGAGGCCATTCGGCCCATCGAGTCTGTGCCGGCTCTCTGTCGAGCAATCCAATCAGTCCCATTCCCCCGCTCTATCCCCGTAGCCCTGCAAGTTTATTTCCCTCAAGTGCCTATCCAGTCTCCCCTTGAAAACATTGAGTGTCTCCGCTTCCACCACTTCCGTCGGCAGCGAATTCCAGGTCATCAGCACTCGCTGCGTAAATCAAAAAAATGTCCTCACATCCCCCCTGTATCTCTTGCCCAAAACCTTAAATCTGTGACCCAGTCCTTGTACCATCAACTAGTGGGAAGATCCCCCATCCCCGGAACCATTCTGATAAATCTCCTCTGCACCCTCTGAAGGGCCTTCACATCCTTCCTAAAGTGTGCTGACCAGAACTGGACACAATACTCCAGTTGTGGCCTAACCAGCGCTTTATAAAGGTTCAGCATAACTTCTCTACTTTTGTACTCAATACCTCTATTTATGAAGCCCAAGATCCCATATGCTTTGCTAACCACTGTCTCAATATGTCCTGCCACCTTCAGGGACCTATGCACATTAACTCCCAGGTCCCTCTGTCCCTGCACACTCTGTAAAACTGTGCCATTAAGTGTATATTGCCTCTCCCTGTTCCTTCTGACAAAATGCATCACCTCACACTTCTCTATTAAATTCCATCTGCCACTTGTCTGCCCATTCCGCTGGCCTTTCTATGTCCTGTTGCAGTCGATTGGTATCATCATCACTGTTGCCACACCCCCAAGTTTGGTGTCATCGGCAAATTTAGAAATTCTACTTTGTATTCCAATATCCAGGTCATTTATATATATCAAAAAAAGCAGTGGCCCCAGCACTGACCCTTGGGGAACACCACTGTCTACCACCTTCCAGTCTGAAAAACAGCCATTTACCACAACTTGCTGTTTTCTGTCCTTAAGTCAATTCCTTATCCAAGCTGCTACTGACCCACCTATTCCATGAGCCTCAATTTTGTTAACCAGCCTTCCATGTGGTACCTTGTCAAACGCCTTCCGAAAATCCATGTAGACAACATCCATTGCATTCCCTTCATCAATCCTCTCTTACTTCATCAAAAAATTCAATTAGATTAGTCAAACATGATCTGCCTTTTACAAATCCGTGTTGGCTCTCCTTAATTAGCTTAAACCTCTCCAAGTGCCCGTTAATTTTTTTGTTGATTATTGTTTCTAAAACTTTACCCACCACTGATATTAAACTGACCGGCCTGTAGTTACTAGGATTGTCCTTACACCCTTTCTTCAACAATGGGGTCACATTTGCCACTCTTGAGCATACCCAGGCTTTCTAGTACATCCTGTCTGTCAATTTTCACCCCTTCCATTGCTTCTACCTTTTCCACTTCTACCGATATTTTGTCAGCATCCACCTCCTTAGTAAACACCGATACAAAGTACTCATTGAGTATTCTGATCTGCGCCTCTAAGCATATATCACCTTCTTTGTCTCTAACAGGCCCCACCCCGCCTCTTACTACCCGCTTACTGTTTACATGCCGGTAGAAGATTTTTGGGTTCCTTTTATGTTAACCGCCATTCTACTCTCATATTCTCTCTTTGCCAATCTCATTTTCATCTTCACTTCCCCTCTCAACTTATTGTATTTGGTCTGGTTCTCCCTTGAAGAATTCACCTGACATGCATCATACACCCTCTTTTTTTGTTTCATCATCTTCTCTATCTCCCTCGTCATCCAAGGAGCCCTTGCTTTGGTTCCCTTCCCCTTCCCTCTTGTTGGAATGTACCTAGCCTGTACCTGGAACATCTCCTCCTTAAAGATCACCCATTGTTCCGTTACAGTTTTTCCTGTCAGTCTTTGGTTCCATTTTACATCCCATTGAAGTTAGCCCTATTCCAGTTTAGAAGTTCCACTCTAGATTGTTCCTTGCTCCTCTCCATTGCTAATCTAAATCTTATGATACGATGATTACTCGTACCCAAGTATTCTCCCACAGACACTTGGTCGGCCTCGCCCACCTCATTCCCCAGCACCAGATCCAGCAATGCCTCCTTCCTAGTTGGGCCAACATCATACTGGTCAAGGAAGTTCTCCTGAACACATTTCAGAAATTCCTCCCCCTTTACCCTAACATTATCCCAATCGATATTTGGGTAATT
The DNA here is from genome assembly GCF_052327205.1 of Somniosus microcephalus. Taxonomy (NCBI): domain Eukaryota; kingdom Metazoa; phylum Chordata; class Chondrichthyes; order Squaliformes; family Somniosidae; genus Somniosus; species Somniosus microcephalus. The sequence goes on along the minus strand of NC_141000.1, from coordinate 133,730,566 downwards.
AAAGTCCCCCAATATCACCATTCTATAGCTCTTGCATATCTCTGTGATTTCCCTGCAGATTTGCTCCTCTACCTCCCTCTCACTATTTGGAGGCCTATAGAATACCCCCAATAGCATGATCATTCCCTTTTTGCTCCTCAACTCTAACCAAATGGATCCTGTCCTTGTCCTCTCAAGAACATCCTCCCTTTCCACTACAATGTCTTCCTTAATCAGCATTGCCACCCCACCTCCCTTTTTTCCTTCCCTATCTTTTCTGAACACCTTGTACCCTTGAATATTAAGTGCCCAGTCCTTACTGTTTTTAAGCCACTTAGTGGCTTAGTAAGGAACACTGGCTTTTTAAATTTCTGTAAAATGTTTGTTCTCATCAAGATGAGGGATGTTCATGCTGCAGAATGCAGCACAGCTCAGTGCAAAGTCAAGCTCCCTCCACTGCCCCAAAAACATGTCTCAGACCCTTTGCAGAAATGCACCCTGCACTGCACTAATGCAACGATTTCCATCTCCCCTACCAGCCACCCTGTGCCGGAGGGGGATTGCCTTTTCCTGCTGAATTAGGAAGTGGTTTTGCTGTAGGCCCAATGGGAACTGGATTAAGATTGCCACATGGGCAGGCAGAGGAAGCTTTCATCTCATCATTTGAACCACGGTCACACGGATCAAAAGCTGTGTCGAAGCTACTGCCCTAGCTCAGTTTCCATGAATGACAGTTTTTTTTAAACATCAAAGTAGATTTTAACATATTATTTTCTGCAAAATGAGTACTTTGAACAAAAAGTACTCACCCTAAGCTTACTACTCCTTTTATCGATGATGACCACTGCACCATTTATTACTACTAGATGTCTTCAGCATACATTTCCTGTGCATTATCTGCTGTGTGAGCTAGTGAAATCTATTGGCAGTAATGTCTTTCTATTTTTTCCTCACAGACAGGATTGAACCCCACATACAGTTACCATTCTCAGGCCTGCATGCTGGCACAATTTGCCAGTGTACGGTGTGCCATGGATGGTAAAGTGTGTGTTCAAGTCTGCGGCTCCCACTCAGATCCAAAAGCAAGAGGAGTCTGGGAACAGATGACCTGTTCAGCCTCTCAGCTGGGGAATCGTGCCCCGCTAAGAGGAACCACTGAAAGAATGAACAGAAAAAACATTTACAGAAAACATCAGACAGAACACTGCTAAGTAAAAGCTGCACTGTACACACCCCAGCATTACACAACTGTAGGAATGTTAGCCAGAGAGCAACATTCGTACAGAATTTAAAGCACATTTACACAGGTTATTTGCAAAACTATCCCAGCTCTGTCCAATTCTAAACTGCACCAAACCACAGAAATGATAGCCAACTCCACTATTGAGCAGTACCTTTGATCACAAGCTCTTCTTTCAGGAGTGTCTATTTACTTCAATAGATGGCAAAAAGTAATGATATTTATCACACATAGCTGGCACGATCACAACAGGGCAATAAGGACATGTAAACACTGCCTAGCTATGATGCAAGATTGGAAAACAGACAAGCTTCAATTAAAGTATTACCACAACACACAACAGGAAGTGATTACAAAACACAGCAACGCCCTAATAAAACTGAACTTACCATTGGTCCCGTGTAAATGAAGTTATGAAGCGAATTCCAAGAGGAAGTGGTGCCATTGATTACTCCCCGGCTTCTGAATTCCCGCAAGCAGTAAAAGTTTTCACCTTTGGTTATAAAGCAGGTGGCTCTTGGCTTTAAATATTTCTCAGTCTAGTCAAGTGAAGGCCTGGTGATAGCAACTTTCATCCCTCTGTTCCTCTCGCAGTCCTCTTCTCAGTAAATACTCTGTCGAAAAATAGATAATTACTATTTATTATAGGTCAGATCATTAAAAGCACTCGTTGAAACTAACAATGAACATTAGCAGCAATGACAGTACCTCTGAGTCACAGTCTCACTGTCACCAGAACTCATCATTGATAGTTAAATGACTGGGAGTAGCCATTCACGCTGATTCTCTGTCATCTCCATTCTTTCACCCTAAGGGTGTTCACTTCTGCTGATGCAAGTTCCATGTGTGCAGGCCACTCCCCCAGTCACCATTCTTCATATGTGGGTCCAGACACAGTGTTGACAGGGTATTCAGCTGTTGCAACCCAGCCTGATCTGGTTCTCAGCCAACTACCACACATATACACTTTACAGCAAGGAACCACTGTGTAGCAGTCATGGTCTGGAGCCCTGGCTGATTTTCCTGATGCCTACACCAGGGGAACTAATTCCAATTGGGGCAAGCAGCTCTGCTGTTGCCCACCTGAGACCTGTTAACTCAGCATAGACCAGAGCGCTGTGATTGGTTCCTGGTCAGTTCCAGGCTGAGTGACATATTTATTGATGGCCAATGGGGAACCACAGTCACAGCTACAACTATCATAGCGTTCTGATAAAGGTCATTCAAGGCTGGCAACGGGGCACAGTACTGTACCTACCTACAGGAACAATGTTAAACAGGCAAACTGCTCTGCTCCCCTCAGCTATCCACTCAAGGACTCTCTCCCAGAAACCGAAGGAACTTCAAATCTGATAATGGGAGACTATCTCATTAGTCTATTCAAAAAGCTTGACATTACCAATAAATCCAGCAATTTCTGTTGTTATTAATGACTCGCAGGTTTCAGACTTCCACGGCTGGGTATTTTGCGGCTGTGCTTCTCTCCAGTCCCTCTTCTCAAATCTCCTATTTGAAATTTAGTGATTCCCCCTCCCCCCATCCCTTCAACTGCTCAAAAGGGAGAGGGTAATTCTGTTATCATGTTCTGGAGCCAAAATATTAACAGCAGCGGAGCTGGGATTATGAATTTCCTGTTTGCAATTCCAGGCTCCTGAATGACACCAAAAACAATATCGAAAGATGATATGGGAATCCCCAATGAGGACAGACCCAGAGTTCTGGTTGGTTTGTTTTACTTTGTAGACAGATCAGAAATAACATGCAGCACTCATAAGAACATAAGAAATAGGAGCAGGAGTCGGCCATTCGGCCCTTCGAGCCTGCTCCGCCATTCAATGAGATCATGGCTGATCTTCTGCCTCAACTCCATTCACCGGCCCTATCGCCATATCCCTTGATGCCCTTACTAGTCAGAAATCTATCAACTTCTGTTTTGAATATACCAATGACTGAGCCTCCACAGCCCTCTGGGGTAGAGAATTCTAAAGATTCACCACCCTCTGTGTGAACAAATTTCTTCTCATCTCAGTCCTCGACAGCGTCGGCGGGAAACCTGAGCGACAGAGCGGGGTATAAAAGTCCCCAGAGACCCAGGTAAGGTCTCGCAGTGTCGGCGGGAAACCTGAGCGACAGAGCGGGGTATAAAAGGCCCAGAGGCCCAGGTAAGGCCTCACAGCGTCGGCGGGAAACCTGAGCGACAGAGCGGGGTATAAAAGTCCCCAGAGACCCAGGTAAGGTCTCGCAGTGTCGGCGGGAAACCTGAGCGACAGAGCGGGGTATAAAAGGCCCAGAGGCCCAGGTAAGGCCTCACAGCGTCGGCGGGAAACCTGAGCGACAGAGCGGGGTATAAAAGTCCCCAGAGGCCCAGGTAAGGCCTCACAGCGTCGGCGGGAAACCTGAGCGACAGAGCGGGGTATAAAAGTCCCCAGAGACCCAGGTAAGGTCTCGCAGTGTCGGCGGGAAACCTGAGCGACAGAGCGGGGTATAAAAGGCCCAGAGGCCCAGGTAAGGCCTCACAGCGTCGGCGGGAAACCTGAGCGACAGAGCGGGGTATAAAAGTCCCCAGAGGCCCAGGTAAGGCCTCACAGTGTCGGCGGGAAACCTGAGCGACAGAGCGGGGTATAAAAGTCCCCAGAGGCCCAGGTAAGGCCTCACAGCGTCGGCGGGAAACCTGAGCGACAGAGCGGGGTATAAAAGTCCCCAGAGACCCAGGTAAGGTCTCGCAGTGTCGGCGGGAAACCTGAGCGACAGAGCGGGGTATAAAAGTCCCCAGAGACCAGGTAAGGCCTCACAGCGTCGGCGGGAAACCTGAGCGACAGAGCGGGGTATAAAAGGCCCAGAGACCAGGTAAGGCCTCACAGCGTCGGCGGGAAACCTGAGCGACAGAGCGGGGTATAAAAGTCCCCAGAGACCAGGTAAGGCCTCACAGCGTCGGCGGGAAACCTGAGCGGCAGAGCGGGGTATAAAAGTCCCCAGAGACCAGGTAAGGCCTCACAGCGTCGGCGGGAAACCTGAGCGACAGAGCGGGGTATAAAAGGCCCAGAGACCAGGTAAGGCCTCACAGCGTCGGCGGGAAACCTGAGCGACAGAGCGGGGTATAAAAGGCCCAGAGACCAGGTAAGGCCTCACAGCGTCGGCGGGAATCCTGAGCGGCAGAGCGGGGTATAAAAGTCCCCAGAGACCAGGTAAGGCCTCACAGCGTCGGCGGGAAACCTGAGCGACAGAGCGGGGTATAAAAGGCCCAGAGGCCCAGGTAAGGCCTCACAGCGTCGGCGGGAAACCTGAGCGGCAGTGCGGGGTATAAAAGTCCCCACAGACCCAGGTAAGGCCTCACAGTGTCGGCGGGAAACCTGAGCGACAGAGCGGGGTATAAAAGGCCCAGAGGCCCAGGTAAGGCCTCACAGCGTCGGCGGGAATCCTGAGCGGCAGAGCGGGGCTATAAAAGTCCCCAGAGACCCAGGTAAGGCCTCACAGTGTCGGCGGGAAACCTGAGCGACAGAGCGGGGTATAAAAGTCCCCAGAGACCCAGGTAAGGTCTCACAGCGTCGGCGGGAAACCTGAGCGACAGAGCGGGGTATAAAAGGCCCAGAGACCCAGGTAAGGCCTCACAGCGTCGGCGGGAAACCTGAGCGGCAGAGCGGGGTATAAAAGTCCCAGAGACCAGGTAAGGTGTACCAATCTCCAGTTTGGAAGGAGAGGTGTAAAAAGTAATCCAAGTGTGACATCACCAGAAAGCGGGTAAGTGATTGGTTGGTAAGTATTTCTCCCTTTTAAGCTTAAATCTCTTTGGTTTATAGTTTCTAAGGTGTGATATTCACCATCTAGAATCGGGGCAGAGGATATTTAAGAATATTAATAAATGTAATTAATTACATAGAATGGGAGATCAGGTGATGTGTTGCTGCTGCAATATGTGGGAGCTGGTGAACGCCATTGATGCTCACGGTGATCACATTTGCAGTAAGTGTTGGCTGCTCGAGGAATTCCGGCTCCGTGTTGAAGAGCTGGAGTCCGAGCTTCAAACACTGAGACACATCAGGGAGGGGGAGAGTTACCTGGACTCTGTGTATCACGAGGTAGTCACACCAATTAGATTAATTAATTCAGATGTAGTCCGTGGCCAGGGTCAGGATGGTGTGACTAGAAGTGAGGCAGGTACGGGGATCCAGGAGGTAGTGTTGGAGGAACCGCAGCCCTTGCACTTGTCCAACAGGTTCGAGGCTCTTACTCCCTGTGGGGACAGGAGCAGGGACTGCAGGGAGGATGAGCAACCTGGCCACAGCACCGTGGAGCAGGGGGCCATTCAAGTGGGGGGAGTTAAAAGAAATGTTGTAGTGGTAGGGGATAGTATCGTTAGGGGGATAGATAGAGTTCTCTGCAGCCGAGAGCGAGAGTCCCGAAGGCTGTGTTGCCTGCCCGGTGCCAGGGTTAAGGACATCTCCTCTGGACTGGAGAGAAACTTGGAGTGGGAGGGGGAGGATCCAGTTGTCATGGTCCATGTTGGTACCAACGACATAGATAGGACAAGGAAGGAGGTTCTGCTGAGGGAGTTTGAGCAGCTAGGGGCCAAATTAAAAAGCAGAACCACAAGGGTAATAATGGATTATTACCTGAGCCACGAGTGAATTTGGCTAGGACAAATAAAATTAGAGAGTTAAATGCGTGGCTCAAAGACTGGTGTGGGAGAAATGGGTTTTGCTTCCTGGGACACTGGCACCAGTACTGGGGCAGGAGGGAGCTGTTCCGTTGGGACGGGCTTCACTTGGCCAGTGCTGGGATTAGAGTCCTGGCGGATCATATAACTAGGGCTGTAGAGAGGGCTTTAAACTAACTAGTGGAGGGGGAGGTTCCTATAGAGCAAATAATAAAAATGACAACAGAGAAGGTCATAGACTTAGGTAGCAGTGGGGAAATTAAAAACCAGAGCGTGTCAGGAAGGGGCAGAAGGTATGGAGTAAAAGGTAAAGTAATAAAAAGGGCAAAAGCAGGAACTAAGTGTCACAAAACATCTTTGAAAGTTCTCTATCTGAATGCACGTAGCATTCGTAACAAAATAGACGAGTTAATGGCACAAATAACTACATATGGGTATGATCCTGTGGCCATTACAGAAACATGGCTGCAGGGTGACAATGCCTGGGAATTAAACATACCAGGTTATTTAACGATCAGGAAGGACAGGCAGGAAGGGGAGGTGGGGTGGCTATGTTAATAAAGGAAGGAATCACTGTAATACAGAGAAATTATATTGGGTCAAAAGATCAGGATAATGAAACAGTTTGGGTGGAGGTAAGGAATAATAAGGGGAAAAAAACACTAGTGGGCGTAGTCTATAGGCCTCCGAACAGTGGCAACTCTGTTGGACGGAGTATCAATCAGGAAATAGTTGAGGCTTGTAATAAGGGAACATCTATAATTATGGGGGATTTTAACTATCATATTAATTGGACAAATCAAATTGGGCAGGGCTGCCTTGAGGATGAGTTCATTGAGTGTATTAGGGATGGGTTTCTTGAGCAGTATGTAACTGAACCAACCAGGGGGCAAGCAACCTTAGATCTGGTCCTGTGTAACGAGACGGGATTAATTAAAAATGTCCTAGTAAAGGATCCCCTTGGAATGAGTGACCATAACATGGTTGAATTCCATATTCAATTAGAGGGTGAGAAGGTTGGATCTCAAACAAGCGTGCTAAGCTTGAATAAAGGAGACTATGAAGGTATGAGAGCGGAATTGAGTGGAGTGGATTGGGAAAATAGATTAAAGGGTAAGACGATACATGACCAGTGGTGTACATTTAAGGAGTTATTTTACAACTTCTAAAAAATATATATTCCACTGAGAAGAAGGGTGTAAAAGAAGACAGCCATCCGTGGCTAAGTAAAGAAATTAAGGATAGTATTCGACGAAAAACAAGGGCATATAAGGTAGCCAAATCTAGTGGGAGGATAGAGGATTGGGAAAACTTTAAAAGACAGCAAAAAATAACAAAAACATTGATTAAGAAAGGGAAGATAGATTATGAAAGTAAATTAGCAAAAAATATAAAAACAGATAGTAAGAGTTTTTATAGTTATATAAAAAGAAAAAGGGTGGCTAAAGTAAATGTTGGTCCCTTAGAGGATGAGACCGGGAAATTAATGGTGGGAAATATGGAGATGGCAAAAACACAATGAATATTTTATATCAGTCTTTACAGTAGAAGACACTAAGAATATCCCAACACTGGACAAACAGGGGGCTAAAGGGGGGGGAGGAGCTAAACACGATCAAAATCACTAAGGAAGTGGTACTCGGTAAAATAATGGGACTCAAGGCGGATAAATCACCTGGACCTGATGGCTTACATCCTAGGGTCTTGAGGGAAGTGGCGGTAGGGATTGTGGATGATAATAATGGTAATAATTTTCCAAAACTCCCTGGACTCGGCAAAGGTCCCGGCAGACTGGAAAACTGCTAATGTAACACCCTTATTTAAAAAGGGCAGTAGACAGAAGGCTGGAAACTATAGACCGGTTAGCCTAACATCTGTGGTAGGTAAAATTTTGGAGTCCGCCAGAGCGGAAGATTGGGAACAGTTTAAGATAGAGCAAAGGAGGGCAAAGGGCATGATCAAGAGGGGCAAAATAGCTTACGAAAACAAGCTGGCGGAAAATATAAAAACTAACTCCAAAAGCTTTTATAAATATATCAAAAGGAAAAGACTGGTGAAAACCAAAGTTGGTCCATTGCAGTCAGATACGGGGGAATATATAATGGGAAATAAGGAAATGGCAGATCAACTAAATGCATACTTTGGGTCAGTCTTTACGAAGGAAGACACAAAAAACCTCCCTGGGATATCGGGAAAAATAGGGACATTGGCAAAGGAGGAACTGACGCAAATCAATATCTCTAAGGATATGGTGTTAAGGAAGCTAAAGGGATTGAAGGTGGACAAATCCCCAGGGCCTGATAACATGCATCCTAGGGTACTGAAGGAGGTGGCCCTAGAGATAGCGGATGCACTAAGGATGATTTTTCAGAATTCATTAGACTCGGGAACAGTGCCGATGGATTGGAGGGTAGCTAACGTTACCCCACTATTCAAAAAGGGGGGTAGGGAAAAAGCAGGTAATTACAGACCTGTAAGCCTTACATCAGTTGTGGGCAAAATGCTGGAGTCCATCATTAAGGATGAAATAGCGGAGCACTTAGCAAATGGGGACAGGATAGGACAGAGTCAACATGGATTTACAAAGGGTAAATCGTGCTTGACTAATCTATTGGAATTTTTTGAGGGAGTAACTGGTAGAATAGATGGGGGAGAGCCAGTAGATGTGGTGTACCTGGACTTCCAAAAGGCCTTCGATAAGGTCCCACATAAAAGATTAGCATGGAAAATTGAGGCTCATGGGATAAAGGGGAAAGTTTTGGCGTGGATAGGGAACTGGCTGTCAGATAGAAAACAGAGAGTTGGAATAAACGGCTCATTTTCTGAATGGCAGGCAGTAACAAGTGGGGTACCACAGGGATCTGTCCTGGGCCCCCAGCTGTTCACAATTTACATTAATGACCTGGATCAGGGAGTCGGATGCAGCATTTCCAAATTTGCAGACGACACTAAACTAGGAGGGGGGGTGGGCTCAGAGGAAGAGACCAGGAAGCTCCAGAGCGATTTGGACAGACTGGGCGATTGGGCGGATAAATGGCAGATGCACTATAATGTGGACAAGTGCGAAGTTATCCACCTTGGGTGCAGGAACGGGAGGGCAAATTATTATTTAAATGGCAATAGATTGGGAGAGGGGGAAGTACAGAGAGACCTGGGTGTTCTTGTACACCAGTCACTGAAGGCGAGCATGCAGGTGCAACAGGCGGTCAAGAAGGCAAACGGTATGCTGGCCTTCATAGCAAAAGGGTTAGAATACAGGAACAGGGATACCTTGCTGCAGCTGTACAGGGCACTGGTGAGACCACACCTCGAGTACTGTGTACAGTTTTGGTCGCCTCATCTGAGGAAGGATGTTCTTGCCATGGAGGGGGTGCAGCGGCGATTCACCAGGCTGATACCAGGAATGGCGGGAATGACCTATGAGGAGAGACTATGTAGTTTAGGGATGTACACACTGGAGTTTAGAAGATTAAGAGGGGACCTCATAGAAGTGTATAAAATTCTGACAGGTCTAGACAGACTGGATGCAGAAGGAATGTTTCCCTTGGCGGGTGAGAACAGAACTAGAGGACATAATTTAAGGATAAGGGCTAAACCATTTAGGACAGAGATGAGGGGGAATTTCTTCATAGAGTCATAGAGTCATAGAGTAATACAGCACGGATAGAGGCCCTTCGGCCCATCGTGTCCATGCCGGCCATCAAGCCCTGTCTAATCTAATCCCATATTCCAGCATTTGGCCCGTAGCCTTGTATGCTATGGCATTTCAAATGCTCATCCAAATGCTTCTTAAATGTTGTGAGGGTTTCTGCCTCCACAACCCTTTCAGGCAGTGAGTTCCAGACTCCAACCACCCTCTGGGTGAAAAAGTTCTTTCTCAAATCCCCTCTAAACCTCCCGCCCTTTACCTTGAATCTATGCCCCCTAGTTATTGACCCCTCTACTAAGGGGAAAAGCTCCTCAGCATCCATCCTATCTATGCCCCTCACAATTTTGTACACCTCAATCATGTCCCCCCTCAGCCTCCTCTGCTCCAAGGAAAACAAACCCAATCTGCCCAGTCTCTCTTCATAGCTGAAGCGCTCCAGCCCTGGTAACATCCTGGTGAACCTCCTCTGCACCCTCTCTAACGCGATCACATCTTTCCTGTAGTGTGGCGACCAGAACTGCACACAGTATTCCAGCTGTGGCCTAACCAGTGTTTTATACAGCTCCATCATAACCTCCTTGCTCTTATATTCAATGCCTCGGCTAATGAAGGCAAGTATCCCATATGCCTTTTTTACCACCTTATCCACCTGTTCCGCCGCCTTCAGGGATCTGTGTACCTGCACACCCAGATCCCTCTGACCCTCCGTCTTGCCTAGGGTCTTTCCCTTCATTGTGTATTCCCTTGCCTTGTTAGACCCCCCAAAGTGCATCACCTCGCACTTTTCCGGGTTAAATTCCATTTGCCACTGTTCCGCCCATCTGACCAACCCATCTATATCGTTCTGCAGACTGAGGCTACCCTCCTCGCTATTTACCACCCTACCAATTTTAGTATCATCCGCGAATTTACTGATCATACCCTTTACATTCATATCCAAGTCATTAATGTAGACCACAAACAGCAAGGGACCCAGCACCGATCCCTGTGGTACCCCACTGGCCACAGGTTTCCAGTCACAAAAACAACCTTCGACCATCACCCTCTGCCTTCTGCCACTAAGCCAGTTTTGTATCCAATGTGCCAAGGCACCCTGGATTCCATGGGCTCTTACCTTCTTGACCAGTCTCCTGTGCGGGACTTTATCGAAGGCCTTACTGAAATCCATGTATACCACATCCACTGCGTTACCCTCATCCACACACCTAGTCACCCCCTCAAAAAACTCAGAGAGTGGTGAACCTGTGGAACTCATTGCCACAGAGGGCAGTGTACGCCAGCTCATTAAATATATTTAAGAGGGAATTAGATATATTTCTACGGGCAAAAGGGGTTAAGGGTTACGGAGAGAAGGCGGGGACGGGATACTGAATTAAAGGATCAGCCATGATCTCATCGAATGGCGGAGCAGGCACGAAGGGCCGAATGGCCTACTCCTGCTCCTATCTTCTATGTATCTATGTATCTATGTAAGGAGACAGTAACGGGACATTTGGATAATCATAATTTAATAGGACAAAGTCAACATGGTTTTATGAAGGGGATGTCATGTTTGACAAATTTGCTGGAGTTCTTTGAGGAAGTAACGTATAGGGTGGATAAAGGGGAACCAGTGGACGTAGTGTATTTAGACTTCCAAAAGGCATTTGACAAGGTGCCACACAAAAGATTATTGCTTAAGATGAAAAATCACGGGATTGGGGGTAATATTCTGGCATGGATAGGGGATTGGCTATCTAACAGAAGGCAGAGAGTTGGGATATATGGTTCATTCTCAGACTGGCAATCAGTAACTAGTGGTGTTCCGCAGGGGTCAGTGCTGGGTCCCCAACTCTTCACAATCTATATTAACTATTTGGAGGAGGGGACCGAGTGTAACATATCAAAGTTTGCAGATGATACTAAGATGGGAGGGAAAGTAGTGAGTGAGGAGGACATAAAAAACCTGCAAGGGGACATCGACAGGCTAAGTAAGTGGGCAGAGATTTGGCAGATGGAATACAATGCTGGAAGGTGTGAGGTTATGCACTTTGGCAGGAAAAATCGTAGAGCAAGTTATTATCTTAATGGCAAGAAACTTGAAAGTACTGAAGTACAAAGGGATCTGGGGGTCCTGGTGCACGAAACTCAAAAGGTTAGTATGCAGGTGCAGCAAGTGATTAAGAAGGCCAATGGAATGTTGGCTTTCATTGCTAGGGGGATAGAATATAAAAATAGGGAGGTATTGCTTCAGTTGTACAAGGTATTGGTGAGACCGCACCTGGAATACTGCGTACAGTTTTGGTGTCCATACTTAAGACAGGACATACTTGCTCTCGAGTCAGTACAAAGAAGGTTCACTCGGTTAATCCCGGGGATGAGGGGATGGACATATGAGGAGAGGTTGAGTAGATTGGGACTCTACTCATTGGAGTTCAGAAGAATGAGAGGCGATCTTCACAGAATCACAGAATCACAGAAACCCCACAGTGCAGATAGAGGCCATTTCGGCCCATCGAGCCTGCACCGACACATATCCCACCCGATCCCCGTAACCCCTACACCAACACATATCCCACCTTATCCCCGTAACCCCACGTATTTAATCCCCCTAACACTAAGGGTCAATTTATCATAGCCAATCAACCTAACCCGCACATCTTTGGACTGTGGGAGGAAACCGGAGCACCCGGAGGAAACCCACGCAAACACGGGGAGAATGTGCAAACTCCACACAGACAGTCGCCCGAGGCCGGATTCGAACCCGGGTCCCTGGCGCTGTGAGGCAACAGTGCTAACCACTATGCCACCGTGCTGAAACATATAAGATTGTGAAGGGGTTGGATCGGGTGGATGCGGGGAGGATGTTCCCGGTGATGGGTGAAACTAGAACGAGGGGGCATAGTCTTAGAATAAGGGGCTGCTCTTTCAAAACTGAGATGAGGAGGAACTACTTCACTCAGAGGGTGGTAGGTCCATGGAATATGCTGCCCCAAAAAGCTGTAGAAGCTACATCTATCTATCTATCTATATATATAAATCGGTACTTCTGTCATTCTGTCTATCTGTCTGTCATCGCGTGTGCGTTGCGGGTATGCACTCGAAAGTTACAGGGCGTACCTACGCGCGCGTTACCTCCAAAGAAAGCTTACGCTTCCGAGACGGTTTTAAGCGTATTTACGTTTCGGCCGGGCTAAAATTGCGCCCGCGGTATCCCAAAAACCTTCAACATTCCGCTCATTAGCATCTCATTATCCGCTCATTAGCGACAGAGTGACCTCGAGCTCGACCAATCGTACGCCGGGTTGCTGGCGTGTGCCGCCGGGCCAATCGGTGCGCGTGTGGCCGGGCTTTATCGTTCTGAACCGAGGTGAGTCGCCGCCATCTTGATTCCAAACTTTTCCTTTCTTTTTCCCGCTTTCTGCGTCTTAAAAAAAAAACGTTGCTTTTAAAACACATTGTTTTTTTAAAAAATGATTTAGAAAGTAATTAACTTATCTAATCTCATTAATTTTCCTACCTTTCCCCGTTTTTCCAGGTAGGCCTAGAAGCCTCGGCGTCTCCTCCGCACCCACGCCCGAGCTAGGCACCTCCCGGCCCCACTCGAAGGCTGGAGGGCCGAGCCTAAGCCCAGCGCCGCTAGGGTGAGCGCGCAGCAGGAGCTGAGACGCGGCGTCTCTCTCTCTGGCTTGGTCAGCGTCACGGTTGCCCTGGCAACCGGGCCCGCCGGCCGAGAGAGACGCCGCGTCTCAGCTCCTGCTGCGCGCGCAATCGGCGGTCTTCACCTCGGGGGGGGGGGGGGGCGCCCGCCGCCCTCCCTCCACCCCCACCCTTTCCCCCCCGCCCTCCCTCCCCCTCCCCCCCGCCCTCCCTTCCCCCCCTCCCCCCGCCCTCCCTTCCTCGCCCCCCCCCCTCCCCCCGCCCTCCCTTCCTCGCCCTCCCCCCCTCCCCCCCTCCCTTCCTCTCCCTCCCCTTCCCCCCCTCCCTTCCTTCCCCCCTCCCCTCCCCCCTCCCTTCCCCTCCCCCCTCCCTTCCCCTCCCCTCCCTCTCTCTTCCCCCCAGTCGCTCTCTCTCTTCCCCCCAGTCGCGCTCTCTCTCTCTTCCAACAACAACATGCCCTCGAAAAAGCCTCGGCACCGCCGGGCACTTCAGCTAGTCATTACATAAATTTAAAACAGAAATAGACAGTTTCCTAGAAGTAAAGGGAATTAAGGGTTACGGGGAGCGGGCAGGAATTTGGACATGAGTCTTGGTTCGGATCGGTCATGGCCCTGTGGGTAGCGGAGCGGGCCCAGGGGCCGTGTAGCCTGATCCTGCTCCTATTTCGCGTGTCTAATTCTGTTAGATTCAGGAGATGGTTCTGTGATAGTGGATTGGCGGTTAGGATCAGATCAGCCATGATCTTATTGAATGGCGGAGCAGGCTCGAGGGGCCGATTGGCCTACTCCTGCTCCTATTTCTTATGTTCTTATGTCCTGAATGGCCTACCCTTTATCCTGAGGCTGTGGCCCCTGGTTCAAGACTCCCCAGCCAAGGGAAACATTCTCCCAGCATCCATCCTATCAAGCCCTGTAATAATTTTGTATGCTTCAATGAGATCCCCTCTCATTCTTCTGAATTCAAGAGAATACAGGCCTAGTTTACTCAAACACATCGCACCAATTTCCCGATCTCAATGCACACGCAAGGAAACTGAACAACTCACCCCAGGAGCAAGTGGAACAGCTGATGTGATCAGACTGAATGGTCACATTGTACAAGATGCTGCAGCATAATTACATACAACACAAAACCTATCAGGTCAAATTTTATTATAAAGCACTTTGGTCTCCTCTAACTAGTACTCACTTTCCGAGGCCCCAGTCTGTTCTGTGATCTCAGATTGCTTCTGAGTGTGCTGCAGAAATTGGCAGAGAATTCTTCTGGGTGTGGTTGATGTTCAGCTGCTACATGGAATGGATGAATATTTCTGCCTAATCCCAGGACTCCGCCTCATCCCCTCACTTTTATCAAGTATCTGAACCAAAGAGACAAAAGAAGTGGGGTGATTTTAATTTCCAAAAGTAAAATGCCTGGCGCAATCGAGCCAATACCAGTGGAGTGGGCCAGGCGGATTCAACACCAGGCACAGTGGCTCCAGGTGGGTGAGTTACTGCACCACTTGCGGTGCGATCCCAGTACCCAGTACAGGGGACCCGTACCCGCTGCATGAGAGCCTGTATCCAGTATGGTGTGAACCTGTACCCGCTGCAGTGGGCTCCTATAACTGCTGCAGTGGTCCCTGTACCTGCTACGATAGGCACCTGAATTTGATAACATAATAAGAAGAAATAACCTGGGTGCTATACCCGCTGCGGCGGGCACACAGTATCCACCATTCCAGGATCGTGGTGCCCGCCCTGCTGGGAATGATCCTGGTGCCGCCCTGCTGGGAATGGTCCTGGTGCCCACCCTGCTGGGAATGATCCTGGTGCCCACCCTGCTGGGAATGGTCCTGGTGCCCACCCTGCTGGGAATGGTCCTGGTGCCCACCCTGCTGGGAATGGTCCTGGTGCCCACCCTGCTGGGAATGGTCCTGGTGCCCGCCCTGCTGGGAATGGTCCTGGTGCCCGCCCTGCTGGGAATGATCCTGGTGCCCGCCCTGCTGGGAATGATCCTGATGCCCACCCTGCTGGGAATGGTCCTGGTGCCCACCCTGCTGGGGTGGGTCCTGGTGCCCACCCTGCTGGGGTGGGTCCCGGTGCCCGGTTTACTCACCAATATCCCACCCACCGGGAGCCGACCCCGTGACACCGCCCCCTCACCGGGCGGAAAGTTTGGGCAGTAACCGCCCGGCGGACCAGGTACACCCAATACCGGCCCAGAGAACTGGGGACCCGCCGCCCCGGCCCCAGCCTGGGATGGGAGAGCCACGTGTGGTGTCCGGGCCTGTGTCCGGGGTGACCTGTCCGAGGTGTGCTGTCCACGGTGACCTGTGCTGTCCAGGGTTTATCTGTGCTGTCCGGTGTCCGGGGTTTACCTGTGCTGTCCGGGGTTTATCTGTGGTGTCCGGGGTTTACCTGTGGTGTTCGGTGTCCGGGGTTTACCTGTGGTGGCCGGTGGCCGGGGTTTACCTGTGCTGTCCGGTGTCCGGGGTTTATCTGTGCTGTCCGGTGTCCGGGGTTTATCTGTGCTGTCCAGGGTTTACCTGTGCTGTCCGGTGTCCGGGGTTTATCTGTGCTGTCCAGGGTTTACCTGTGCTGTCCGGTGTCCGGGGTCTACCTGTGCTGTCCGGTGTCCGGGGTCTACCTGTGCTGTCTGGTGTCCGGGGTTTACCTGTGCTGTCTGGGGTCTACCTGTGCTGTCCGATGTCCGGGGTTTCCCTGTGCTGTCCGGGGTTTCCCTGTGCTGTCCGGGGTTTCCCTGTGCTGTCCGGTGTCCGGGGTTTACCTGTGCTGTCCGGTGTTTACCTGTGGCGTCCGGTGTCCGGGGTTTACCTGTGGCGTCCGGTGTCCGGGGTTTACCTGTGCTGTCCGGGGTTTACCTGTGCTGTCCGGTGTCCGGGGTTTACCTGTGCTGTCCGGTGTCCGGGGTTTACCTGTGCTGTCCGGTGTCCGGGGTTTACCTGTGCTGTCCGGTGTCCGGGGTTTACCTGTGCTGTCCGGTGTCCGGGGTTTACCTGTGCTGTCCGGTGTCCGGGGTTTACCTGTGGCGTCCGGTGTCCGGGGTTTACCTGTGGCGTCCGGGGTTTACCTGTGGCGTCCGGGGTTTACCTGTGCTGTCCGGTGTCCGGGGTTTACCTGTGCTGTCCGGTGTCCGGGGTTTACCTGTGCTGTCCGGTGTCCGGGGTTTACCTGTGCTGTCCGGTGTCCGGGGTTTACCTGTGCTGTCCGGTGTCCGGGGTTTACCTGTGCTGTCCGGTGTCCGGGGTTTACCTGTGCTGTCCGGTGTCCGGGGTTTACCTGTGCTGTCCGGTGTCCGGGGTTTACCTGTGCTGTCCGGGGTTTACCTGTGCTGTCCGGTGTCCGGGGTTTACCTGTGCTGTCCGGTGTCCGGGGTTTACCTGTGCTGTCCGGTGTCCGGGGTTTACCTGTGCTGTCCGGTGTCCGGGGTTTACCTGTGCTGTCCGGTGTTTACCTGTGCTGTCCGGTGTCCGGTGTTTACCTGTGCTGTCCGGTGTCCGGGGTTTACCTGTGCTGTCCGGTGTCCGGGGTTTACCTGTGCTGTCCGGTGTCCGGGGTTTACCTGTGCTGTCCGGTGTCCGGGGTTTACCTGTGCTGTCCGGTGTCCGGGGTTTACCTGTGCTGTCCGGTGTCCGGGGTTTGCCTGTGCTGTCCGGGGTTTGCCTGTGGGGTCCGGGGTTTGCCTGTGGGGTCCGGGGTTTGCCTGTGGGGTCCGGGGTTTGCCTGTGGGGTCCGGGGTTTGCCTGTGGGGTCCGGGGTTTGCCTGTGGGGTCCGGGGTTTGCCTGTGGGGTCCGGGGTTTGCCTGTGGGGTCCGGGGTTTGCCTGTGGGGTCCGGGGTTTGCCTGTGGGGTCCGGGGTTTGCCTGTGGGGTCCGGGGTTTGCCTGTGGGGTCCGGTTTCCGGGGTTTACCTGTGGGGTCCGGTGTCCGGGGTCTACCTGTGGTGTCCGGGGTTTATCTGTGGTGTCCGGTTTCTGGGGTTTACCTGTGCTGTCCGGTGTCCGGGGTTTACCTGCGCTGTCCGGTGTCCGGGGTTTACCTGCGCTGTCCGGGGTTTACCTGCGCTGTCCGGTGTTTACCTGCGCTGTCCGGTGGTGTCCGGGGTCTACCTGTGCTGTCCGGTGTCCGGGGTCTACCTGTGCTGTCCGGTGTCCGGGGTCTACCTGTGCTGTCCGGTGTCCGGGGTCTACCTGTGGTGTCCGGTGTCTACCTGTGGTGTCCGGGGTCTACCTGTGGTGTCCGGTGTCCGGGGTCTACCTGTGGTGTCCGGTGTCTACCTGTGGTGTCCGGTGTCTACCTGTGGTGTCCGGGGTCTACCTGTGGTGTCCGGGGTCTACCTGTGGTGTCCGGTGTCCGGGGTCTACCTGTGGTGTCCGGTGTCCGGGGTTTACCTGTGGTGTCCGGGGTCTACCTGTGGTGTCCGGGGTCCACCTGTGGTGTCCGGTGTCCACCTGTGGTGTCCGGTGTTTACCTGTGGCGTCCGGCGTCCGGGGTTTACCTGTGCTGTCCGGCGTCCGGGGTTTACCTGTGCTGTCCGGGGTTTACCTGTGCTGTCCGGGGTTTACCTCCGGTGTCCGGGGTTTACCTCCGGTGTCCGGGGTTTACCTCCGGCGTCCGGGGTTTACCTGTGCTGTCCGGCGTCCGGGGTTTACCTGTGCTGTCCGGGGTTTACCTGTGCTGTCCGGTGTCCGGGGTTTACCTGTGCTGTCCGGGGTTTACCTCCGGTGTCCGGGGTTTACCTGTGCTGTCCGGTGTCCGGGGTTTACCTGTGGTGTCCGGGGTTTACCTGTGGTGTCCGGGGTTTACCTGTGGTGTCCGGGGTTTCTCTCCGGTGTACGCGGTGTGCTGTCCGGTGTCCACCTGTGGTGTCCGGTGTTTACCTGTGGTGTCCGGGGTGTGTTGTCCGGTGTCCGGGGTTTACCTGTGGTGTCCGGGGTTTACCTGTGGTGTCCGGGGTTTACCTGTGGTGTCCGGGGTTTACCTGTGGTGTCCGGGGTTTACCTGTGGTGTCCGGGGTTTACCTGTGGTGTCCGGGGTTTACCTGTGGTGTCCGGTGTCCGGGGTTTACCTGTGGTGTCCGGGGTTTACCGGTGGTGTCCGGGGTTTACCTGTGGTGTCCGGGGTTTACCTGTGGTGTCCGGGGTTTACCTGTGGTGTCCGGGGTTTACCTGTGGTGTCCGGGGTTTACCTGTGGTGTCCGGGGTCCGGGGTTTAGCTCCGGTGTCCGCGGTGTGCTGTCCGGTGTCCGGGGTTTACCTGTGCTGTCCGGCGTCCGGGGTTTACCTGTGCTGTCCGGCGTCCGGGGTTTACCTGTGCTGTCCAGTGTTTACCTGCGCTGTCCGGGGTTTACCTGCGATGTCCGGCGTTTACCTGCGGTGTCCGGGGTTTACCTGCGGTGTCCGGGGTTTACCTGCGGTGTCCGGGG
Source organism: Somniosus microcephalus (assembly GCF_052327205.1). Classification (NCBI taxonomy): domain Eukaryota; kingdom Metazoa; phylum Chordata; class Chondrichthyes; order Squaliformes; family Somniosidae; genus Somniosus; species Somniosus microcephalus. Next base: position 133,711,979 of record NC_141000.1, on the reverse strand, counting down.
TTTACCTGCGGTGTCCGGGGTTTACCTGTGGTGTCCGGTGTCTACCTGTGGTGTCCGGGGTTTACCTGTGCTGTCCGGTGTCCGGGGTTTACCTGTGCTGTCCGGTGTCCGGGGTTTACCTGTGTTGTCCGGTGTCCGGGGTTTACCTGTGTTGTCCGGTGTCCGGGGTTTACCTGTGTTGTCCGGTGTCCGGGGTTTACCTGTGTTGTCCGGGGTTTACCTGTGGTGTCCGGTGTCCGGGGTTTACCTGTGGTGTCCGGGGTTTACCCGTGCTGTCCGGGGTTTACCTGTGGTGTCCGGTGTCTACCTGTGGTTTACCTGTGCTTCCGGTGTCCGGGGTTTACCTGTGCTGTCCGGTGTCCGGGGTTTACCTGTGCTGTCCGGTGTCCGGGATTTACCTGTGCTGTCCGGTGTCCGGGGTTTACCTGTGCTGTCCGGTGTCCGGGGTTTACCTGTGCTGTCCGCGGTGTGTTGTCCGGTGTCCGGGGTTTACCTGTGCTGTCCGGGGTGTGGTGTCCGGGGTTTACCTGTGGGGTCCGGTGTCCAGTGTCCACGGTGTGGTGTCCGGGGTTTACCTGTGGAGTCCGGTGTCCAGTGTCCGCGGTGTGTTGTCCGGTATCCGGGGTTTACCTGTGGGGTCCGGTGTCCAGTGTCCGCGGTGTGTTGTCCGGTGTCCGGGGTTTACCTATGGGGTCCGGGGTTTACCTGTGGAGTCCGGTGTCCAGTGTCCGCGGTGTGTTGTCCGGTGTCCGGGGTTTACCTATGGGGTCCGGTGTCCGGGGTTTACCTGTGGGGTCCGGTGTCCAGTGTCCGCGGTGTGTTGTCCGGTGTCCGGGGTTTACCTGTGGGGTCCGGTGTCCAGTGTCCGCGGTGTGTTGTCCGGGGTTTACCTATGGGGTCCGGGGTTTACCTATGGGATCCGGTGTCCAGTGTCCGCGGTGTGTTGTCCGGTGTCCGGGGTTTACCTGTGGGGTCCGGTGTCCAGTGTCCGCGGTGTGTTGTCCGGTGTCCGGGGTTTACCTGTGGGGTCCGGTGTCCAGTGTCCGCGGTGTGTTGTCCGGGGTTTACCTATGGGGTCCGGGGTTTACCTATGGGATCCGGTGTCCAGTGTCCGCGGTGTGTTGTCTGGTGTCCGGGGTTTACCTGTGGGGTCCGGTGTCCAGTGTCCGCGGTTTACCTATGGGGTCCGGTGTCCGCGGTGTGTTGTCCGGGGTTTACCTATGGGGTCCGGTGTCCAGTGTCCGCGGTGTGTTGTCCGGGGTTTACCTATGGGGTCCGGTGTCCAGTGTCCGCGGTGTGTTGTCCGGGGTTTACCTATGGGGTCCGGTGTCCAGTGTCCGCGGTGTGTTGTCCGGGGTTTACCTATGGGGTCCGGTGTCCAGTGTCCACGGTGTGTTGTCCGGTGTCCGGGGTTCACCTGTGGGGTCCGGTGTCCAGTGTCCACGGTGTGTTGTCCGGGGTTTACCTATGGGGTCCGGTGTCCGCGGTGTGTTGTCCGGTGTCCGGGGTTTACCTGTGGGGTCCGGGGTCCGGGGTCCGCGGTGTGTTGTCCGGTGTCCAGTGTCCGCGGTGTGTTGTCCGGTGTCCGGGGTTCACCTGTGGGGTCCGGTGTCCAGTGTCCGCGGTGTGTTGTCCGGTGTCCGGGGTTCACCTGTGGGGTCCGGTGTCCAGTGTCCGCGGTGTGGTGTCCGGGGTTTACCTGTGGGGTCCGGGGTCCGGGGTCCGCGGTGTGTTGTCCGGTGTCCAGTGTCCGCGGTGTGTTGTCCGGTGTCCGGGGTTTACCTGTGGGGTCCGGGGTCCGCGGTGTGTTGTCCGGTGTCCAGTGTCCGCGGTGTGTTGTCCGGTGTCCGGGGTTTACCTGTGGGGTCCGGGGTCCGCGGTGTGTTGTCCGGTGTCCGGGGTTTACCTGTGGGGTCCGGGGTCCGGGGTCCGCGGTGTGTTGTCCGGTGTCCAGTGTCCGCGGTGTGTTGTCCGGTGTCCGGGGTTTACCTGTGGGGTCCGGGGTCCGCGGTGTGTTGTCCGGTGTCCGGGATTTACCTGTGGGGTCCGGTGTCCGGGGTCCGCGGTGTGTTGTCCGGGGTCCGCGGTGTGTTGTCCGGTGTCCAGTGTCCGCGGTGTGTTGTCCGGTGTCCGGGGTTTACCTGTGGGGTCCGGGGTCCGCGGTGTGTTGTCCGGTGTCCGGGGTTTACCTGTGGGGTCCGGGGTCCGGTGTCCGCGGTGTGGTGTCCGGGGTTCACCTGTGGGGTCCGGTGTCCGGTGTCCGGGGTTCACCTGTGGGGTCCGGTGTCCAGTGTCCGCGGTGTGTTGTCCGGTGTCCGGGGTTTACCTGTGGGGTCCGGGGTCCGCGGTGTGTTGTCCGGTGTCCGGGGTTCACCTGTGGGGTCCGGTGTCCAGTGTCCGCGGTGTGTTGTCCGGGGTTTACCTGTGGGGTCCGGGGTCCGGGGTCCGCGGTGTGTTGTCCGGGCCGTTGACAACCGGCGCTTCCGCCTCGCGCAACAGGTGCACTGGTTTCCGCGCGACCGTCGTGCTGCGCATGCGCGTCAGCCCGTCCCGGCAGGTCCATACTGAGCATGCGTGGCCGCCGGGCACTCTGGGAGTTGTAGTTCACATTGTCGCCGAGACTGGCCCCGCCCCCGTGCAGGAGCTCAGGGGCCCAGTGTGGGCTTCCCACTCACCCAGGATATTGTACCTCGCCTAATAATTTCTATCAACGCAATGAATTAGGGAGGCAAAGAGGATGCAGGGAATTATCAAGGAATTCAGGTTGAAATTTGCAACTTATGCAGAGAGAATGTTTCCCCTTTTGGGGGAATATAGAACTTGGGGGATAGTTTCAGAATAAAGGGCCGCCCATTTAAAATGGAGATGAGGAGGAATTTCTTCCCTCAGAGGACCGAATCTGTGGAATTCTCTACCCCAGAGAGCTGTGGAGGCTGGGTCATTGAATATACTTAAGGTGGATATTAAATCCGTGAATCTTAAGGTATGGTGTTCTTCAATGAATAGACGGAGACTGCAGATCAACAATCAACAGGTGTTTACTGGATGAGGGTAGTCTAATAACTAACAGTACAGATGCCTGCTCAGGGCTTATATACAGGTGTGGTCACTGCCGGTACTACAGTATACAGGAGCTGTAAAAGTAGTTCTCTGTTAAAGGTACATACACTACAATTCCTCCCCTTTTAGATTAACAGTACCATAACATTCAAATAACAGTTAACACTTTTAACATGCACAGTAACTGAAATAGTCCATTTATAGATTCAGTCTTTGGGGCGGCTTCCTGATTCTTTCTGGATAGCGCCTTTCCTGAGTGTCTTGTTCTTGGTGCGGAGGCAATTCTGGCCCCCTGTCGTCGGTTAGTTCATCAGTTTCCGATGCTACTGTTTCTGGGGTAGATGCTACCGGTATGTCGGGTTCATCACCAGGTACGCTAGACATGGGGTTGACTCGTTCCTGTGACGCTAGGATCTGGTCGACATGGCGTCTCACAATGTTCTCCCCGACATCCACTGTGTACATTAGTGGCCCCTGCCGTGTGCATATCGTTCCGGGTTGCCATTTCTCTGTTCGGTAGTCGCGGGCCAAGACTGGTTGTCCTACATTGAAGCTCCTTGTCGGCTTCTCATTGATGTGCTGGAATTGCCTATTCTCAACATTTCTTCGCACATTTGGTTGAGCAAATCCAGACGAGATCTCAACCTTCGGTTAAAGAACATCATGGCCGGGGTCTGGTTGGTAACTGCATGTGTCGCATTTCTGTAGGCTAACAGGAAATTGTCCACCTTATGCTGCAGTGGAATGTCGTCATCGCACATGGCCCTTACTGCCTTTTTAAAGGTTTGTACGAACCTCTCAGCCAATCCATTTGTGGCTGGATGATACGGGGCGGATGTGTAATGCCTTACCCCATTCCTTCTCATAAATTTCCAAAACTCTTCGGACACAAACTGTGGTCCGTTATCAGAGCAAATCTGCTCTGGCAAGCCGTTCCTGGCAAATATGGTCCGTAGGACTGCAATCGTTTTCTCCGTAGTGGTGGAGGACATTTTGATCACCCCAGGCCATTTCGAGTGCGCATCCACTGCTATTAAGAACATTGAGTCCATGAATGGACCAGCAAAATCAATATGCACCCGTTGCCATGGAGAGGAGGGCCACTCCTATGGGTGTAGAGGGGCATGTGGTGGTGCATTTTGGACCTTCTGGCATCCTGAGCAGCCCTTTGTTAGGTCCTCGATTTGTTGATCGATTCCCGGCCACCACACATAAGCCCTAGCAAAGCTTTTCATTTTTACCCCTCCCAGATGGCCTTCGTGAAGCTCATTGAGCACTCTCTCCCTTAACTTGGCTGGAATTACCACTCGGGATCCACACATCACTGTCCCCTGGCATACTGACAGCTGTTCTCTTCTGGATGAGAATACTGGCAACAGTGAGTCGCCATGTGTTGGCCATCCCTTCACCGTCAAATCATATACCCGAGACAGTGTCGGATCATTTCGGGTCTCCTCTATATCCGCGTTAGTTACTGGCAAGCGTTCAATTATCGACGAATAAAATATTTCGACAGGGTCCACTGCTGGTGCTTCCTCCGCAGTAGGCAGTGGCAGGCGTGATAGCCCATCAGCGTTTCCATGCTGTTTCGTGCCCTTATACTCTATTTCATATTGGTTCGCCCCTAGAAACATAGAAACATAGAAACATAGAGATAGGAACAGGAGTAGGCCATTCGGCCCTTCGAGCCTGCTCCGCCATTCAATGAGATCATGGCTGATCTTCGTCTGAGATCATAGCTGATCTTACCAGTTCAGTACCCCGTCCCCGCCTTTTCTCCGTAACCCTTAATCCCCTTAGCCTTCAGAAATATATCCAATTCTCTCTTGAAAATATTTATTGAATTAGCCTTCACAGCCCTCTGTGGCAGGGAATTCCACAGGCTCACCACTCTGTAGCCGTTGCGCAGTCATCACCGGAACGCCCTTCTTTGGATTAAAGATGGAGACAAGTGGTTGGTGGTCAGTCAGCAAGGTGAACTTCTGCCCGTGCAGAGAGTGGTTGAACTTTTTTACTCCCCATACTAGGCTGAGGGCCTCCCTGTCAATCTGGGCGTAGTTGCGCTCGGCTGAGGTTAGTGACCGAGACGCAAAAGCTACTGGCCTCTCCAACCCGTCTGGGAATTTGTGCGACAGCACCGCTCCAATACCATAGGGTGATGCATCACACGCCAACCGAATTGGTAGTGCTGGGTTGAAATGGGCCAACGCCTCTTTTGATGTGATCAATTCTTTGCACTTCTGGAAAGCTCGTTTACATTCGTCATTCCACTTCCATGGTACCCCCGTTTGCAGTAGAGTGTTCAGTGGGTGTAGTACTGTAGACAAATTTGGTAAGAACTTATGGTAGTAGTTCACCAGCCCGAGGAACGACCTCAGTTGTGACACATTTTCCGGTGCTGGAGCCTTGACTACTGCCTCAATCTTCTCAGGGGACTTATGTAATCCCTCTTCATCAATAACGTGGCCACAATATGAGATCTGCTTCTGGAAAAACTCGCATTTGTGGCGATTAGTTCGTAGCCCATATTCCTTCAATCTAGTGAGCACCTGCTCCAGGTTGGCGAGGTGATCACTGTCATTTTTGCCCGTGGCCAGGATGTCGTCCAAATAACACTGGGTCCCTGGAATCCCTTGCAGGACTTGATCCATTGCCCTTTGCCAAATAGCCGGAGCCGATGCTACCCCGAACACCAGCCGGTTGTATTGGTAGAGACCTTTGTGAGTGTTGATCGTGAGGTACTGTTTCGAGGCTTCTTCTACCTCCATTTGCAGGTACGCCTGGGCCAGATCAATCTTAGTGAAGCGTTTTCCTCCAGATAGCGAGGCGAAAATATCTTCAATATTGCGGAAGCGGATATTGTACCGTGTGAAGGACTGGGTTCACTGTCACCTTAAAGTCCCCACAGATGCGAACTTTCTTTGGTTCCCCAGGCGTATTACTCAACGACCTCTTCATTACAGGAACGATGGGTGTAGCCCACTCGCTCCAGTCCACTTTGGACAGTACTCCTGAACGTTCCAAACCTTCCAGCTCTGCTTCGACGGCTGGGCGGATCGCATAAGGCACCGGTCTGGCCTTAAAAAACTTTGGGCTTGCATTTTCCTCTATTTTAATCATTGCTGTTATGCCTTTTAGTGTTCCGAGTCCCTCCTGGAACACTTCTTGTGCGTCAGTTAGCATTTTTGACAGTCGTCCAGGTGTGACGTCGTCATCCTTTTTGGCCTCTACCGTCAGTGCCTGTATGGAATGCCAATCTAATTGTATCTTCCGGATCCATTCACGTCCTAGTAGTGGTGGTCCTCCATCTGGCAATACATATAGGTCCATTTTTGGTATTTCCTGGCCATTGTATATCACGTTCACCCTTATTTTTCCTTTGGGGTAGACTTTTTGCCCCGTGTACATCTTCAAGACAATCTCTAGCTCTCAAGGGTATATGTGAGAATAATAAGAACATAAGAACATAAGAAATAGGAGCAGGAGTAGGCCAATCGGCCCCTCGAGCCTGCTCCGCCATTCAATAAGATCATGGCTGATCTGATCCTAACCGCCAATCTACTATCACAGAACCATCTCCTGAATCTAACAGAATTAGACACATGAAATAGGAGCAGGATCAGGCTACACGGCCCCTGGGCCCGCTCCGCTACCCACAGGGCCATGACCGATCCGAACCTAGACTCATGTCCAAATTCCTGCCCGCTCCCCATAACCCTTTATTCCCTTTACTTCTAGGAAACTGTCTATTTCTGTTTTAAATTTATGTAATGATGTAGCTTCGACAGCTTTTTGGGGCAGCATATTCCATGGACCTACCACCCTCTGAGTGAAGTAGTTCCTCCTCATCTCAGTTTTGAAAGAGCAGCCCCTTATTCTAAGACTATGCCCCCTAGTTCTAGTTTCACCCATCATCGGGAACATCCTCCCCGCATCCACCCGATCCAACCCCTTCACAATCTTATATGTTTCAATAAGATCGCCTCTCATTCTTCTGAACTCCAATGCGTAGAGTCCCAATCTACTCAACCTCTCCTCATATGTCCATCCCCTCATCCCTGGGATTAACCGAGTGAACCTTCTTTGTACTGACTCGAGAGCAAGTATGTCTTTTCTTAAGTATGGACACCAAAACTGTATGCAGTATTCCAGGTGCGGTCTCACCAATACCTTGTACAACTGAAGCAATACCTCCCTATTTTTATATTCTATCCCCCTAGCATTGGCCTTCTTAATCACTTGCTGCACCTGCATACTAACCTTTTGAGTTTGGTGCACCAGGACCCCCAGATCCCTTTGTACTTCAGTACTTTCCAGGTTCTTGCCATTAAGATAATAAGTTACTCTACGATTTTTCCTGCCAAAGTGCATAACCTCACACTTTCCAGTATTGTATCCCATCTGCCAAATCTCTGCCCACTTACTTAGCCTATCTATATCCCCTTGCAGGTTTTTTATGTCCTCCTCACTCACTACTTTCCCTCCCATCTTAGTACCATCTGCAAACTTTGATATGTTACACTCGGTCCCCTCCTCCAAATCGTTAATATAGATTGTAAAGAGTTGGGGACCCAGCACTGACCCCTGTGGAACACCACTAGTTACTGATTGCCAGTCCGAGAATGAACCATTTATCCCAACTCTCTGCCTTCTGTTAGATAGCCAATCCTCTATCCATGCCAGAATATTACCCCCAATCCTGTGATTTTTTATCTTAAGCAATAATCTTTTGTGTGGTACCTTGTCAAATGCCTTTTGGAAGTCTAAATACACTACGTCCACTGGTTCCCCTTTATCCACCCTATATGTTACTTCCTCAAAGAACTCCAACAAATTTGTCAAACATGACTTCCCCTTCATAAAACCATGCTGACTTTGTCCTATTAAATTATGATTATCCAAATGTCCTGTTACTGTCTCCTTAACAATGGACTCCAATATTTTACCTACCACAGATGTTAGGCTATAGTTTCCAGCCTTCTGTCTACTGCCTTTTTTAAATAAGGGCGTTACATTAGCAGTTTTCCAGTCTGCCGGGACCTTTGCTGAGTCCAGGGAGTTTTGGAAAATTATTACCAATGCATCCACACTCCCTACCGCCACTTCCCTCAAGACCCTAGGATGTAAGCCATCAGGTCCAGGTGATTTATCCGCCTTGAGTCCCATTATTTTACCGAGTACCACTTCCTTAGTGATTTTGATCGTGTTTAGCTCCTCCCCCCCCCCCCCCCTATAGCCCCCTGTTTGTCCAGTGTTGGGATATTCTTAGTGTCTTCTACTGTAAAGACTGATACAAAATATTCATTCAGTGTTTTTGCCATCTCCATATTTCCCACCATTAATTTCCCAGTCTCATCCTCTAAGGGACCAACATTTACTTTAGCCACCCTTTTTCTTTTTATATAACTGTAAAAACTCTTACTATCTGTTTTTATATTTTTTGCTAATTTACTTTCATAATCTATCTTCCCTTTCTTAATCAATCTTTTTGTTATTTTTTGCTGTCTTTTAAAGTTTTCCCAATCCTCTATCCTCCCACTAGATTTGGCTACCTTATATGCCCTTGTTTTTAGTCGAATACTATCCTTAATTTCTTTACTTAGCCATGGATGGCTGTCTTTTCTTTTACACCCTTTTCTTTTCAGTGGAATATATATTTTTTGGAAGTTGTAAAATAACTCCTTAAATGTACACCACTGATCATGTATCGTCTTACCCTTTAATCTATTTTCCCAATCCACTCCACTCAATTCCGCTCTCATACCTTCATAGTCTCCTTTATTCAAGCTTAGCACGCTTGTTTGAGATCCAACCTTCTCACCCTCTAATTGAATATGGAATTCAACCATGTTATGGTCACTTATTCCAAGGGGATCCTTTACTAGGACATTTTTAATTAATCCCGTCTCGTTACACAGGACCAGATCTAAGGTTGCTTGCCCCCTGGTCGGTTCAGTTACATACTGCTCAAGAAACCCATCCCTAATACACTCAATGAACTCATCCTCAAGGCAGCCCTGCCCAATTTGATTTGTCCAATTAATATGATAGTTAAAATCCCCCATAATTATAGATGCTCCCTTATTACAAGCCTCAACTATTTCCTGATTGATACTCCGTCCAACAGAGTTGCAACTGTTCGGAGGCCTATAGACTACGCCCACTAGTGTTTTTTTCCCCTTATTATTCCTTACCTCCACCCAAACTGTTTCATTATCCTGATCTTTTGACCCAATATCATTTCTCTGTATTACAGTGATTCCTTCCGTTATTAACATAGCCACCCCACCTCCCCTTCCTTCCTGCCTGTCCTTCCTGATCGTTAAAGAACCTGGTATGTTTAATTCCCAGGCATTGTCACCCTGCAGCCATGTTTCTGTAATGGCCACAAGATCATACCCATATGTAGTTATTTGTGCCATTAACTCGTCTATTTTGTTACGAATGCTACGTGCACTCAGATAGAGAACTTTCAAAGATGTTTTGTGACACTTAGTTCCTGCTTTTGCCCTTTTTATTACTTTACCTTTTACTCCATACCTTCTGCCCCTTCCTGACACACTCTGGTTTTTAATTTCCCCACTGCTACCTAAGTCTATGACCTTGTAGCTGCTTGTAGTTCCTTCGGTTTATGACTGTTAGGGCTGATCCTGTGTCCAATTCCATTTTCACTTGGACTCCGTCTATCTTGAGCGTGACCCAGATAGTCTGGTGATCCTCCATTTTGATTACATTATGTAGTTTCAGACAACCCAGCTCCTTGCTTCCGGAGTCTGTATCACCTTTCTGTTCGTCTGAACTACTCTCCGTCACCTTATGTACCTTTTTGTACTTCTCTTGTGGAGATTTCTTGCTGCTGGTTTTCTTCCCCGACCTGCAGACTCTTGCTATGTGTCCTGCTTTTCCACACTGTCTGCACACTTGGTCCTTGAACCAACAATCCTTATGGTCGTGTGTTGTTCTGCCGCAGCGATAACACTTCCCTGCTCCATGTGACATTTCATTGGTGCCATATTCTTGCGGTCTCCGTTGTATCTCTGCAGCGCCCCGTGCGGCTGCTTCGTGTGATACTGCCATGCTGAAAGCCTTGTCCAGCGTAAGATCCTTTTCTGATAGAAGCCATTTCTGGGTTCCTTCACTTTGAAGCCCACACACAAACTTGTCCCTTAACGTATCTGCTAGTCCCATTCCAAACTGGCAGTGTTTCGATAGCTTGCGCAGTTCCGTTAAATACTCAGCATTACTTTCCTCTTTATGCTGGTTCCTTTTGTGAAACTTAAATCTTTCTGCTATCAGCAGCGGTGTGGGGTTTAAGTGGTCCTGTAGGATTTTCACTATGTTTTAGAAATCCTTATCCACTGGCTTCTCTGGGGTTATTAGGTTTCGCAGTAAGCCATACGTTTTTGCACCCATGGAATTCAACAAAACCAGTGCTTTCCTGGCATCTGGCACTTCATTCGCCTTGCAGTACACCTCAATGCGTTCCACATATGTCGCCCAATCTTCGACTTCATTGTCGAACGCTGTGACACTGCCACTCTTCGGCATCCCTGGGTGTGGCTAGACTGGCTAAAATGGCGTCTCTCGCGCTTCCCTTTCTTCCCGCGCTCACCCTTCTTCTCCGCTGCGGCTTCAAAAATGGCGTCTCCCGCACTCTCCCTTCTTCTCCGCGGCTTCAAATGGCGTCTCCCGTGCTTCCTTTCTTCCCCTGTGGACGCTGCTCAGCCCTAGAGCCCTGGCTGCGCTCTGCGCGTTTTCCTGTGCGCCTCTCTCGTTGCCGCCGCTCGGTCCTGAACCCCGGCTGTGCTTTACCCTCTCTCTCTTTTTGTTTTCCGTCAACGCCGCTCGGTCTTCAACCCCCGGCTGCACCCTGTGCGCTTTACCCTCTCTCTTACCCCGTCGACGCTGCTCAGCCTTCTCTGTGCCGTCGGTCGGCTCCAGCCGCCGCTGTCCGGGAAGGGTCTGCGCTGTACCTGTTGCCAGCCTGTTGCTGGATCGTCGTGGCTGGAGAATCAAGCCCAGCTCTCAACAGCCTCCCCTGCGATGCTCACTCTCTGCCGGATGACTGGGCGGTTGCTCGTGGTCGACGCCTGTGCTTCTGGCCTCGACTTTCTTCCACTGTCCTCCAGGAGCGAATCCTTGGGAGGAAATGCAGAGTTGCAGGTAGGTTCGAATCGACCTCGTCGCCACTATTAAATCCGTGAATCTTAAGGTATGGTGTTCTTCAATAAATAGACGGAGACTGCAGATCAACAATCAACAGGTGTTTACTGGATGAGGGTAGTCTAATAACTAACAGTACAGATGCCTGCTCAGGGCTTATATACAGGTGTGGTCACTGCCGGTACTACAGTATACAGGAGCTGTAAAAGTAGTTCTCTCTTAAAGGTACATACACTACAGTGGAGATAGACACATTTTTGAACTAACGGAGTCTAGGGTTATGGGGAGCGGGCAGGGAAGTGGAGTTGAGGCCAAGATCAGATCAGCCATGATCTTATTGAATGGAGGAGCAGGCTCGAGGGGTCAAATGACCTCCTCCTGCTCCTATTTCTTATGTTCGTAAAACAAAATAGTAAAATATTTTATAGGCACATCAATAAAAAAAGGAAGGTTGGGATAGGAATAGGATGGACAGGATAATACCACAGGTAATGATACAGAGATGGTAGAAATATTAAATAATTATTTTGCTTCACTATTTACCAGGGAGATAGAACAGGAGGATACAACATTGGATGATGAGATTAGTAACGAGATAAGTGCATTTAAAATAAAGAAGGAGATATATTGAATAAACTAATCAAACTCAAAGAGGATAAAACCCCTGGTCAGGATGGATTGCGTCCACGCATTTTTTTTAAATCTAGGGAAGAGATAGCAGAGGCATTACTGCACATATTTAATAATTCGTCAGAAAAAGGTGTCGTGCCAGAGGACTGGTGGACAGCTAACATAACACCGATATTCAAGAAGGGGGAAAAGAACATGTCCAGGGAATTATAGACTAGTCAGCTTAACATCGGTGGTAGGAAAAATAATGGAATCCCTACCAAAGGAGAAAACAGAAGAACATCTACAAACCAAAAATATTATAATGAATAGTCAGCATGGATTTCAAAAGGGAAAGTCTTGCTTGACCAACCTCATTGAAGTTTTTGAAGAGGTAACAGAGAGAGTAGACAAGGGTAATGCAGTAGATGTAATTTATCTAGATTTTCAAAAGGTCTTCGATAAGGTACCCCATAATAGACTGATGAACAAGGTCAGAGAATGTGGAGTCAGGGGACAAGTAACAGAATGGATTGCTGGCTGGCTTCAGGACAGGAAGCAGAGAGTAGGGGTAAAGGGCAGCTATTCACAGTGGCAGAAGGTGGGTAGTGGTGTTCCACAAGGATCAGTGCTGGGACCACTGCTGTTCACAATTTACATTAACGATTTAGACTTTGAAATCAAAAACACAATTTCTAAATTTGCGGAAGACATCAAATTGTGGGGGGGGGGTAGTCAATACTGAGGAGGACTGCAACAAGTTACAGGAGGACATTAATAAACTTGCAGAATGCGCATATAATTGGCAAATGAAGTTCCACACAGATAAATGTGAGGTATTACATTTTGGTAGGAAGAATAGGGAGGTCACATTACTTGGAGGGTGTGAGTCTAGGCGGGGAGAGGAACAAAGGGATCTCGGAGTACAAATACACAAATCACTAAAAGTTGCGACACAGGTTAGCAAGGCCATAAAAAAAAGCAAACCAATCACTAGGGTTTATTTCTAGAGGTATAGAATTGAAAAGTAGGGAAGTTATGCAAAACCTGTATCGAACCTTGGTTAGACCACAACAACAACAAAAACTTGTATTTATATAGCGTCTTTAATATAGTAAAACATTCCAAGGCGATGCACAGGAGTATTTTAAGACAAAAGATTTCACACCGAGCCACATAAGGAGAAATTAGGGCAGGTGACCAAAAGCTACATATTGTGAATAGCTGGGGTCCAAGGACCGATCCCTGCGGTACCCCACTAGTCACTGCCTGCCACTCGGAAAAAGACCCGTTTATTCCAACTCTTTGCTTTCTGTCTGCCAACGAGTTCTCTATCCAAGTCAATACCTTACCCCCAATCCCATGTGCCTTAACTTTACATGCTAATCTCTTATGCGGGACCTTATCGAAAGCCTTCTGAAAGTCCAAATACACCACATCCACTGGTTCTCCCTTATCTATCTTACCAGTTACATCAAAAAATTCCAGTAGATCACTCAAGCACGATTTACCTTTTGTAAATCCATGTTGACTTTGTCCGATCCTGTCACTGTTTTCCAAGTGCTCTGCTATTACATCTTTTATAATAATGGACTCTAGCATTTTCCCCACTACCGATGTCAGGCTTACCGGTCTGTAATTCCCCATTTTCTCTCTACCACCTTTTTTGAATAGTGAGGTAACATTAACTACCCACCAATCCATGGGTACTGTTCCAGGTTCCATCGAATGTTGGAAGTTGATCAGCAATGCATCTACTATTTCTAGGGCCACTTCCTTAAGTACCCTAGGATGTAGATTATCAGGCCCTGGGGATTTATCAGCCTTCAATCCCATCAATTTCCTTAACACCATTTCCCTACAAATACTGATTTCTTTCAGTTCCTCCCTTTCATCAGACCCTATGTTCCCCGACATCTCTGGGAGATTATTTGTGTCCTCCTTTGTGAAGACAGAACCAAAATATATATTTAATTGGTCTGCCATTTCTTTGTTCCCCATTATAAATTCCCCTGATTCTGACTGCAAGGGATCTACGCTTGACTTCACCAATCTTTTTCTCTTCATATATCTATAAAAGTTTTTACAGTCAGTTTTTATGTTCCCTGCAAGCTTACTGATGTAAGAAAAAGGAGACTTACCATCAAGTAACTTTAAAGTAAGCTTTAAGTAACTTATAAACACACTATATACACAAGAGAGGTCTTTACCATGCCTCTGGTAGAAGCCTCTTACAATACTGAGCAGACCAGTATTTATACCAGTCCAACAGGAAGTGACATATGACAGGAAGTGAGGTATGTACACAGTTCATAGTTCATAGTTCACAGGAAGTGATGACATAGCTTCCCGGAAGTTATCATTTTTATCACATTCTTCCCTCCTGCAGGATTAGGAGGCTGTGGTCTACCTTTTGGTCCGCAGCCGCCGAACAAGGAAGAGTCGCACCCGTTTGGATTCCCGTCGTAGAGGGTCGCTGGTCCGCTTACATGCGGTTGGCCATTGGTCAGAGCCTGTGTGGCCTGGATTGCCCTGTGAAGGGTCGGGGAGATCATGGCTTCGAGTACGAGCCCCAATAGGTTCAAAGTCGGACTGCCTCTGTTCAGAGGGAGGTGCAGAGCTGGCCTGTGGCGGATCAGTACTTTCATGCGTGGTACTGGGAGGGTCGCAACCTTGAGCACGGGGTTCTACCGGCACCAAGCTAGTTGGTGTCCGATCAGGATCCTGGAGAGGGGTGCCCGATAGGTCCCAAGAGTTTCCTGGTGAAATGCCATCACCCGATGTCCCACTAGGTCCTGGTGGGCAGGGAGCCAGATCCCGTAATGATACGGTAGATTCTCGGCCGTCGGAATATCGTATGTTTGCATAGGTGGGGTTGGCATCGGTTAGTTCGACCTCGTCTACAAGAGGGTCATTTTTAGACGTCCGAACGTATCTTCGGAGTAATACAGGTCCAGGAGTAGTTAGCCATGACGGGAGTGATGTCCCATGAGATGAGCGACGCTGGAATCCAAAGAACCGCTCATGAGGTGTAGTATTTGTGGCTGTAGAAAGCAGGGACCGTATAGAGTGCAATGCATCCGGAAGCACTGTTTCCCATTGCTGGTCTGGTAGGCCCCGAGATCTTAAAGCGAGACGTACGGAATTCCAGATGATACCGTTATACCTCTCTACCTGCCCATTTCCGATGGGATGGTATGGTGTTGTTTTGCTTGTAGCAATTCCCCGTTCTGAGAGGTAGTCCTTGAGTTCCCTTGACATAAAGGATGGACCCCGATCTGAGTGAATATAAGCCGGCATGCCACAGAGAGAAAATACCTGCTCAAGGCAGCAGATTACTGTGGACGCCAGCATATTGGAGCAGGGGAAGGCAAACGGAAAACGTGAATATTCGTCGATCATGGTGAGCAAATATGTGTTCCGAGTTGAAGAGGGCACTGGGCCCTTAAAATCGATGCTAAGTCGTTGCATCGGTTGGGTTGCATGTATGAGTATACCATCTGAGGGGCGGAAGAACTGAGGTTTTAATTCCGCACAAAGCCGGCATTCTGAGCATATTTTCTTTACATCTCCAGTGGAAAAAGGGAGATTCCGTGATCGTACGAAATGTAGCATGCGCGTAACGCCAGGATGACACAAACCATTGTGGACATCCATGAGAGTGGAGGATGACATAGTGGAGCAGAATGCCCGTGTGAGGGTGTCCGGGGCCACATTCTCCTTGCCAGGCCGATAGAGAATGGTATAACCAAAAGAGGCCAGTTCCATCCTCCAAAGTTGTATTTTATTATTCTTAATTTTGGTTCGTTTTCGATTATCCAGCATGAAGGCGACTGATCGTTGGTCCGTGATCAATGTAAAGTGCTGGCGAGCTAGAAAATGGTTCCACTTCCGTACTGCCTCTATGATGGCTGTGGCTTCTTTCTCAACTGGAGGATAATGTAGCTCGGCACCTTGTAAGGTCCTGGACATAAATGCTACAGGACGACCTTCCTGATTCAGAGTAGCCGAGATCGCCACCTCCGAGGCATCACATTCAACCACGAAAGGGAGATTCTCATCAATGGAGTGAAGAGCCGCTTTCTCCAACTGTTTTTTGAGAAGGTTAAAGGCTGCAACAGCCGCTGTTCCCAGTGGAAATGATCTAGCATGCAGCAAGGGTTGGATTTTGTCCGAAAAATGGGGAATCCATTTAGCGTAGTATGCAAACAGACCGAGAGCCCGACGTAAAGAAGCCGGATTCTTAGGTGACGGGAGCTCTTGGAGCGGGCGAAGTCTTTCTGGGTCTGGCTTAATGACACCATTGCCTACGCAGTAGCCAAGGATGTTGATGGTCGGTTGCAACTCAACAGATTTGGATTCATTCAGGGTCAAATTACGGCGATGGAGGGCATCCCGAAATTTTTGGAGGTTGGAGTCGTGTTCCTGTTGATCGTGACCTGCAATGGTAATGTTATCAAGATAGGGAAAAGTGTCCCTTAGGTTTTCCTGCTTAACCAGGCCATCCATTGCCCGTTGAAAGACAGCCACTCCATTAGTAACCCCGAATGGGAGGCGACGAAATTGGTACAGCCGTCCATTAGCCTCAAAGGCTGCGTACTGCTTATCTGAGACCTTCAAGGGTAACTGATGATAGGCACTTTTTAAATCGTAAGTTGAGAACACTTTGTATTCGGCCAGTTTATTAACCATATCATCAATGCGTGGCAATGGGTAGGCGTCCAAGTCGGTATATTGATTGATGGTTTGCGAATAATCGATGCATAGTCGCTGTTTGTGAGGTTTTAGAGGGTTCTTGACAATGACGACTTGAGCCCGCCAGGGCGACGAACATGGTTCAATGATATCCTCTGCTAGAAGTCGAGAGACTTCAGCCGCAATAAAAGATTGGTCTTCCTGATTAAAGCGCCGCGATTTCGTTATTATCGGTTGGCATTGAGGCGGAATACTGGCAAATAATGAGGGTTCATCAAGTGAAGCTGCTGATAATGCACAAAATGGTAATTTAGACGGTATATTAGAAATAGTAAGTCCGGGTTTGGATCCACCAAACTCAATGGTGAGTTTCTTATGCTGTTTTTGGAAGTCCAGCCCTAAGAGGAGATCACTACATAAGTCCTTGAGCACCGAAAGTCGGGTGGAGGGATACATACGACCATGAAGTGTCATATCAACAACACAAAAGCCGGAGATTCTGGTATTAAGTGATGACTGGGCCATCGCAATTGCCTGGTCCGATGGGAAGACATGTAGTTTCAATTTCGCAACAATCTGTTCCTTAATGAAACTATCAGTACTTCCTGAGTCAATTAAGGCATCTAAGGTATGCCCTTTAATTGAAATTTTTGTGGCTGCATGAGACAGGTTCTGTGGGCAAGCAGCTGTAATTGGTGTCGTTGCACAGAGAGTGGCTAAAACTCTCGGTGTGCTTCTTCGGGAGAGAGCTCGAGAGGAAGCTTGATAGGTCCTAGCTGGAGCATCTTGATAGGCCCTAATTGGGGCAGTTCGGTAGGCCTTAGCTGGATTGGCCCTCGTAGAGGCCCTTGATAGGCAAACTTTAGCAAAGTGTCCTTTTTTCCCGCAATAACTGCAGATTGCATTGCGAGCAGGGCAGGTTTTCCGAGGGTGAAAAGCATCTCCACAAAAGAAGCATTCCTTCCTAGATTGCCAAGAGGCTGCTAAAGTGGGGTCATCCTCCTCTTCTTCATCAAAATTATCAGAATTAGATTCCCCCATGATAGGGTTCACCTGAGACCGCTTGAATTGTCTGGTTGCAGCTACAGCAGCAGATCGAGATCTGGGCAGCTGATAGAGGTCTGCATTTCTCTTTGCCAAATCCAGTGAACAAGCTAGGTCAAAAGCTTTTTGTAGCTCAAGTGTTTTACTTTCTAGTAGACGCTGGCGTATAAATGGAGAGGCAATCCCGCAGATGAAAGCATCACGAATCATTTCTTGGCGGTACAGCTCAGCTGAGGCTGCCTGAAAGTTACAATCTACGCTGAGCCTGCGAAGTTCTTGCAGGAATTCGTCAATTGATTCCCCTGGCCCTTGTCGGGCTGTGGCCAGTAGATGTCTAGCATAGACCTCATTTGGGGTCTTCGCATACAGTTTCTTAAGTGCCCGAATCACCTCTTCGTAATTATCCCATTCATCAACATATTCGAACACTTTTGGGGTCACATAATTGACAAGTATCTTCAATTTAGCAGGAGCATCCGCTTTACATTCATCCAGAAAATTCTCAAAAGTACGATACCAATGCTTCCATACCCTGCCAGCTGCTGGTGTATTCGGGTCCAAGTCCAGACGAATAGGTCTAAGGATTTTCTCCATGATGGGTGGTTCCCTGGATCCTTAACTTCCGAGTTTGTCTGAAGGTCTAGTATTTGTCAGTGTAAATATTAAGTTACTTAAATTGATGTAAGAAAAAGGAGACTTACCATCAAGTAACTTTAAAGTAAGCTTTAAGTAACTTATAAACACACTATATACACAAGAGAGGTCTTTACCATGCCTCTGGTAGAATCCTCTTACAATACTGAACAGACCAGTATTTATACCAGTCCAACAGGAAGTGACATATGACAGGAAGTGAGGTATGTACACAGTTCATAGTTCATAGTTCACAGGAAGTGATGACATAGCTTCCCGGAAGTTATCATTTTTATCACACTTACTCTCATATTCTATTTTCCCCTTCTTAATTAATCCCTATGTCCTCCTTTGTTGAATTCTAAACTGCTCCCAATCCTCAGGTTTACTGCTTTTTCTGGCCAATTTATATGTCCTCTCCTTTGATCTTATGCTATCCCTAATTTCCCTTGTTAGCCACGGTTGAGTCACCTTTTTTGTTTTATTTTTATGCCAAACTGGGATGAACAAATTCTGTAGTTCATCCATGCGGTCTTTGAATGTTTGCCATTGTCTATCCACCGTCAACCCTTTGAGTGACATTCCCCAATCAATCCTACCCAACGCGCGCCTCAGACCATCGTAGTTTCCTTTATTTAAATTCAGGACCCTAGTCTCTGAGTCAACAACTTCATTCTCCATCTTAATGAAGAATTCTATCATATTATGATCGCTCCGACCCAAGGGGCCTCGTACAACAAGATTGTTAATTAATCCTTTCTCGTTACATAATACCCAGTCTAAGATGGCCTGATCTCTGGTTGGTTCCTCGACATATTAGTCCAGGAAACCATCCCGTAAACACTCTAGGAATTCCTCCTCCACAATATTGTTACTAATTTGGTTAGCCCAATCTATATGTAGATTAAAGTCACCCCTGATGACTGCTGTGCCCTTATTGCACGCTTCTCTAATTTCCCTTTTAATGCCATCCCCAACCTCCGCATTACTGTTTGGAGGTCTATATACCACTCCCACTAACGTTTTCTGCCCCTTGGTATTTCTCAGTTCTACCCATACAGATTCCACATCATCAGAGCTAATATCCTTCCTTACAATTGTGTTAATACCTTTTTTAACCAGCAATGCTACCCCACCTCCCTTTCCTTTTTGCCTATCTTTCCTGAATATTGTATACCCCTGGATGTTGAGTTCCCAGCCTTGGCCACCCTGGAGCCATGTTTCCGTAATCCCAATCAAATCATAATCGTTTACCTCTATTTGCGCAGCTAATTCATCCACCTTATTACGAATGCTCCTCGCATTAAGACACAAAGCCTTCAGGCTTGTTTTTTTAACGCTCTTAGACCTATTAGAATTATTATTTACTGTGGCCATGTTTGATTTAAATTGTTGATTTCTCTGACTGCCACTTTTGTTTTTCTCCTTCCTATCTTTTTCTTTTATCCTTGTTTCCCTTTCCTCTGTCCCTCTGCTCAGGTTCCCAACCCCCTGCCATTTTAGTTTAAACCCTTCCCCAGAGCACTAGCAAACACTCCCCCTAGGACGTCGGTCCCGGCCCTGCCCAGGTGCAAACCGTCCGGTTTGAACTGGTCCCACCTCCCCCAGAACCGGTTCCAATGTCCCAGGAATTTGAATCCCTTCCCCTCACACCATTCCTCTAGCCACGTATTCATCTGAAATATCCTTCTATTTCTACTCTGACGAGCACATGGCACTGGTAGCAATCCTCAGATTACTACCTTTGAGGTCCTAGTTTTTAATTTACCTCCTAACTCCCTATATTCGGCTTTTAGGACCTCATCCCATTTTTTACCAATATCGTTGGTACCTATATGCACCACGACAACTGGCTGTTCACCCTCCCCTTCCAAAATGTTCTGCAGCCGCTCTGAGACATCCTTGACCCTTGCACCAGGGAGGCAACACACCATCCTGGAGTCTCGTTTGCGGCCGCAGAAATGCCTATCTATTCCCCTTACAATAGAATCCCCTATTACTATAGCTCTACCCCTCTTTTTCCTCCCGTCCTGTGCAGCAGAATCACCCCTGGTGCCAGGAAGTTGGCTGTTGCTGCCTTCCTCTGATAAGCCACCCCCCCCCAACAGTACTCAAAGTGGTGTATCTGTTTGAGAGGGGGATGTCCACAGGGGACCCCTGCACTAACTGCCTGTGCCTAGTACTCTGTCTGTTGGTCACCCATTCCCTTTCTGCCTGTCCAACCTTTGCCTGCGGTGTGACCAACTGATCAAACGTGCTAGTCACGACGTCCTCAGCATTGCGAATGGTCCAGTATGAATCCAATCGCAGCTCCAGCGCCGCAATGCGGTCTGCCAGGTGCTGCAGCTGGACACACTTCCTGCACACATGGTTGTCAGGGACACAGGAAGTGTCCCTGAGCTCCCACATATCGCAGGAGGAGCATACCACAGCACCGGGCTGTCCTGCCATGACTTACCCTTTAGTTAATTGCAATTAAATTAAATCAAATCAATCCCACCAATTTCACTACAGTTAAATGATATATTTAAGGGTCCTGGTTTACAAACAGTCCCCCGTTACACCACAGAGAGCTCAGAAACTATAAACCACAGAGTTAAAGTTTAAAAAGAGAGAAATACTCACCAACCAATCCCTTACCTGCTTTCTGGTGACGTCACACTTCGATTACTTTTTACTTCTCTCCCTCTCTGTGAGATTGGAGATTGGTAAACCTACCTGGTCTCTGGGGCCTTTTATAGCCCCGCTGCCGCCGCTGAAATTCCCACCGACGCTCTGAGGCCTACCTGTTCTGCTCCAAGCCTTTTATAGCCCCGCTGCTGCCGCTGAAATTCCCGCCGACGCTCTGAGGCCTACCTGGTCTCTTGGAGGCTTTTATAGCCCCGCTGCTGCCGCTGAAATTCCCGCTGATGCTGTGAGGCCTACCAGGTCTCTTGGAGCCTTTTATAGCCCCGCTGCTGCCGCTGAAATTCCCGCCGACGCTCTAGATCTAGACAAGGGAACTAGATGTAATATCTCCAAATTTGCAGAGGACACAAAGCTGGGTGTGTGTGTGTGCTGTGAGGAGGATGCTGAGAAACTCCAGGATGATTTGGACAGGTTGGGTGATTGGGCAGAAGCATGGCAGATACAATATAATGTGGATTTTGGTAGCAAAAACAGGAAGGCAGATTATTATCTGAATGGCAATAGATTGGGAGAAGGGGAAGTGCAACGAGACCTGGGTGTCCTTGTGCACCAGTCGCTGAAGGTAAGCATGCAGGTGGAGCAGGCGGTTAAGAAGGCAAATGGTATGTTGGCCTTTGTAGCAAGAGGGTTTGAGTACAGGAACAAGGATGTCTTGCTGCAGTTGTACAGGGCCTTGGTGAGACCACATCTTGAGTATTGTGTGCAGTTTTGGTCGCCTTATCTGAGGAAGGATGTTCTTGCCATGGAAGGAGTTCAGTGAAGATTCACCAGGCTGATACCTGGGATGGCAGGAATGACATAGGAGGAGAGATTGGATCGATTGGGCTGGTACTCGCTGGAGTTTAGAAGAATGAGAGGGGACCTCATCGAAACTTATAAAATTCTAACAGGACTGGACAGACTAGATGCTGGAAGGATGTTCCCGATGGTCGGGGAGTCCAGAACCAGGGGTCACAGTCTAAGGATAAGGGGTAGGCCATTTAGGACAGAAATGAGGAGGAATTTCTTCACCCAGAGAGTGGTGAACCTGTGGAATTCTCTACCACAGAAGGCAGTGGAGGCCAATTCATTAAATATATTCAAGAAGGAGTTGGATATATTTCTCAAGTCTAAGGGATCAAGGGGTATGGGGAGAAAGCAGGGACCGGGTACTGAACTTGGATGATCAGCCATGATCACATTAAATGGCGGAGCAGGCTCGAGGGGCCGAATGGCCTACTCCTGCTCCTGTCTTCTATGTTTCTATGCTTGGTCAAAGCGGTAGGTTTTAAGGAGCGTCTTAAAGGAGGAAAGAGAGGTAGCGAGGCGGAGAGGTTTAGGCAGGGAATTCCAGAGCTTAGGGCCTAGGCAGCTGAAGGCACGGCCACCGATGGTGGAGCGATTATAATCAGGGATGCTCAAGAGGGCAGAATTAGAGGAGTACAGATATCTCGGGGAGAGTGGGGGGGGCGGGTTGTGGGGCTGAAGGAGATTACAGAGATAGGAAGGGGCGAGGCCATGGAGGAATTTGAAAACAAGGATGAGAATTTTGAAATCGAGGCGCTGCTTAACCGGGAACCAATGTAGGTCAGCGAGCACAGGTAAGATGGACGAACGGTACTTGGTGCGTGTTAGGACACGGGTAGCAGAATAGTCAAGTCTAGAGGTAACAAAGGCATGGATGAGGGTTTCAGCAGTGGATGAGCTGAGGCAAGGGCGGAGACGGGCGATGTTACGGAGGTGGAAGTGGGCGGTCTTTGTTATGCTGCGGCTATGTGGTCGGAAGATCATTTCAGAGTCAAATATGACACCAAAGTTGTGAACAGTGTGGTTCAGCCTCAGACAGATAATTAGGGAGAGGGATGGAGTCAGTGGATAGGGAACGGAGTTTGTGGCGGGGACCGAAAACAATGGCTTCGGTCTTCCCAATATTTAATTGAAGAAAATTTCACACTTAGAGTACTGCGTACAGTTCTGGTCACCATATTATAAAAAGGATATAGAGGCACTGGAGAGGGTGCAGTGAAGATTTACAAGGGTGATACCAGAAATGCGAGGGTCTACATATCAGGAAAGGATGAACAGGCTGGGTCTCTTTTCTCTTGAAAAAAAAAGGCTGAGGGGTGACCTAATAGAGGTCTTTAAAATTATGAAAGGTTTTGATAGAGTGGATAGAGAGAGAGTGTTTCCACTTGTGGGGAAGAGCATAACTAGAGGACATCAATATAAGATAGTCACCAAGAAATCCAATAAGGAATTCAGAAGAAACTTCTTTACCCAGAGAGTGGTGAGAATGTGGAACTCGCTACCACAGGGAGTGGTTGAGGTGAATAGTATCGATGCATTTAAGGGGAGGCTAGACAAGCATATGAGGGAGAAGGGAATAGAGGATAATGCTGATAGATTTGGATGAGGAAAGACGGGAGGAGGCTCGAGTTGAGCATAAACGCCGGCATGGACTGGTTGGGCCGAATGGCCTGTTTCTGTGCCGTATATCCTGTGTAATCCTATGTAAGATGGGGGGAAAGATTTACAAGAAATGTAACTAGCTGAAATATAAACAAAACAGGAAAAGAGAGCATAGGAAAGAAAAAAGTAAGGGAGGACATTGATGGGAAGGGAATAAATAGAGTTATAGAACAGGAGTCTAAAAAGATGGTTAAACATAAAGTGAGAGGAAATCCTATTAAAAATGTGTTAAACTGTCTGTACAGCAATGCACACAGTGTCCATAATATAACAGAGGAGCTGGAGGCAATCATGCATTGCGAGGAACCAGGCCATGGGATCATTTACATCCACTTGGGAGGGAACACTGGGCATCAGTTTAACGTCTCATCCAAAAGACGGCTCCTCCAACAGTGCAGCGCTCCCTCAGTACTGCACTGGAGTGTCAGCCTCGATTTTTGTGCTCAAGTCTCTGGAGTGGGACATGAACCCATGACCTTCTGACTCAGAGGTGAGAGAATGATTGGGAAGATTAGGACATTTTTAGAAACTTGCAAAGGATGACTAAAAAATAATAAAGAGGGAGAAAATAGATTATGAGAGTAAACTTGCAAGAAATATAAAAACAGACAGTAAGAGCTTCTACAAGTATATAAAAAGGAAGAGAGTAGCTAAAGTAAACGTTGGTCTCTTAGAGGATGAGACTGGGGAATTAATAATGGGAAACAAGGAAATGGCAGAGACTTTGAACAAATATTTTGTATCTGTCTTCATGGTAGAAGACACTAAAAGCATCCCAATAATAGTGGAAAATCAAAGGGCAAAAGGGAGGGAGGAACTTAAAACAATCACTATCACAAGAGAAAATGTACTCGGCAAACTTATGGGACTAAAGGCTGACAAGCTCCCTGGATCTGATGGCCTGCATCCTAGGGTCTTAAAAGAAGTGGCTGCAGAGATAGTAGATGCATTGGTTGTAATCTTCCAAAATTCCCTTGATTCTGGAAAGGTCCCAGCGGATTGGAAAATCGCAAATGTAACGCCCCTATTCAAGAAAGGAGGGAGACAGAAAGCAGTTAGCCTAACATCTGTCATTGGGAAAATGCTGCAATCCATTATTAAGGGAGTAGTAGCAGGACATTTAGAGAAAATCATAATACAATCAAGCAAAGTCAACGTGGTTTTATGAAAGGGAAATCGTGTTTGACAAATTTATTAGAGTTCTTTGAGGATGTAACGAGCAGGGTGGATAAAGAGGAACCAGTAGATGTCATGTATTTGGATTTCCAAAAGGCATTCGATAAGGTGCCACATAAAAGGTTACTGCACAAGATAAGAGCTCACGGGGTTGGGGGTAATATATTAACATGGATAGAGGATTGGCTAACTAACAGGAAACAGAGAGTCGGGATAAATGGGTCATTTTCAGGTAGGCAAACTGTAACTAGTGGGGTGCCGCAGGGATCAGTGCTGGGGCCTCAACTATTTACAATCTATATTAGTGACTTGGATGAAGGGACTGAGTGTACTGTAGCCAAATTTGCTGACGATACAAAGATAGGTGGGTTAGCAAGTTGTGAGGAGGACACAGAGTCTGCAAAGGGATATAGAGAGGTTAAGTGAGTGGGCAAAAAATTGGCAGATGTGGTATAATGTGGGAAAATGTGAGGTTATCCACTTTGGTAGGAAGAATAGACAAACAAAATATTATTTAAATGGAAAGAGACTACATAATGCTGCGGTACAGAGGGCTCTGGGTGTCCTCGCACATGAAACACAAAAAGTTAGCGTGCAGGTACAGCAAGTAATTAGAAAAGCAAATGGAATGTTGGCCTTTATTGCAAGGGGGATGGAGTATAAAAGTAGGGAAGTCTTGCTTCAACTGTACAGGGCGTTGGTGAGACCACACCTGGAGTACTGCGTACAGTTTTGGTCTCCTTATTTAAGGAGGGTTATACTTGCATTGGAGGCAGTTCAGAGAAGGTTCACGAGGTTGATTCCGGAGATGAAGGGGTTGTCTTATGAGGAAAGGTTGAGCAGGTTGGGCCGATACTCATTGGAGTTTAGAAGAATGAGAGGTGATCTTATTGAAACATGTAAGATTCTGAGGGGGCTCGACAGGGTAAATGCAGAGAGGATGTTTCCCCTCGTGAGGGAATCTAGAACTAGGGGGCATAGTTTCAGAATAAGGGGGCATCCATTTAAAACAGAAATGAGGAGGAATTTCTTCTCTCACAGAGTCGTGAATCTTTGGAATTCTCTACCCCAGAGAGATGTAGAGGCTGGGTCAGTGAATATAGTCAAGGCGGAGATAGACAGATTTTTGAACTACAGGAGAGTCGAGGGTTATGGGGAACAGGCAGAAAAGTGGAGTTGAGGCCAAGATCAGATCAGCTATGATCTTATTAAATGGCGGAGCAGGCTCGAGGGGCCAAATGGCCGACTGCTGCTCTGATTTCTTATGTTCTTATGTTCTTAAACTTCTTTACCCAAAGAGTGGTGAGAATGTGGAACTCGCTACCACAGGGAGTGGTTGAAGCGAATAGTATAGACCCATCTAAGGGGAGGCTAGACAAGCATATGAGGGAGAAGGGAATAGAGGGATATGCTGATAGAGTTAGATGAGGAAAGACGGGAGGAGGCTCGAGTGGAGCATAAATGCCGGCATGGGCTGCCTGGGCTGATTGGCCTGTTTCCGTGCTGCATATCCTTAATTAATCCTATGAATGTAGGTGTCAGCTATGGCTCAGTGGGTAGCCACTCTCGCCTCTGAGTCAGAAGGTTGTGGGTTCAAGTCACATTCAAGACTGGAGCACAAAAATCTAGGTTGACACTCCAGTGCAGTGCTGAGGGAGTGCTGCACTGTCAGAGGGGCATTACTGAGGGAGCTCCGCACTGTCGGAGGGGCAGTACTGAGGGAGCTCCGCACTGTCGGAGGGGCAGTACTGAGAGAGAGCTGCACTGTTGGAGGGTCAGTACTGGGGGAGTGCAGCACTGTCGGAGGGGCAGTACTGAGGGAGCGCCGCACTGTCGGAGGGGCAGTACTGAGGGAGCTCCGCACTGTCGGAGGGGCAGTACTGAGGGAGCGCTGGACTGTCGGAGGGGCAGTACTGAGGGAGCTCCGCACTGTCGGAGGGGCAGTACTGAGAGAGAGCTGCACTGTTGGAGGGTCAGTACTGGGGGAGTGCAGCACTGTCGGAGGGGCAGTACTGAGGGAGCTCCGCACTGTCGGAGGGGCAGTACTGAGGGAGCTCCGCACTGTCGGAGGGGCAGTACTGAGAGAGAGCTGCACTGTTGGAGGGTCAGTACTGGGGGAGTGCAGCACTGTCGGAGGGGCAGTACTGAGGGAGCGCCGCACTGTTGGATGTGCAGTACTGAGGGAGCGCCGCACTGTCGGAGGGGCAGTACTGAGGGAGCGCTGCACTGTCGGAGGGGCAGTACTGAGGGAGTGCAGCACTGTCGGAGGGGCAGTACTGAGGGAGTGCAGCACTGTCGGAGGGGCAGCACTGAGGGAGCGCCGCACTGTCGGAGGGGCAGTACTGAGGGAGCGCCGCACTGTCGGAGGGGCAGTACTGAGGGAGCGCCGCACTGTCGGAGGGGCAGTACTGAGGGAGCGCCGCACTGTCGGAGGGGCAGTACTGAGGGAGTGCAGCACTGTCGGAGGGGCAGCACTGAGGGAGTGCAGCACTGTCGGAGGGGCAGTACTGAGGGAGCGCCGCACTGTCGGAGGGGCAGCACTGAGGGAGCGCTGCACTGTCGAAGGTGCTGTCTTTCAGATGAGACATTAAACCAAGGCTCCGTCTGCCCTCTCAGGTGGATGTAAAAGATCCCACGGCACAATTTGAAGAAGAGCAGAGGAGTTCTCTCAGTGTCCCTCAATATTTATCCCTCAACCAAAATCACTAAACAAAATTACTTGATTATTTATCTGATTGCTGTTTGTTGGACCTTGCTGTGTGCAAATCGGCTGCTGTGGGATTTTGGGAGATGACAACAACAAGTTGCATTTAATAGCGCTCCTCGCATGCAGGAAGACATCAGAGCATTGTACAACAGTAGTGTCACTCAGCCAGACTAAGTTTCTCACACTGGCATCTCAGACTCCTTGTCCGACATCGGGTCATGGATGAGCTACAACTTTCTCCAGCTCAATATTGGGAGGACTGAAGCCAATATTTCCAGCCCCCACCATGAACACTACCCGCAACCCCTCACCCCCAGCTATCCACACAGTCAAACCGAACCAAATAATACATACAAATGGGGTTGCGCTGGGTGTGGGGTTGGGGTGTGGGGTTGGGCTGGGTTTGGGGGTTGGGGATGGGTTGCTCTGGGATGGGGATGGGGTTGGGTTTGGGGTGGGGATGGGGGTGAGGTTGGGCTGGGTTTGGGGATGGGTTGGGGTTGGGGATGGGGTTAGGGTGGGGATGGGGATGGGGTTGGGGAATGGGTTGGGGTGGGGGATGGGTTGCTCTGGGATGGGGATGGGTTGGGGATGAGGTTGGGCTGGGTTTGGGGATGGGGCTGGGCTTGGGGATGGGTTGGGGATGGGGTGAGGTTGGGCTGGGTTTGGGGATGGGTTGGGGTTGGGGATGGGGTTAGGGTGGGGATGGGGATGGGGTTGGGGAATGGGTTGGGGTGGGGGATGGGTTGCTCTGGGATGGGGATGGGTTGGGGATGAGGTTGGGCTGGGTTTGGGGATGGGGCTGGGCTTGGGGATGGGTTGGGGATGGGGTTAGGGTGGGGATGGGGGTGAGGTTGTGCTGGGTTTGGGGATGGGTTGGGGTTGGGGATGGGGTTAGGGTGGGGATGGGGGTGGGGCGGGGTTGCTCTGGGATGGGGTTGGGTTTGGGGTGGGGATGGGGGTGAGGTTGGGCTGGGTTTGGGGATGGGGCTGGGTTTGGGGTTGGGTTTGGGGATGGGGTTGGGTTTGGGGATGGGGTTAGGGTGGGGATGGGGGTGAGGTTGGGCTGGGTTTGGGGATGGGGATGGGGCTGGTTTCGGGGTTGGGTTTGGGGATGGGGTTAGGGTGGGGATGGGGGCGGGGTTGCTCTGGGATGGGAATGGGGTTGGGTTTGGGGTGGGGTTTGGGGATGGGGTTAGGGTGGGGATGGGGTGAGGTTGTGCTGGGTTTAATAATAATAATTAATAATTCAACTTTATTGTCATTGTACAATGCACAAGTACATGAACAACAAAATGTGATCTTGCAAGCTCCCATGAGTCCAGTACAAATAACATTAACATTAATGTTAATGTTATTTGTTAATTGCGGGTGAGGTTGGGCTGGGCTTGGGGTTGGGGATGGGGTTAGGGTGGGGTTGGGGATGGGGTTAGGGTGGGGATGGGGTGAGGTTGGGCTGGGTTTGGGGGTGGGGATGGGGTGAGGTTGGGCTGGGTTTGGGGATGGGGTTAGGGTGGGGATGGGGGTGAGGTTGGGTTGGGGATGGGCTGGGTTTGGGGATGGGGGTGAGGTGGGGTTGGGGATGGGGTTAGGGTGGGGATGGGGTGAGGTTGGGTTGGGTTTGGGGATGGGTTGGGGTTGGGGATGGGGTTAGGGTGGGGATGGGGGTGAGGCTGGGTTTGGGGATGGGGGTGAGGTTGGGCTGGGTTTGGGGATGGGGTGAGGTTGGGGATGGGGTTAGGGTGGGGATGGGGTGAGGTTGGGGATGGGGTTAGGGTGGGGATGGGGTGAGGTTGGGGATGGGGTTAGGGTGGGGATGGGGGTGAGGCTGGGTTTGGGGATGGGGGTGAGGTTGGGCTGGGTTTGGGGATGGGGTGAGGTTGGGGATGGGGTTAGGGTGGGGATGGGGTGAGGTTGGGGATGGGGTTAGGGTGGGGATGGGGTGAGGTTGGGGATGGGGTTAGGGTGGGGATGGGGTGAGGTTGGGGTTGGGGATGCGGTTAGGGTGGGGATGGGGGTGAGGCTGGGTTTGGGGATGGGCTGGGTTTGGGGATGGGGGTGAGGTTGGGCTGGGTTTGGGGTGGGGTGGGGATGGGATGGGGCGGGGTTGCTCGGGGGGTGGGTTTCTCTAAATCTTGTTGCCGATGTTGGGCTGGTGACAGGCCCCGCCCCCTCCAGGGTGATTGACACCTGTAGCAATGACACATGCACGCTTTGAAATAAAGTGAGAGTCAACGCGTCAGAAATGGGGCGGGGTTAGATGTTGCCATGGTTTCAGTACACAGCAACGGCCGCGCTGGAGAGAGTGAGTGAGAGAGAGTGTGGTCCGAGTGGGGCCGGGGTCTGAGGTCCGAGTGGGGCCGGGGTCTGAGGTCCGAGTGGGGCCGGGGTCTGAGGTCCGAGTGGGGCCGGGGTCTGAGGTCCGAGTGGGGCCGGGGTCTGAGGTCCGAGTGGGGCCGGGGTCTGAGCTGCGGACAGCAGGATGTCGATGACGGAGTCGGAGGAGTTTGAGGAGGAGCAGGGCCCTTATTTGGGGGTGAGTCTGTTCAGCGCGGATTCTGCACTCACCGGGGTGGCTCTCACCCCCAGACTGGGCCAAGGCCCCTCACAATGGCCGGCATTAGAAAAACCCCGGGCTGGGGAACCCCCCGACCCTGGCACTGACCCCCCCCCCCTCCCCAGATGCACAGTAACATTAGAAACATAGAAGATAGGAGCAGGAGTAGGCCATTCGGCCCCTCGAGCCTGTTCCGCCATTTAAGGAGATCATGGCTGATCATCCAAATTCAGTACCCGGTCCCTGCCTTCTCCCCATATCCCTTGATCCCTTTAGCCTTAAGAAATATATCCAACTCTTTCTTGAATATACTTAATGAACTGGCCTCCACCGCCCTCTGTGGCAGAGAATTCCACAGGTTCACCACTCTCTGGGTGAAGAAATTCCTCCTCATTTCAGTCCTAAATGGCTTACCCCTTATCCTTAGACTATGACCCCGGTTCTGGACTCCCCCGCCATCGGGAACATCCTTCCTGCATCTAGTCTGTCTAGTCCTGTTAGAATTTTATAAGTTTCAATGAGATCCCCTCTCATTCTTCTAAACTCCAGTGAGTATAAGCCCAATCGACCCAATCTCTCCTCATACATCATTCCTGCCATCCCAGGTATCAGCCTGGTGAATTTTCGCTGCACTCTCTCCATGGCAAGAACATCCTTCCTCAGATAAGGCGACCAAAACTGCACACAATACTCAAGGTGTAGTCTCACCAAGGCCCTGTACAACTGCAGCAAGACATCCTTGCTCCTGTACTCAAATCCTCTCGCTATGAAGGCCAACATACCATTTGCCTTCTTAACCGCCTGCTGCACCTGCATGCTTACCTTCAGCGACTGGTGCACAAGGACACCCAGGTCTAGTTGCACTTCCCCTTCTCCCAATCTATTGCCATTCAGATAATAATCTGCCTTCTTGTTTTTGACACCAAAGTGGATAACCTCGCATTTATCCACATTATACTGCATCTGCCATGCATCTGCCCAATCACCCAACCTGGCCAAATCATACTGGAGTTTCTCGGCATCCTCCTCACAGCACACACGCCCACCCAGCTTTGTGTCGTCTGCAAACTTGGAAATATTACATCTAGTTCCCTCGTCTAGATCATTTACATATATTGTGAATAGCTGGGGTCCTAGGACCGATCCCTGCGGTACCCCACTAGTCACTGCCTGCCACTCGGAAAAAGACCCGTTTATTCCAACTCTTTGCTTCCTGTCTGCCAACCAGTTCTCTATCCAAGTCAGTACCTTGCCCCCAATCCCATGTGCCTTAACTTTACACGCTAATCTCTTATGCGGGACCTTATCGAAAGCCTTCTGAAAGTCCAAATACACCACATCCACTGGTTCTCCCTTATCTATTCTACCAGTTACATCATCAAAAAATTCCAGTAGATTAGTCAAGCACGATTTACCTTTTGTAAATCCATGTTGACTTTGTCCGATCCTGTCACTGTTTTCCAAGTGCTCTGCTATAACATCTTTTATAATGGACTCTAGCATTTTCCCCTCTACCGATGTCAGGCTTACCGGTCTATAATTCCCCGTATTCTCTCTGTCACCGTTTTTGAATAGTGGGGTAACATTAGCTACCCTCCAATCCATGGGTACTGTTCCAGAGTCTATCAGACTTTGGAAGATGACCAGCAATGCATCTACTATTTCTAGGGCCACTTCCTTAAGTACCCTAGGATGTAGATTATCAGGCCCTGGAGATTTATCGGCCTTCAATCCCATCAATTTCCCTAACACCATTTCACTACAAATACTGATTTCTTTCAGTTCCTCCCTTTCATTAGACCCTATGTTCCCCGACATCTCTGGGAGGTTATTTGTGTCCTCCTTTGTCAAGACAGAACCAAAGTATGTATTTAATTGGTCTGCCATTTCTTTGTTCCCCATTATAAATTCCCCTGATTCTGACTGCAAGGGACCTACGCTTGACTTCACCAATCTTTTTCTCTTCACATATCTATAGAAGCTTTTACAGTCAGTTTTTATGTTCCTTGCAAGCTTACTCTCATATTCTATTTTCCCCCTCTTAATTAATCCCTTTGTCCTCCTTTGCTGAATCATAAACTGCTCCCAACCACCGCCCCCCTCCCCCTGCCCCGAGGCAGGACGGGGTCCATGGATGGGGACCAAGCCCAGTTTTGGGGTAGTTTGTTGAAGCTTTGTGGGGAAGCAGCTTTCTGAATTTCGGGAGGGAGGCAAAGTGCTGGCCCAAATGCTAAATTCCAGCATTGTGTCTGTTTCACTCACCTTATGCAGCGGAGGCTACATCACCTTCCCCTTCTCCCAGGCTTTGCAGCAGAGGGAGCCCCTCTTTTGTGTTTGGGCCTCCGTTATCCCAGGGTTTATGTCTCCCTTTGTACCAGGGGCTGCATCTCCCTGTGTCCAGGTTCCTAACCTGCTTTTCCAATTGGTCCTTTTGCCAGGAATATGAAGGGGAGCGGAATGCGGAAAACGAGAGACATGGACAGGGGAAAGCCATACTGCCGAACGGTGACACATACGAAGGTACCTATGAGCACGGCAAGCGAAATGGAATGGTAAGAAATTCACTCTCACCAGCGTTAAACTGGGCAATGTACAAAACCAAGTGCTGTGACATTCACAGACAGGATGATTGAAAGAGCTGATAGTCATCACTGTGCTTCATAACCCTTTCGAGCATCGGAATTGATCTGTGTAATGAAATCCTACAATTCCAACTCCATGCATAATTGATACACATAGAAACTTAGAACATAGGAGCAGGAGTAGGCCATTCGGCCCCTCGAGCCTGCTCCGCCATTTAATGTGATCATGGCTGATCATCCAAATTCAGTACCCTGTCCCTGCCTTCTCCCCATATCCCTTGATCCCTTTAGCCTTAAGAAATATATCTAACTCCTTCTTGAATATATTTAATGAATTGGCCTCAACTGCCTTCTGTGGTAGAGAATTCCACAGGTTCACCACTTTCTGGGTGAAGAAATTCCTCCTAATTTCTGTCCTAAATGGCCTACCCCTTATCCTTGGACTGTGACCCCTGGTTCTGGACTCTCCGACCATCAGGAACATCCTTCCTGCATCTAGTCTGTCTAGTCCTGTTAGAATTTTATAAGTTTCAATGAGATCCCCTCTCATTCTTCTAAACTCCAGTGAGTACAAGCCCAATCGACCCAATCTCTCCTCATACGTCATTCCTGCCATCCCGGGTATCAGTCTGGTGAATCTTCGCTGCACTCCCTCCATGGCAAGAACATCCTTCCTCAGATAAGGCGCCCGCGCCACCCCACCCCACCCCGCCTCGCCCTGACTCCCCCCGCCTCGCCCTGACTCCCCCCCGTCTCGCCCTGACACCCCCCGTCTCGCCCTGACACCCCCCGTCTCGCCCTGACACCCCCCGTCTCGCCCTGACACCCCCCGTCTCGCCCTGACACCCCCCGTCTCGCCCTGACTCCCCCCGTCTCGCCCTGACACCCCCCGTCTCGCCCTGACACCCCCGTCTCGCCCTGACACCCCCCGTCTCGCCCTGACTCCCCCCCGTCTCGCCCTGACTCCCCCCCGTCTCGCCCTGACTACCCCCCGTCTCACCCTGACTCCCGCCCCGTCTCACCCTGACTCCCGCCCCGTCTCGCCCTGACTCCCCCCCCGTCTCGCCCTGACTCCCCCCCGTCTCGCCCTGACTCCCCCCGTCTCGCCCTGACTGCCCCCCCGTCTCTCCGACTCCCCCCCGTCTTGCCCTGACTCCCCCCCGTCTCGCCCTGACTCCCCCCCCGTCTCGCCCTGACTCCCCCCCCCGTCTCGCCCTGACTTCCCCCCCCCGTCTCGCCCTGACTCCCCCCCGTCTCGCCCTGACTCCCCCCCCCGTCTCGCCCTGACTCCCCCCCCGTCTCGCCCTGACTCCCCCCCCGTCTCGCCCTGACTCCCCCCCCCCCGTCTCGCCCTGACTCCCCCCCCCGTCTCGCCCTGACTCCCCCCCCCCCGTCTCGCCCTGACTCCCCCCCCGTCTCGCCCTGACTCCCCCCCCGTCTCGCCCTGACTCCCCCCCCCGTCTCGCCCTGACTCCCCCCCCGTCTCGCCCTGACTCCCCCCCCGTCTCGCCCTGACTCCCCCGACTCCCCCCCCGTCTCGCCCTGACTCCCCCCCGTCTCGCCCTGACTCCCCCCCGTCTCGCCCTGACTCCCCCCCGTCTCGCGCTGACTCCCCCCCTGTCTCGCGCTGACTCCCCCCCGTCTCGCACTGACTCCCCCCCCGTCTCGCCCTGACTCCCCCCCCGTCTCGCCCTGACTCCCCCCCCGTCTCGCCCTGACTCCCCCCCCGTCTCGCCCTGACTCCCCCCCCCGTCTCGCCCTGACTCCCCCCCGTCTCGCCCTGACTCCCCCCCCCCGTCTCGCCCTGACTCCCCCCCCGTCTCGCCCTGACTCCCCCCCACCATCTCGCCCTGACTCCCCCCCGTCTCGCCCTGACTCCCCCCCGTCTCGCCCTAACTCCCCCCCAATCTCGCCCTGACTCCCCCCCCGTCTCGCCCTGACTCCCCCCCCGTCTCGCCCTGACTCCCCCCCCGTCTCGCCCTGACTCCCCCCCCGTCTCGCCCTGACTCCCCCCCCGTCTCGCCCTGACTCCCCCCCCCGTCTCGCCCTGACTCCCCCCCGTCTCGCCCTGACTCCCCCCCCGTCTCGCCCTGACTCCCCCCCCGTCTCGCCCTGACTCCCCCCCGTCTCGCGCTGACTCCCCCCCCGTCTCGCGCTGACTCCCCCCCGTCTCGCGCTGACTCCCCCCCCGTCTCGCGCTGACTCCCCCCCGTCTCGCCCTGACTCCCCCCCCGTCTCGCCCTGACTCTCCCCCGTCTCGCCCTAACTCCCCCCCAATCTCGCCCTGACTCCCCCCCCATCTCGCCCTGACTCCCCCCCCCCATCTCGCCGTGACTCCCCCCCGCCCCGTCTCGCCCTGACTCCCCCTGCCGCCTCCCCCTGACTCCCCCCCTCGCCCCAAGCCTCCCCCTGAGTCCCCCAGCCTTGCCCTAATTGGGATTTGGTAGAACTATCGGGGGAGCGTGGGGTTTAGTAGAACTATCTTAATTTTAAATTTAATTTGAAAAACGGATATCAAATTAGAATGTGGAAAGACATTCTGTCTGCCTCTGTATGTTCTGTGTGTGTGCGCCTCTCAGTCTCACAGATGTTAAAAATTAGAATATCTGTCTCAGGTGTAAGCCATTTGAACATTTAACTTTTCTGCCAACAAAGTACAGGTGAGATCATTGGTTGGCTTCAGAATTCAACTGCTGTATTTAGCTGAAAATTAAACTAACATTCGAATGAAGAAAGATAATGGGGGAGAAATTTGGTATCCCCCGTTTTGGGCGCTAACTTTTAAAAGTTGAAAAAATTAGCGCCAGGCGATAACGTTTCTCAACTTTTTAAAAATTCGGGGTTTGTGCTAAATCCTTCCTGGAGTGCCAGAGGCAGGAGGCGGGGTGGTAGGTGAGCAGCTGTACACTGGGCCGTGCAGCGCTGCCGCATTGGAAGACTCCTCCCCTCCTTTAAAGGGAAGGGCCATCGCCGCAGGCTCTGCAAGGGGAAACCTTACCTGGTCCCCGACGGCAGCCGCGATCCGGCCCGATCAGCCCAATGCACTGCAGCAGAGTACCGGGCTGATCGATCGCTGGTGAAGACAAAGGGAAAAAAAAGAAAGAGCATTTCAGAATTTTTTTAACTTACCTTGGCCACCTCGCCTTTAAGTATCGCCCCCTAAGGTGTCCGGCCTCCCGATGAACGCCTCCTGCAGCTGCCGGTGTTTCGCCCGGCGATGCAGCAGGGGGCAGAACTGAAGTTTGGTCCGGGGCGTGACAGGGGCGATGTGCACAGAGATAACTTCACGATCTCCGGGCGAAGGAGATCAGGGCGCAAGCCATCCCGCCATTGCAAACCTCCTGCCAAATATAGCGGGAGTCGATCTTCTCGTCGCGCCCGGTCGGTAAATGCTTAGCGCCCCGTTATCACTCCCCCTGAGGCGATAACGGGAAGCACTAAGGGGGCCAATTTCTCGGCTGATCTCTTTCTCCCCTTCACTTTGTCCCTAATATGTGTGCCTCTCTCTCCCTGAGCTTAATATACTTTCTGAAGTTTATAGAGCACAAAACAAAAGCTACAATAGGTAT
Organism: Somniosus microcephalus; assembly: GCF_052327205.1. Taxonomy (NCBI): domain Eukaryota; kingdom Metazoa; phylum Chordata; class Chondrichthyes; order Squaliformes; family Somniosidae; genus Somniosus; species Somniosus microcephalus. Next base: position 133,676,048 of record NC_141000.1, on the reverse strand, counting down.
GTAATCGCATCTCTGTTTAAAAGAATGCTCAAAATAAACTTTAACTGATTAACTCTAGCTTTCCTTCAAATAAGTTTGAAGATTGCTGAGCAGAAACTGCTTGCAGTTGAAGGAAAATAATTAGATACTCGGTACATGATCAAACTGTACAACGAAAATTCAGCACAGACAGTCACAGCTCAATGCAACATACGAAACCCAGCCCAGGGCTGAGAGCATCGAGTAAAACTTTAGTGAGAGCATTAAAAGACACAAAAGACAATGAAATTTGTCCAATATAATCATGTTAGTGTGAAATATGTATATTAAAATTTGTTTAACCTCTTATTTTGGAAATATTTAGAAATATCAGTACTGAGAAAAATTGGCAGATAAATAAATCTTAAAAAGCACTTTGATTGATTTATTGGGAGATGAGAATACAACACCTCCCAGTGGCCAGCTTATCCAAATAGCGGGTGATGAATTCACATTCTAAATGTGGACACAATTTATACTCGGAAAAGTTGGCTCAAAAGTGCAACGGAAAGACTGAGAGCAAGAAGTAAGGTTTTGTAGACAGCAAGTACTTGCAGGCTTAAGATTTAAAATTTTTTAAATATTTTGTCCCAGGATTGGGGGCTGGTGTGATGGCCAAGGTATGGTACTGAGCCAGACTGAACCAGAAGGTCGCAGGTTCAGTTCCTGGTCTTTGCTGAGTGAGCTAATCCCAGCAGGGCCACTACAATTAGCCTGAGCCCCCTGGGTTAGGAAGAGGAACATCAGTCAGGAATCTGCTCTGGTTCTGGAATGTGCACATGTGCAGATGTTAGGTGGGCTCTAATGTCCTCCACTGTCCAAGTTCACTATCGAGGCTCAGGCGTGAAGAGTGATCTCTTGGGTGAGGTACTGGTGGGCACCCAATGCCCACAGAAACACGTGCCAGCTCCTTCAGGAGAATGGGGGAGCTCGAGGGGGAAAAAGTCCTGAGGAATATGATCTGTTGTGCTTGCCTTATCACTCGCGAGATGTTGGATAAGACCCCTCACACACTCAGTGTATAGCCCCCCTGTCAGCAGCTGTAACTGTGCCAATCACCTTTCCATCACTTCCTTTTATCACTATGATTTATGTTGCAGGGAACGTACAGGTTGATGATTCTTGGAGATTGTACAAAGAATCAAAGGGAGGAATGTGGAAATGTGAATAAAATGGACGATGAATTGGCTTACAAAAATGGCTTCACACAAGGAAAGTCTAGATTAGATTAAAGAGCAGCCCCAGCTTTGCAAAGTGCAAAGCTAGCAGAAAAGAGAGACACCTGCCCCAGCCTGCGGCCAAGTGTTAACGAGCAATAAAGGTCACTGAAAGGGCTTAACTGCTAGCTAGAAGATGATTGACTAGCTATTGTGCGGTGCCCAATCACGATCCGGTACTTCAGGAAGGCATATGCAGCAGTGAGACAAGTCAGGACTTGCCCGCCAGACTGAAGACCAGATCATGGCCAAACTGAAAGGGTTTAAGTGATCCCCATTGGAGAACGCTTGTTGCCAGGGAAGTGATGTAATGACCCTTGTCCCACTGTATAAAAGGGGCTTCCCTACCGGTATTCGCGCTTAGCCAGAAGACGTGTGGATCATCAAGAGAGTCAGACACCTCCCGGGGACGTAAATGCTGGCAACACGTGCCTAACCCGGTGTGACTCTCGGGACACGAATGTACTGTAAAAGACCTCAATATACTGTGTGACCACTGCGAACAGTTGGAAGTAATAAAATGTTGTTTTAACTCTCCGAACCCTCGAGCCTGAAATCATTCTTCGTACTACGGAACTCAAGACGAGGACCAGGAAAACCCGGTTCTAACAGTGGGCTCTAATGTCCTCCACTGTCCAAATTCACTATCGAGGCTCAGGCATGAAGAGTGATATCTTGGGTGAGGTACTGGTGGGCACCCAATGCCCACAGAAACACGTGCCAGCTCCTTCAGGAGAATGGGGGAGCTCGAGGGGGAAAAAGTCCTGAGGAATATGATCTGTTGTGCTTGCCTTATCACTCGCGAGATGTTGGATAAGACCCCTCACACACTCAGCGTATAGCCCCCCTGTCAGCAGCTGTAACTGTGCCAATCACCTTTCCATCACTTCCTTTTATCACTATGATTTATGTTGCAGGGAACGTACAGGTTTAAGAATGGAGCGCGTTATGTGGGAGAGTATGTGCAGAACAAGAAGCAAGGCCAGGGAGTCTTCTATTACCCGGATGGCTCTAAGTATGAAGGTAATCTGTCACCTCCTAATTCTGCGTTATTATACAGTGAGGAATAAAGGGAGCCTGCTTAAACCATCACAGCACAAAATACAGCAGGACTCAATCTGTGGTGCGTTTTACTGGCCCAAGCAGCTTATTTTGATTGAAGTGCTGAGTCTGTACCTGACACCTTGTGTAAATCACCCGTGTATTCCGACCTGTACTGATAGCAGAGATTTAGACCTCAGCCAATCAAATAAATACTTTCTTTCTGTCTACAAACTCTGATGGTGAGAAACAGAATTCACGTGGGGTTATTTACAGTGTTGGCATTGTCAGAGCTGTTTGCACCGGAATGTAACCATGGCACTGGAAAACCAAGGGGTCAGTCACACAGTGACAGGGCCGCACTATCGAGGGGTCGGTCAGTCACACAGTGACAGGGCCGCACTATCGAGGGGTCAGTCACACGGTGACAGGGCCGCACTATCGAGGGATCAGTCACACAGTGACAGGGTCGCATTATCGAGGGGTCGGTCAGTCACACAGTGACAGGGCCGCACTATCGAGGGGTCAGTCACACAGTGACAGGGCCGCACTATCGAGGGGTCAGTCACACAGTGACAGGGTCACACTATCGAGGGGTCGGTCAGTTACACAGTGACAGGGCCGCATTATCGAGCGGTCAGTCACACAGTGACAGGGCCGCACTATCGAGGGGTCAGTCACACAGTGACAGGGTCGCACTATCGAGGGGTCGGTCAGTCACACAGTGACAGGGCCACACTATCGAGGGGTCAGTCAGTCACACAGTGATGGGGCAGCACTATCGAGGGGTCAGTCACACAGTGACAGGGCCGCACTATCGCGGGGTCAGTCACACAGTGACAGGGTCGCACTATCGAGGGGTCGGTCAGTCACACAGTGACAGGGCCACACTATCGAGGGGTCAGTCACACAGTGACAGGGCCGCACTATCGAGGGGTCAGTCACACAGTGACAGGGCTGCACTATCGAGGGGTCAGTCAGTCAGTCACACAGTGACAGGGCCGCGCTATCGAGGGGTCAGTCAGTCACACAGTGACGGGGCAGCACTATCGAGGGGTCAGTCACACAGTGACAGGGCCGCACTATCGCGGGGTCAGTCACACAGTGACAGGGCCGCATTATCGAGGGGTCAGTCACACAGTGACAGAGCCGCACTATCGAGGGGTCAGTCACACAGTGACAGGGCCGCACTATCGAGGGGTCAGTCAGTCACACAGTGACAGGGCCACACTATCGAGGGGTCAGTCACACAGTGACAGGGCCGCACTATCGAGGGGTCGGTCACACAGTGACAGGGCCGCACTATCGAGGGGTCAGTCACACAGTGACAGGGCCGCACTATCGAGGGGTCAGTCACACAGTGACAGGGCCGCACTATCGAGGGGTCAGTCAGTCACACAGTGACAGGGCCACACTATCGAGGGGTCAGTCACACAGTGACAGGGCCGCACTATCGAGGGGTCAGTCACACAGTGACAGGGCCGCACTATCGAGGGGTCAGTCAGTCACACAGTGACAGCGCCGCACAGATTTTTTTTCTTTCGTGCTAATCACCTCCTGCTTAATCACTCACACTATTCTCTGATGATGCAGGAAGCTGGGCGCATGATCAACGGCATGGAGAAGGAATTTACTTTTATCCAAATGGTGATACGTACAGCGGAGAATGGCTCGCTCACCAAAGGTACAGCCAAAGCCATATCTGACATGCAACAGTGGCAGACCGCTCACTCTGTGGGTGTTTACAGTTGGGGAAAGAACTTGACTCATTTGCCCATTTGTGTGCGGATGTGATTGAGAGGTGGGAGAGGCAGGATGACATCACCAGTCAGAATCCCCACCAACTGCACCTGTGTTGTCCCCGCTGTTATGCACAGCTGCATGAAGTAGATGTACTTGCCTGTCAGGAGTGAGGCTGTTTTCCCTCCTGCACAATACGATCAATTACAATTGGGAAAATGGCAAATTCAATGCTAGGCCCTTCACAGGAGCGTTATCAAACAAAACATGACAGTCAGCTTACAGAGGAGAAAAGGTAGCAGGTGGGCTCGGGCGTGCAAGCTCATTCTTTTTCATTTAATCTTCTCTTCACCCTGTGACCAAAGCTACTGATCCCTGCTGGGCTGTGGATTGCACAGGAACTGGTTGCCCTCGACTATTCCAATCAATGGTGATTGTAAAGATGGGATGACAGACTATGAGTTTACATCATGAGAGCCATCCCAGGGAAGCCCAAGCCTGTTCTCAGCCGCAGTGCAGCAGGAATCACTGGATAGTGATGAGGAGCACGAACCCTCTCAGCTCAGGGGATGCTGAGGCCACTCCTGGCAGTCAGCACAGATTGGAGACTGAGCCTGGGATCTTGCTGCTGTAAAAGGGGCCATTCCTTGCTGGGTAATCTCCCTGAGCCACTATGGCAGCTGCTTTGGAGTGTTTATAAAATTAAAATAAAATTGATAAAATTCTCAGTGGTGCAGTTGACAAGATTCCCCGTCCTTCTCCAACAAGGCTGAGTCAGGAGGACCTTCGACCTGTCTCTATTGTCTCAATGTGCCTTGGTTCTCCCTCAATGTATTCATTGTTTTCCTTCACTAGGCACGGTCAGGGAATCTACGTGTATGCCTTTACAGGCTCCAGGTATGTGGGAACCTGGCTTCATGGAAAACAGGTCGAGGCCGGAGAGCTCATTCACTTGAACCACCGATACCAGGGCAATTTCCTTAATAACAATGTAAGTACAGAGTTCCACCACCTCTCGCCGCAGTGTCTCACCTCACCACACACCACAGTCCCTGGAGCCTTTTTTTATTCGCTCACAAGGTCAGCATTTATTGCCCCTCCCTAATTGCCCTTGAGAAGGTGGTGGTGAGCCGCCTTGTTGAACCGCTGCAGTCCGTGTGGTGTTCTTTGTAACAGTTTGGTACAACTGAGTGGCTTGTTGTAGGTCTAGCAGTTGTGGCGACACGCCACCACTGGACATAATCCGCTCACGGCGGCACAGACAGTCTAAGCAGAAGCCCCCAGCCGGGGGCCCTTTCCTCCAGCAACTTGTTTCCCGCAGGGACAGGCTGCCGGGAGCACTTCCTGTCTGGGAAGTATTTAAGTGGATGTGCGGGCTTTTCTAGTTCCTGTTTGCCATGTGGTCAGAATAAAGCAGTTGTGTTTTCAATAGCTCTGTCTCGACTCCCACGTTTGCCGCGGTATCTCAACACAGTCACATATAGGCCAGACCAGCAGATTTCCTTCCCTAAAGGACATTAGTGAACCAGATGGATTTTTACAACAATTAGATAGTTTCATGATCATCATTACTGACATTAGCTTTTTATTTCAGATTTATTTAATTAACTGAATTATAAATTCTCAGTTGTTGTGGTGGGATTTGAACTCATGTCTCACAGATCTTTAGTCCAGGCCTCTGTATTACTAGTCCAGTAACATCACCACTATACTACCATACCCACTTCACCCTTTCTTACCTGGTTAGTCATCAGGCTGCAGTACCTGGAGCCCATGTGCTTCCTCGCCTGGTTACAGACATAGGGCTGTGTTGGGTAGAAACCATATACTGACCTGCCTGGACAAAGGGACAAATTGGAGAGTGAGGATCCAGGGTTTGGACCGTGCCCCCAGCCAGAGGCCAGTTACACAGCAGCACAGGTAGGGGCCTGGGAGCAGGTGGGGGACCCCGGGACCTCCGGGATCCAAGAATGGGGAGGGAAGCAATACTGTGACAGCATAATGATGTTCAAAAGCATCTGTATCAATGTGTTACTCATTGTGGGACTGTCAGAGCACTGAATCAATTGTTGTAGGGGTTGAAGGTAGTTACTCAGATTGGGAAGTGGTGTTCCACAGGGATCGGTGCTGGGACCACTGTTTACATAAACAATTTGGACTAGGGAATCAGAAGTACAATTTCAAAATTTGTGGATGACACTAAGTTGGGAGGTATAGTTACTACAGAGAAGGACTGTGACAAAATACAGGTAGACATTAATAAACTTGCAGAATGGGCGTATAATTGGCAAATAAACTTCAATATAGACAAGTGTGAGGTAGTACATTTTGATAGGCAAAATAAAGAGGCCACATACTTAAATGGGGTTGAGGAACAGAGGAATCTAGATACACAAATCACTTACAGTAGTGACACAGGTTAACAAGGGCATAAAAAATGCAAGCCAAGCACTCGGGTTTATTTCAAGAAGGAAAGAATTGAAAAGCAGGGAAGTTATGTTCAACTTGTATCGAACATTGGTTGGACCACACTTGGAGTACTTGTCTCCATATTATGAAAAGGATATAGAGGCACTGGAGAAGGTGCAAAGAACATTTACTAGAATAATACCAGAACTGAGAGGTGATACTTATCAGGAAAGTTTGAACAGGCTGGGTCTATTTTCTCTAGAAAAAAAGATTGAGGGGTGATCTGATAAAGGTCTTTAAAATTATGAGAGAGTTTGATAGGGTAGACGTAGAGAAGGGGGTAGAAATTCGGTATCGCCTGGTGTGGGGTGCAATTATCGGTCGGGCGCAAAGTTTAGCGCCTGGCGCTAATTATCGCCTCCGACTGCAAACTTGGCTTTCATCGCCCCTGGAGGTGATTGGAGCGCTAAATCAGGCACTACACACCTGTCTTAAGGCGCAAAGGCCGAGGAGCGAGGCGCTACCTCAGTGCGGGCGCAGCGCAGGAGATGTCAGTCAGCAATGGAACACAGACACACTGGCGCCGGACAGTTCTTAAAGGGGAGGGTCGATCTTGCTCTCCAGCCACACCCTGCTCATTGCAGCCTTGAATCTCGGCCTGGAGAGACCTGTGCCTACATTTTCCAGCCAAGGACTATGGAGAGGGTGAGAGAACGAGCTCAGGGCTTCAGCAAGTGGGCCTTGGAGGCTCTGGTTGGTGCGGTGGAGCACAGAAGATCTATACTCTACCCTGAGAGTGGCAGGAGGCCTTTGCCGCACGACTACAGAAGAGTGTGGAGGGAGGTGGCTCAGCACGTCTCCTCCAGGAGCATGGTGCCCAGGACCCACACTCAATGTCGCAAAAAGTTCAACGACCTCACTCGGATTGTCAGGGTGAGTGGCTTTTTTTCAATACCTCTCCATCCCTCCATTTCAACCTCACTCTATGGCCAGAGGGTCTTAAAACCCCAATGCCCAACACTCATCCAACTCGATGGCCCTCTCATAAAACACACATGCACATTCCACACTTTGCATACAGTAAGGGCTATTCAACTATGGGAGGCACATCAGGCAAGACCATGGCTGTGTATTTACTCAGACACCGTCCTTTTTCTTGCAGGCCAAGCTATCTCATAACAGGAGACAGCAGCAACGGACGGGTTGAGGGCGGCCTCAGCTGCAACCCCTCAGCGATCTTGAGGCGCGCGTCCACAGGACTGTGGCAATCCAGGTGATCGGTCCCGTCGCCCCTAGAAAGGTCAACCCCGTTCGGGACAGCAATGGTAAGGTCATCAGCTTTCTCTCCTCTCTCATTCCACTTGTCCCTCACAACACCAGCCTTTGACACTTTCAATCCAACTTACTAAATCGCTCCACTCCTTCCTCCCTTACTTGCCCCCCTGTCCTTACGCAAAAGCCTCTCTTGTACCTCCCTACTTTCAGATGGTGATTCACCAGGTGAGGAGATGGGCCCTCAAGCTGCCAGTGGGAGCGAAGCCACAGGTGAGGAGGAAGAGGAAGCCGGAGCATCAGCGCCACCCTCTCCCGAAGAAGCCCATGTCCACACTGGGAACACGTCTTCCCTGGAGGGGAGCAGGGAGGAAGGGTCTGATGAGGGTGAAGCTCCAGGACCCAGAGGGCTGCAGCAACGCGATGTAGCTAGGGAAGCTCGGGGACATTCTCCCCGGAGGGAGAGTAGGCCAGTGAGTCCTGCTGCACTGGACGCAGAGGAGGAGCGGCTCATCGCTGAAATGAACACCCAGGCGGTGGACATGCACACTCAGCTCATGGGTGCAGTGGGAAGGATGCCGAAAGCATTGGTGCACTGGCAAGGAGTGTGGAGCACTACGCTGTAGCACAGGCGAATGCCACGCAAATGCTTAGTGCTGCAATTCAGTCACTGGCTGCCGTGATCCAATCTCAGACTGGTCTCATGCAGTCTCAGATTGAGGCCACGCAAGCACTGACTGCTGCCATTGTTGCTGGTTCGGCCACATTTCCCTGGGGCTCTCACGGTGCCGCAGCATGCCAGCAATCTGTGCTCCAGCAGATTGCTCCGGATGCTGAAGTGCTGTCCCGTGGGAGTGCCAGTGCGTCGGTCGAGCAGGGAGGTGCTGTCCTCTCTCAAGATGACAGCATTCCTGCTGCCACCACTGTCACTTCCCCATTGCACTTGCCACCGCCTGCAACACAGCCAGCCCAGACTGCTGCCACCCATGCAGATTCGGTGCAGTCTGCAGCCGAGCCCTCCAGGCCCAGCGCTGGTTGAGGCCATCCTTCAAGGGCATCTGTAGTCTGAGATTCTGACAATCAGCAGCCTTCCACCAGCCTTGCTGCAGCCACTGGGGCCCCATTACGGAGGAGCAGTAGGGTGGGAAGGGGTGAAGTGCGCAAGGGAAGGAGATCACCCTCGAAGGGCAAAAAGTAGGAGGTGTGATGAAATGTTGGGAATTTTTTTATTGAAGGCCGAGGTTCGTGTTGAAACTTTTGTTTAGTGTTTTGGCCATTATCTCCAGGTTGTGAGAATCAGTTATGTTAATTAATGATAGTTTGTCATGAAGAAATGACACACGCAGAGTTTGTAAAATAAAAAAGGTTTTGTATTCAAAATGTACATGTTTGGCCTTTGGAATCATTGCTGCCTTGGCCGGTTTGGGGGCTGCGGGTTGCTTTCCATCATGTTGTTCTCCGTGCCAGAAGCCATTTCCTGAGTAGGGGCCGAGCAGCGGCTTGTTATCAGTCATTGATGGACGGCCTTTGCAGTTTCAACATTGTGGGCCTCTCTCCCACCTTGGTGCTGCTGCTGATCATCCTCCGCCTCTTCCTCCGCCTCTTCCTCCTCCTCTTCCTCTTCCTCCTCCTCCGATGGTGCTCCAAGGCTTGGTGGCATTGGCTGGGTCCTGAGGATTGCCAGGTTATGAAGAATGCAGCACACAACTATGAAGAGGGAGACTCACTCAGGCGAGTACTGCAGGGCTCCTCCTGAGTGGTCCAGACAGCGGAACCATTGCTTGAGCATGCCATTCATCTGCTCAATGATGTTCCTGGTGGCGAGATGGCTCTCATTGTACCGCAGCTCAGCAGGGGTGTTGGGGTTATGGAGCAGTGTCATCAGTCAGGTGCAGCGTGGATAACCCTTGTCTCCGAGGAGCCAACCACTTGGCTGATGCGGTGCCTGGAAAAGGTCTGGCACACCAGTCTGGCGCAGGATGAAAGCATCGTGGCTGCTGCCAGGATAGCGGGCATCGACAGCGAGTATCAGCTATTTGTGATCACAGACCAACTGGACGTTTAAGGAGTGGAACCCCTTGCGGTTTCGGAAAACCTCTGCATTCTCCTGCGTGTCCGCAATGCCACATGCGTGCAGTCAATGGCGCCCTGCACCATGGGGAAGCCCGCTATCCTCGCAAAGCCCAATGCGCGTTCATGCTGTTTGGCCCGGGTCATCGGGAAAGAGATATACTGGCATCTCCTTTTTTAGAGGGCATTTGTGACCTGACGGATACAGCAATGGACCGCGAACTGGGAGATATTAGCGATGTCCCTAGTAGCTGCTTGAAAGGAGCCGGTGGCATAAAAATTTCGAGCCACTGTGACCTTCACTGCCACCGACAGAGACGTCCTGGTCCTCGGTTGAGGCTGCAGATCTGGCTGCAGCAGGTGGCAGAGCTCAGTGACCACCTCCTTGCTGAAGCGCAGCCTTCACAAACACTGCTCCTCAGACAGATGAATGTAGGAGAATTGCTCCTGGAATACCCTGGGACGGTAAGGTCTCCTGTGCAGAGGCCTGTTGGCCCTCCTCCGTCTGGCCATGATTGCCACTCTCTGCATCTCTGATGCCTCTGATTCTGCAGGCGCAAGACGACGCCCTGAATCAGTGCAGCCCCCATAGTCTCTTGACAGTCGAAGTAATGAAGGTCAAATCCAAAAGTACCTGCAAAGTGATGCTCAGTAGCCAAAACTACTTCACACAGCATTGACTCGATGCAGAAGTGTCTCTCTCTCTCTCTCTCTCTCTCTCTCAGAATCTCTCTCTTTCTCTCGGAATGAGTGGTGCAAAATGTCTTCCACAAAAAAAGGCAGGAAGAGGGCGCCTTTAAATAGCACCCCCCAGCCCCTGACCAACTGGTTCCAGTCTCCCTGTCGTTGCTTGCGGCAGACGGAAAGGAGGGGGGCGCCACTCAATATCCGGTCTGGGGCACCACCGGGGCGCAGGAGATCGTGGCGGTAGACTTTTGCGCGCTGCAAAAACTCTAGTCAATTTCGCGAGCGGCGAAAACATCACCGCGCCCGGGCACTAGTTGCTTTGCACCCCATAAGCGCCTAATGGGAGGCGCAAAGCAACCGACTTTTTCCCCCAAGATGTTTCCAGTTGCGGGTGAGACCAGAACTAGGGGCCATAATTGTAAGATAGTTACTAATAAATCCAATAGGGAATTCAGGAGAAACTTCTTTACCCAGAGAGTGGTGAGAATGTGGAACTCGCTACCACAGGGAGTGGTTGAGGCGAATAGTATAGTTACATTTAAGGGGAGGCTGGATAAGCATATGAGGGAGAAAGGAATAGAAGGATATGCTTGTTAAATCCGTGAATCTTGATGTACGGTGTCCTTCAATAAATAGACAGAGACTGCAGAGGAACAATCAACAGGTGTTTACTGGATGAGGGTTACTCTAAAACTAACAGTACAGATCCCTACTCAGGGTTTATATACAGGTGTGGTCACTGCCGGTACTACAGTATACAGGAGCTGTAAAAAGTAGTTCTCCCCTTAAAGGTACATACACTACAATTCCTCCCCTTTTAGATTAACAGTACCATAACATTCATTTAACAATTAACACTTTTAACATGCAACATTAACTGAAAATAGTCCATTTATAAATTCAGTCTTTGGGGCGGCTTCCTGATCCTTTCTGGATAGCGCCTTTCCTGAGTGTCTTGCTCTTGGTGCGGAGGCGATTCTGGCCCCCTGTCGTCGGTTGGTTCGTCAGCTTCCGATGCTACTGTTTCTGGGGTAGATGCTACCTGTATGTCAGGTTCATCACCAGGTACGCGAGACATGGGGTTGACTCGTTCCTGTGACTCTAGGATCTGGTCGACATGGCGTCTCACAATGTTCTCCCCAACATCCACTGTGTACATTAGTGGCCCCTGCCGTGTGCATATCGTTCCTGGTTGCCATTTCTCTGTTCGGTAGTCGCGGGCCAAGACTGGTTGCCCTACATTGAAGCTCCTTGTTGGCTTCTCATTGATGTGCTGGAATTGCTTATTCTCAACATCTCTTCGAACATTTGGTCTGAGCAAATCCAGACAAGATCTCAACCTTCGGTTAAAGAACATCATGGCCGGGGTCTGGTTGGTGACTGCATGTGTCGCATTTCTGTAGGCTAACAGGAAATTGTCCACCTTATGCTGCAGTGGAATGTCGTCATCGCACATGGCCCTTACTGCCTTTTTATAAAGGTTTGTACGAACCTCTCAGCCAATCCATTTGTGGCTGGACGATACGGGGCGGATGTGTAATGCCTTACCCCATTCCTTTTCATAAATTTCCGAAACTCTTCGGACACAAACTGGTCCGTTATCAGAGCAAATCTGCTCTGGCAAGCCGTTCCTGGCAAATATGGTCTGTAGGACTGCAATCGTTTTCTCCGTGGTGGTGGAGGACATTTTGATCACCTCAGGCCATTTCGAGTGCACATCCACGGCTATTAAAAACATTGAGTCCATGAATGGACCAGCAAAATCAATATGCACCCGTTGCCATGGAGAGGAGGGCCACTCCCATGGGTGCAGGGGGGCATGTGGTGGTGCATTTTGGACCTTCTGGCATCCTGAGCAGCTCTTTGTCAGGTCCTCGATTTGCTGATCGATCCGCGGCCACCACACATAAGCCCTAGCAAGGCTTTTCATTTTCACCCCTCCCAGATGGCCTTCGTGAAGCTCATTGAGCATTCTCTCCCTTAACTTGGGTGGAATTACCACTCGGGATCCACACATCAAGGTCCCCTGGCATACTGACAGCTGTTCTCTTCTGGATGAGAATGCTGGCAACAGTGAGTCGCCATGTGTTGGCCATCCCTTCACCGTCAAGTCATATACCCGAGACAGTGTCGGGTCATTTCGGGTCTCCTTCTCTATATCCGTGTTAGTTACTGGCAAGCGTTAAATTATAGTCGAATAAAATATTTCGACAGGTTCCACTGCTGGTGCTTCCTCCGCAGTAGGCAGTGGCAGGCGTGATAGCCCATCAGCGTTTCCATGCTGTTTCGTGCCCTTACACTCTATTTCATATTGGTTCGCCCCTAGAAAAAGGGACCATCTTTGTAGCTGTTGCGCAGTCATCACCGGAGCGCCCTTCTTTGGATTAAAGATGGAGACAAGTGGTTGGTGGTCAGTCAGCAAGGTGAACTTCTGCCCGTGCAGATAGTGGTTGAACTTTTTCACTCCCCACACTAGGCTGAGGGCCTCCCTGTCAATCTGGGCGTAGTTACGCTCGGCTCTGGTTAGTGACCGAGACGCAAAGGCTACTGGCCTCTCCGAGCCATCCGGGAATTTGTGCGACAGCACCGCTCCAATACCATAGGGTGATGCATCACACGCCAACCGAATTGGTAGTGCTGGGTTGAAATGAGCCAACACCTCTTTTGATGTGATCAATTCTTTGCACTTCTGGAAAGCTCGTTTACATTCGTCATTCCACTTCCATGGTAACCCCGTTTGCAGTAGCGTGTTCAGTGGGTGTAGTACTGTGGACAAATTCGGCAAGAACTTATGGTAGTAGTTAACCAGCCCAAGGAACGACCTCAGTTGTGACATATTTTCCGGTGCTGGAGCCTTGACTACTGCCTCAATCTTTTCAGGGGACTTATGTAACCCCTCTTCATCAATAACGTGGCCACAATACGAGATCTGCTTCTGGAAAAACTCGCATTTGTGGCGATTAGCTCGTAGCCCATATTCCTTCAATCTAGTGAGCACCTGCTCCAGGTTGGCGAGGTGATCACTGTCATTTTTGCCCGTGACCAGGATGTCGTCCAAATAACACTGGGTCCCTGGAATCCCTTGCAGGACTTGATCCATTGCCCTTTGCCAAATAGCCGGAGCCGATGCTACCCCGAACACCAGCCGGTTGTATTGGTAGAGACCTTTGTGAGTGTTGATCGTGAGGTGCTGTTTCGAGGCTTCTTCTACCTCCATTTGCAGGTACGCCTGGGCCAGATCAATCTTAGTGAAGCGTTTTCCTCCAGATAGCGAGGCGAAAATATCTTCAATCCGCAGAAGCGGATATTGTACTGTGTGAAGGACTGGGTTCACTGTCACCTTAAAGTCCCCACAGATGCGAACCTTCTTTGGTTCCCCAGGCGTATTACTCAATGACCTCTTCATTACAGGAACGATGGGTGTAGCCCACTCGCTCCAGTCCACTTTGGACAGTACTCCAGAACGTTCCAAACCTTCCAGCTCTACTTCGACGGCTGGGCGGATCGCATAAGGCACCGGTCTGTCCTTAAAAATCTTTGGGCTTGCATTTTCCTCTATTTTGATCGTCGCTGTTATGCCTTTGTGTTCCGAGTCCCTCCTGGAACACTTCTTGTGCGTCAGTTAACATTTTTGACAGTCGTCCAGGTGTGACGTCGTCATCCTTTTTGGCATCTACAGTCAGTGCTTGTATGGAATGCCAATCTAGCTGTATCTTCCAGATCCATTCACGTCCTAGTAGTGGTGGTCCTCCATCTGGCAATACATATAGGTCCATTTTTGGTATTTCCTGGCCATTGTATATCACGTTCACCCTTATTTTTCCTTTGGGGTAGACTTTTTGCCCTGTGTACGTCTTCAAGACAATCTCTGTATCTCTCAAGGGTATATGTGAGAATAGCCGCTTGTAGTCCCTTCGGTTTATGACTGTTAGGGCTGATCCTGTGTCCAATTCCATTTTCACTTGGACTCCGTCTATCTTGAGCGTGACCCAGATAGTTTGGTGATCCTCCATTTTGATTACATTATGTAGTTTCAGACAACCCAGCTCCTTGCTTCCGGAGTCTGTATCACTTTTCTGATCGTCTGAACTATTCTCCGTCACCTTATGTACCTTTTTGTACTTCTCCTGTGGAAATTTCTTGCTGCTGGTTTTCTTTCCCGACCTGCAGACTCTTGCTATGTGTCCTACTTTTCCACACTGTCTGCACACTTGGTCCTTGAACCAACAATCCTTATGGTCGTGTGTTGTTCTGCCGCAGCGATAACACTTCACTGCTCCATATGACATTTCATTTGAGCCCTATTCTTGTGGTCTCCGTTGTATCTCGCAGCGCCCCGTGCGGCTGCTTCGTGTGATACTGCCATGCTGAAAGCCTTGTCCAGCGTAAGATCCTTTTCTGATAGAAGCCGTTTCTGGGTTCCTTCACTTTGAAGCCCACACACAAACTTGTCCCTTAAAGGATTGCTAGTCCCGTTCCAAACTGGCAGTGTTTCGATAGCTTGCGCAGTTCCGTTAAATACTCAGCATTACTTTCGTCTTTATGCTGGTTCCTTTTGTGAAACTTAAATCTTTCTGCAATCAGCAGCGGTGTGGGGTTTAAGTGGTCCTGTAGGATTGCCACTATGCTTTCAAAATCCTTTTCCACTGGCTTCTCTGGGGTTACTCGGTTTCGCAGTAAGCCATACGTTTTTGCACCCATGGAATTCAACAATACCAGTGCTTTCCTGGCATCTGGCACTTCATTCGCCTTGCAGTACACTTCTATGCGTTCTACATATGTCGCCCAATCTTCGACTTCATTGTCGAACGCTGTGACACTGCCACTCTTCGGCATCCCTGGGTGTGGTTAGACTGGCTAAAAATGGCATCTCCCGCGCTCTCCCTTCTTCTCCGCTGTGGCTCAAAATGGCGTCTCCCGCGCTCTCCCTTCTTCTCCGCTGCGGCTCAAAAATGGCGTCTCCCGCGCTCTCCCTTCTTCTCCGCTGCGGCTCAAAAATGGCGTCTCCCGCGCTCTCCCTTCTTCTCCGCTGCGGCTCAAATGGCGTCTCCCGCGCTTTCCTTTCTTCCCCCCCCCCCCGCGGACGCTGCTCAGTCCTTGAACGCCGGCCGCGCTCTGCACGTTTTCCTGCGCGCCTCTCTCGTTGACGCCGCTCAGTCTTCAACCCCGGCTGCGCCCTGTGCGCTTTACCCTCTCTCTTACCCCGTCAACGCTGCTCGGCCTTCCCCTGTGCCGTTGGTCGGCTCCAGCCGCCGCCGTCCAGGAAAGGTCTGCGCCGTACCTGCAGCCAGCCTGTCTCGCTGGAGTCTCCACCGGATGGTCGACGCCCGTGCCCCTGGAATCGGCCTTCTTCTGCAGAGTTGCAGGGAGGTTCGAATTGACTCGTCGCCAATGTTAAATCTGTGAATCTTGATGTATGGTGTCCTTCAATAAATAGACAGAGACTGCAGAGGAACAATCAGCAGGTGTTTACTGGATGAGGGTTACTCTAAAACTAACAGTACAGATCCCTACTCAGGGTTTATAGACAGGTGTGGTCACTGCCGGTACTACAGTATACAGGAGCTGTAAAAAGTAGTTCTCCCCTTAAAGGTACATACACTACAATGCTGATAGAGTGAGATGAAGTAGATTGGGAGGAGGCTCGTGTGGAGCAGAAACACTGGCTCGGAGCTGTTAGGCCAAATGGCCTGTTTCGGTGCTGTAAATTCTACGTAACTTTGTAATACTTTGTTGAGTTCACTAAGATATCTTTTGCTTCATTTCTGCAGCCTACAGGTCCAGGGAAATACGTTTTTGACTTTGGCTGTGAGCAGCACGGTGAATATCTTCAGATCGAACAGGTAAATCCCAGGGAGGACAGGTAGCTGACAGCATTCCATGGCAAAGCTAAGTAATTGCAGCTGGGACTCACCAGTGATATGCACAGTTGCCACTACATGTGGCCTTGGGTCAGTTAGTGTCTCGTGTTGTCCAGTGACGTGTTATGAAGAGGATCGGGAAATTAAACGAGTCCATGGTGTAAACACACAACTCCAAGTCAGGAGGCTGGCAGTGAGCGAGGGCGGGGACACCGGCAGTGAGGGCGGGGACACCGGCAGTGAGCAGGGCGGGGACACCGGCAGTGAGCAGGGCGGGGACACCGGCAGTGAGCAGGGCGGGGACACCGGCAGTGAGGGCGGGGACACCGGCAGTGAGCGATGGCGGGAACACCGGCAGTGAGGGCGGGGACACCGGCAGTGAGCAGGGCGGGGACACCGGCAGTGAGCGAGGGCGGGAACACCGGCAGTGAGCGAGGGCGGGGACACTGGCAGTGAGCGAGGGCGGGGACACTGGCAGTGAGCGAGGGCGGGGACACTGGCAGTGAGCGAGGGCGGGGACACTGGCAGTGAGCGAGGGCGGGGACACTGGCAGTGAGCGAGGGCGGGGACACCGGCAGCATTATGGTGAATTTTAATCAGGGTCACGTGGGGAATGTATCTTCGCTTAATGCAGCTTACCTGGTTGCCAGGTTTGTGATGAGAGCAGTAGGAGGAGTTTGAAGGGAGCAGCTTCCAGCTCGGCTACCTTGAGCCCACTCACCACAGGCCCTTTGATTTTGACCAAGGCCAGTGCAGCATGTGATTGGTTGCAGTGTTGCTCACTGTGTTTCTTGCATGTTGCATGAGTCACTGATACACGGGAGGGAGGGGTGATTGCGGTTGTTTAGAGCAAGCTGCAATGTCAAGGAGCTCCACACCAACAAGGCAGGTGTGCACTAATGTGGCTCACATTCCACCCTTCAACCTCCACCTCGGCTCTCTGTACTCTCTGCTCCTTCACTGCTGGCTGGATGAAAGCCCAGCAGAACCCTGCCCTCGCCCAATGTAAGCCCAGCAGAACCCTGCCCTCGCCCAATGTAAGCCCAGCAGAACCCTGCCCTCTCCCGATGAAAGCCCAGCAGAACCCTGCCCTCGCCCAATGAAAGCCCAGCAGAACCCTGCCCTCGCCCAATGGAAGCCCAGCAGAACCCTGCCCTCGCCCGATGTCCACATGTGCGATGTCCAGAAGTTGGTTTCTATTTGAATGCACTGGACCAGCTCTGGCCTTCCCTTGTGTGGGGAATCCTCAGGCCCAGATTGTTCACATTTCACCCGGCTGCTCCCGAAACCAGTCCCGCAGTGATATCTCTACGGGTACAAATAGGGAAGATCTCCAGCTTGATACCCAGTCTGTGTAGAGTTCACTAATCTCAGCCATGGCATGTTTAGTGCCCCAGGTCTAGGGAGGGAATGCCACCCAGGGATCCCATTTCTGCTTGTGCTCCAGTGACCACTGCTGGAAAGTATGTGTGTGAGCCTGAGTCAGAGGAACGGCGAGTTTGGCGTGTGGGTTGCAGGGTTGGAGGAGGTTACAGAGATCAGAAGGAGCAAAGCCATGAAGGGATTTAAGCACAAGTTTGAGAATTTTAAATTGGAGGGATTGGTGGACTGGGAGCCAACATAGGTCAGGAACGATAGGGTGATGGTTGAGCGGGGCTTGGTGTAGGATAGGATACAGACAGCAGGCTATCCATATACATTACTGAGCGTGGGATGTTACTGAAGCTATTATTGATCTCTGCGGCAGGACAAGACTGAAGAAGAGATGGAGGAGGAAGAACCTGTCACTGTGACCACCCTGAAATGGAAAGCAGAGAAGCTCTCCGGATTGACATTGTACTCCCCAAGTGAGTCCAGTGGGCCTCAATGGCAGGCCTGGCTCTGCACACACACCAGCAATTGCACCTTAGGTGGATGTGTGACGTCTGCCTGAATCAAGTAAATCCAGTAGGGAATTCAGGGTGAACAGGAGAGAGGATGTGCCAAATCAGGGAGCAGTGACAGGGGATCAAGCAATCATCTCGACACCGGGACACTCACCTGGGATGAAGCAGTGTCTATGAGAGTGACACTATATCTGGTGATCCAAACTGATGCCTCCCTAGTAATGTGCGTGGGACAGACTTGGGGGTGTTTGTTATCTGTTCTTGGGGTGTGCGTGATGCTGATAAGACAATATTTATTGCCCATCCCTGGTTACCCTGAGAGCATTGAGTCCCCTGTGTAATGTGGGGCTGGGGTTAGATGTGGCAGGATCCCTTCCCTCAGAGCATTGAGTCCCCTGTGTAATGTGGAGCTGGGGTTAGATGTGGCAGGATCCCTAGCCTGAGAGCATTGAGTCCCCTGTGTAATGTGGGGCTGGGGTTAGATGTGGCAGGATCCCTAGCCTGAGAGCATTGAGTCCCCTGTGTAATGTGGGGCTGGGGTTAGATGTGGCAGGATCCCTAGCCTGAGAGCATTGAGTCCCCTGTGTAATGTGGGGCTGGGGTTAGATGTGGCAGGATCCCTAGCCTGAGAGCATTGAGTCCCCTGTGTAATGTGGAGCTGGGGTTAGATGTGGCAGGATCCCTTCCCTGAGAGCATTGAGTCCCCTGTGTAATGTGGGGCTGGGGTTAGATGTGGCAGGATCCCTAGCCTGAGAGCATTGAGTCCCCTGTGTAATGTGGGGCTGGGGTTAGATGTGGCAGGATCCCTAGCCTGAGAGCATTGAGTCCCCTGTGTAATGTGGGGCTGGGGTTAGATGTGGCAGGATCCCTAGCCTGAGAGCATTGAGTCCCCTGTGTAATGTGGGGCTGGGGTTAGATGTGGCAGGATCCCTAGCCTGAGAGCATTGAGTCCCCTGTGTAATGTGGGGCTGGGGTTAGATGTGGCAGGATCCCTAGCCTGAGAGCATTGAGTCCCCTGTGTAATGTGGGGCTGGGGTTAGATGTGGCAGGATCCCTTCCCTGAGAGCATTGAGTCCCCTGTGTAATGTGGGGCTGGGGTTAGATGTGGCAGGATCCCTAGCCTGAGAGCATTGAGTCCCCTGTGTAATGTGGGGCTGGGGTTAGATGTGGCAGGATCCCTAGCCTGAGAGCATTGAGTCCCCTGTGTAATGTGGGGCTGGGGTTAGATGTGGCAGGATCCCTAGCCTGAGAGCATTGAGTCCCCTGTGTAATGTGGGGCTGGGGTTAGATGTGGCAGGATCCCTAGCCTGAGAGCATTGAGTCCCCTGTGTAATGTGGAGCTGGGGTTAGATGTGGCAGGATCCCTAGCCTGAGAGCATTGAGTCCCCTGTGTAATGTGGAGCTGGGGTTAGATGTGGCAGGATCCCTAGCCTGAGAGCATTGAGTCCCCTGTGTAATGTGGGGCTGGGGTTAGATGTGGCAGGATCCCTAGCCTGAGAGCATTGAGTCCCCTGTGTAATGTGGGGCTGGGGTTAGATGTGGCAGGATCCCTAGCCTGAGAGCATTGAGTCCCCTGTGTAATGTGGGGCTGGGGTTAGATGTGGCAGGATCCCTAGCCTGAGAGCATTGAGTCCCCTGTGTAATGTGGGGCTGGGGTTAGATGTGGCAGGATCCCTAGCCTGAGAGCATTGAGTCCCCTGTGTAATGTGGGGCTGGGGTTAGATGTGGCAGGATCCCTTCCCTGAGAGCATTGAGTCCCCTGTGTAATGTGGGGCTGGGGTTAGATGTGGCAGGATCCCTAGCCTGAGAGCATTGAGTCCCCTGTGTAATGTGGGGCTGGGGTTAGATGTGGCAGGATCCCTTCCCTGAGAGCATTGAGTCCCCTGTGTAATGTGGGGCTGGGGTTAGATGTGGCAGGATCCCTAGCCTGAGAGCATTGAGTCCCCTGTGTAATGTGGGGCTGGGGTTAGATGTGGCAGGATCCCTAGCCTGAGAGCATTGAGTCCCCTGTGTAATGTGGGGCTGGGGTTAGATGTGGCAGGATCCCTAGCCTGAGAGCATTGAGTCCCCTGTGTAATGTGGGGCTGGGGTTAGATGTGGCAGGATCCCTAGCCTGAGAGCATTGAGTCCCCTGTGTAATGTGGGGCTGGGGTTAGATGTGGCAGGATCCCTTCCCTGAGAGCATTGAGTCCCCTGTGTAATGTGGGGCTGGGGTTAGATGTGGCAGGATCCCTTCCCTGAGAGCATTGAGTCCCCTGTGTAATGTGGGGCTGGGGTTAGATGTGGCAGGATCCCTTCCCTGAGAGCATTGAGTCCCCTGTGTAATGTGGGGCTGGGGTTAGATGTGGCAGGATCCCTAGCCTGAGAGCATTGAGTCCCCTGTGTAATGTGGGGCTGGGGTTAGATGTGGCAGGATCCCTAGCCTGAGAGCATTGAGTCCCCTGTGTAATGTGGGGCTGGGGTTAGATGTGGCAGGATCCCTAGCCTGAGAGCATTGAGTCCCCTGTGTAATGTGGGGCTGGGGTTAGATGTGGCAGGATCCCTTCCCTGAAGGACATTACTTGGATTTTTAACAACAACCCAGCAGCTTTCGTGGTTATCTTTCTGATATCCAAATATTGCCAGAGTTATTGAATTAAATTTCATAATGTGCTATGGTGTGTTTGGAAGTTATAAGTTCTAGGCTACTAGTCCTGTATAATAACCGCGAGCCCCCTGCCAGAGAATTTAACCGTAACTCACCAGTATTGCGTGAGTTCCATTCACGCTCTAATTTGGCGCTTGTTGGTCATGTGTCACCAGGTCACCCCACATCCTCTCTCCCTTTTCCTGCTCCAAAACACAGCCCACATTCTCCCCTTGATGGCAACATTACTGCCAGGGTGAGTTCCTGCACCTCTTTCCCCAGCAGTAACTCACCACTAAACAGATGAATTGACTAATCGGGGGAGACTGAGCGTCCGATCTCCACTTTTCCATTTTCTAATCATCAGTGGAGATGAGGCCAGATGCTGACCTGATTGTAATTTTATTAAATGTCCATTCTCAGGGCAACATTAAAAGTTTATGAACTTGTTAAACCAGTGTGTGGGATTGAGCTTAGCACCCCAGTATCCTGCTAATGCCCAGGAGAACCATCTTGTGCTCTTGTCTTTACCACCACAAACCAGATGGGAATGGAATTGTAGTTTTTAACTGTCTCCTTTTACCCTTACAGCATTCAAGGCTGAACTAAAGGCTGATGAGCAGGCTGCCGATGAGACAGAGGCCACTGATGTCCCTGAGACAGACGTCCCAGCAACGGACGCCCCTGCGACAGACGCCCCTGAGACAGACGTCCCAGCAACGGACGCCCCTGCGACAGACGCCCCTGCGACAGACGTCCCAGCAACAGACGCCCCAGCGACGGACGCCCCAGCGACGGACGCCCCAGCGACGGACGCCCCAGCGACGGACGTCCCTGAGACAGACGCCCCTGAATTACTTCCCACTGCAGCAGAAGGTGCTGAGACAGAGGCAGAGGCCCCACCTGCGGAGTTTGCAGACTGAGGCTGTGGAGAGAGGATAGTTGGGCGGAGAGCACCACCAATTACAGAAAAACACTAGCCCACGGGCTGAAAATACTGACTGATTCACATCAGCTTAAAAATATAGACAACACAAGAAGCAGTGACTGGGTCTGCAGATTGCGACTTGAAGCTGTTTTTAACAAGGAGAACAAGTTTCCTGGTTGGGGTGTATGCAGTAGTGTGATTCATCATTCCATCTAAATTTATTTCCTCAAAAATAAATGTTCGATATAAAGGTTGTTAGAAATGTTTCATTGTCATTGCAAAGAAATCCCACTCCTTTGTAAATGCTACTCAGAATGAATAGACAGAGCTTGGTGTCACAGTTAGTCCATTATACACCTATGCATTTAAACCAACTATATTTTTTGGAACCATTCTCAGCTGGACCTTAAGAGTTCCTGTACTTGGTTACAAACACGGAATGAGCGAGCTCAGCACACAACTTCAGAACTCCACCTAGCAAGCAGCAAGCGAAAGGTCACTCATCTTAACATCGGCAACTCACTCTTCCTTATTGTACGGCTGTTCACCTCTGGGCTCAAATCCAGCCTTGACAGAGAGAATAAAAGCCCATCGTGCCTGTGCTGGCTCTTTGAAAGAGCTCTCCAATTAGTCCCACTCCCCTGCTCTTTCCCCACAGCCCTGCACATTTTTCCTTTTCCAGTATTTACCCAATTTCCTTTTGGAAGTTCCTATTGAATCTGCTTCCACCGCCCTTTCAGGCAGCGCATTCCAGATCACAACAACTCGCCGCGTAAAAAAATTCTCATCTCCCCTCTGGTTCTTTTGCCAATTACTTTAAATCTGTGTCCTCTGGTTACCGACCATCCTGCCAGTGGAAACAGTTTCTCTTTATTTCCTCAATCAAAACCCTTCATGATTTTGAACACCTTTATCAAATTTCCTCTCAACCTTCTCTGCTCTAAGGAGAACAACCCCAGCTTCTCCACTCTATCCACATAACTGAAGTCACTCATCCCTGGAACCATTCGAGTAAATCTCCTCTGCACCCTCTCTGAGGTCTTGACATCCTTCCTAAAGTGCGGTGCCCAGAACCGGACACAATCCTCCAGCTGGGGCCCAACCAGTGATTTCTAAGGGGGAGAAATTCGGTCTCGCCCCGTTTGGGCCGCAATTATCGGCTGGGCGCAAAGTTTAGCGCCTGCCACTAATTATCACCTCCGATTGCAAACTTGGCTTCTATCGCCCCTGGAGGTGATTGGAGTGCTAAATCAGGCGCTACACACCTCTCTTAAAGTGCTAACGCCGAGGAGCGAGGCGCTACGTCAGAGTGCTGGCGAAGCTCATGTGATGTCAGTCAGCAATGGAACACAGACACACTGGCGCCGGCCAGTTCTTAAAGGGGAGGGTCGATCTTGCTCTCCAGCCACACCCTGCTCATTGCAGTATTGAATCTCAGCCTGGAGAGACCTGTACTTCAATTCTACAGGAACCAACAATGGAGAGGCCCAGGGAAGGAGCGCAGCGCTTCAGCGACCGGGCCTTGGTGGCTCTGGTTGGCGCAGTGGAGCGCTGAAGGTCAGTACTCTACCCACAGAGTGGCAGGAGACCATTGCCACGCGATTATAGAATGTGGAGGGAGGTGGCTCAGCACGTCTCCTCCAGGAGCATGTTGCCCAGGACCCACACCCAATGTCGGAAGAAGTTCAACGACTTCACTCGGGTGGTCAGGGTGAGTGGCTGCTTTTCAATACCTCTCCATCCCTCCATCTCAACTTCACTCTGTGCCTAGAGGGTATAAAAACCCCAAATGCCCAACACTCATCCAAGACCTATGGCCATCTCATAAAACACACACGCACATTCCACACCTTGCATACATTAAGGGCTATTCAACTATGGGAGGCACATCAGGCAAGCACATGGCTGCACATTCACTCAGATGCCGTCCTTTTTCTTGCAGGCCAAGCTATCTCACAACAGGCGCCAGCAGCAACGGACGGGTGGAGGGCCGGCTGAGCTGCAGACCCTCACCGATCTGGAGGCGCACGTGCACAGGATCGTTGCCAGCCAGGTGATAGGTGCTGTGGCCACTGGAGAGGTCAACACCCTTGGGGACAGCAATGGTAAGTTCATCAGCTTTCTCTCTCATTCCACTTGCCCCTCACAACACCAGCCTTTTACACTTTCAATCCAACTTACTAAATGTCTCCAGTTCTTGCTCCCTTAGTGCCCCCCTGTCCTCACTCTAAAGCCACTCTTGTACCTCCCTGCTTTCAGATAGTGAACCACCAGCTGAGCAGCCTGTCCCTCAACCAACCAGTGGGAGCGACGCCCCAGGCGAGGAGGAAGAGGAAGCTGGAGCCTCAGCGCCTGCGTCTCCTGAGGGAGCCCATGCCCACACTGGGACCACACCTTCCATGGAGGGGAGCAGGGAGAAAGGGTCTGATGAGGATGAAGCTCCGGGACCAGCGGGCTGCAGTAACGCCATGGGGGTAGGGAAGCTCGGGGGGCCATCTCCCCGGAGGGCGAGTAGGCAAGCGAGTCCTGCTGCACTGGACGCAGAGGAGGAACGCATCATTGCGGAAATGAATAGCCAGGCCTTGAGCATGCACACTGAGATCATGGGTGCAATGGCAAGGGTGCCCGAAAGCATTGATGGACTGACAAGGAGTGTGGAGCACTCTGCTGCAGCACAGGCGGACACAACACAACTGCTTAGTGCTGCAATTTAGTCACTGGCTGCTGACATCTAATCTCTGACTGCTCTCATGCAGTCTCAGATTGATGTAACGCAAGCACTGACTGCTGCCATCATCGCTGGTTCGGCCACATTGCCCCGGGGCTCTCACAGCGCCGCAGCAGGCCAGCAATCTGTGCTCGAGCAGATTGCTCTGGATGCTGAGGTACTGCCTTGTGGGAGTGCCAATGCGTCAGTCGAGCAGGAAGGTGCTGTCCTCTCTCAAGATGACAGCATTCCTGCTCCCACCACTGTCACTTCCCCATTGCACTTGCCACCGCCTGCAACACAGCCAGCCCAGACTGCTGCCACCCATGCAGAGTTAGTGCAGTCTGCAGCCGGGACCTCCAGGCCCAGAGCTGGTCGAGGGCGTCCTTCAAGGGCATCTGTAGTCTCAGCATCTGACATTCAGCAGCCTTCCACCAGCCTTGCTGCAGCCACTGGGGCCCCATTACGGAGGAGCAGTAGGGTGGGAAGGGGAGAAGTGCGCAGGGGATGGAGATCACCCTCGATGGGCAAACAGTAGGAGGTCTAAATAAATGGTGGGAATGTTTGTAGTAAAGGTCGAGGTTCGTCTGCATTTGTTTACTGTTTTGGCGTTTTTCTCCAGCTTGTGAGAACCAGTTCTGTTAATTCATGATTTGTTGTGTTTGTTCCTAATTGTTTGTCCTGAATAAATGACACACACAGAGTTTGTTAAAGAAAAAAGTTGTTGTATTCAAAAATTACATTTTTGGCCTTTGGAATCATTGCAGCTTTGGCCGGCTATAGTGGGTGCAGGTTGCTTTCCATTATGTTGTTCTCCATGCCAGAAGCCATCTTCTGAGTAGGGGCCTAGAAGTGGCTTGTTATCAGCCATTGACAGACGGCCCTTGCAGTGGCAACATTGTGGGCCTCCCTCCCACCTTGGTGCTGCTGCTGATCATTGTAATGTATATACCTTTAAGTGGGGAACTATCTTTTACAGCTCATGTATACTGCAGTACCGGCAGTGACCACACCTGTATATAGCCCTGAGTAGTAATCTGTACAGATCAGTTCAACTGTGAGCCACGTTGAGTAAACACCTGTTGTACCGTTTCTGCTGCAGTCTGTATCTTATTATACACGGACGTAACAATCATCCTCCTCTTCCTCCTCTTCCACCTCCTCCTCCTCCTCAGGTGGTGGTGCACCAATCCCTGGTGGCATTGGCTGGGTCCTCAGGATTGCCAGGTTGTGAAGCATGCAGCATACAACTATGAAGAGGGAGACTTGATCAGGAGAGTACTGCAGGGCTCCTCCTGAGTGGTCCAGACAGCGGAACCGTTGCTTGAGCACGCCGATCGTCTGCTCAATTATGTTCCTGGTGGCGAGATGGCTCTCATTGTACCGCAGCTTGGCAGGGGTGTTGGGGTTACGGAACGGTGTCATCAGCCAGGTGCAGAGTGGATAACCCTTGTCCCCGAGGAGCCAACCACTTGGGTGATGCGGTGCCTGGAAAAGGTCTGGCACACCAGTCTGGCGCAGGATGCAAGCATCGTGGCTGCTGCCAGGATAGCGGGCATTGACGGCGAGTATGAGCTGTCTGTGGTCACATTTAAGGAGTGGTAGCCCTTGCGGTTTTGGAAAACCTCTGCATTTTCATGCGGTGCCCACAATGCCACATGCGTGCAGCCAATGGCGTCCTGCACCAGGGGGAAGCCCGCTATCCTAGCAAAGCCACGTGCGCATTCATGCTGTTTGGCCTAGGTCATGGGGAAAGAGATGTACTGGCATCTCCTTTTATACAAGGCATTTGTCACCTCCCGGATACAGTGATGGACAGCGAACAGGGAGATATTGGCGATGTCCCCAGTAGATACTTGAAAGGAGCCGCTGACATAAAAATTCAGAGCCACTGTCACCTTCACTGCCACCGACAGAGACGTCCTGGGCCTCAGTTGAGGCTGCAGATCTGGTTGTGGCAGAGCTCAGTGACCACCTCCTTGCTGAAGCACAGCCTTCACAAACACTGCTCCTCAGACAAATGAATGTAGGAGAATTGCTCCTGGAATACCCTGGGACGGTAAGGTCTCCTGTGCAGAGGCCTGCCCTCCTCCCTCTGGCCATGTTTGCCACTCTCTCTCTGCATCTCTGATGCCTCTGATTCTGCAGGTGCAGGACGACGCCTTGAATAAGTGCAGCCCCCATAGTTGCTTCTAAATCGATGCAAGGAAGGTCAAATCAAAAAGAACCTGCAAAGTGCTGCTCAGTACGCAAAACTCCTTCTCTCCAGAAGTCTCTCTCTCTCTCAGAATGCGTGGTGCAAAAATGTCGTCAACAAAAAAAGGCAGGAAGAGGCCGCCTTTAAATAGCGCTCCCCCAGTCCCTTCCCTACTGCAAAATGTTCCCCTCTACCTGTCATTGCTAGCGGCAGGCGGAAAGGCAGGGGGCGCCACTCAATATCCGGTCCAGGGCGCTACTGGGATGTTGCACGCTTGACTGACGTCACGATCTGCGGGTGCAGGAGATCGTGGCGTTAGTGTTTAGCGCCACCGCAAAATGTCTGGTCAATTTCGCGAGCGGTGCAAACATCGCCGCGCCCGGGCGCTAGTTGCTTTGCGCTCTTACAGCGCTAAAAGGAGGCGCTAATCAACCGAATTTTTCCCCCTAAATGTTTAGCATGATTTACTTGCTTTTGTACTCTATGCCTCTATTAATAAAGCCAAAGATCCCATATGTATTTTTAACAACCTTTGCAACTTGTCCTGCTACCAACAAAGATTTGTGTACGTAATCTCCCAGGTCTCTCTGTACCTGCACCCCATTTAAAATTGTACCATTTAGTTTATATTGCCTTTCCTTCCAAAATGCATCACTTCACACTTCTTTGCAATTAATTTAATCTGCTATGTGTCTGCCCATTTCACCAGTCTGTCTGTGCCTCCTGAAGTCTGTTACTATTTTCCTCACTGTTTACTACATTTCTGAGTTTTGTGTCATCTGCAAACTTTGAAATTATGCCCTGTATACCCAAGTCCAAGTCATTAATAATATATATATATCAACAGAACAGTGGTCTTAATACATGTCCCTGGGGAGACACCACTGTACACTTCCCTCCAGTCTGAAAAACAACCGTTCACCACTACTCTCCGCTTTCTGTCCCTTAGCCAAATCCATATCCAAATCCATATCCCTTTAATCTCATGGGCTTCAATTTTGCTTACAAGTCTATTATGTGGCACTTCATCAAATGTCTTTTGAAAGTCCTTCTACACATCAACGGCACTATCCTCATCAACCCTCCCCGTTACTTCATCAAAGAACTCAATCAAGTTAGTAAAACATGATTTGCCTTTAACAAATCTATGTTGGCTGTCATTTATTAACCCATATTTTTCCTAGTGACAATGAGTTTTGTCCTGGATTATTGTCTCTTAAAATTTCAGATCTTTTCCTAAAGTGTGGTGCCCAGAATTGGACTCAATACTCCAGCTGGGGCCGAACTAGTGTTTTATAAAGGTTTAGCCTAACTTCCTGGCTTTTGTACTTTATGCTTCAATTTAGAAAGCCCAGGATCCCATATGCTTCATTAATTGCTTTGTTAACCTGCCTGCCACCTTCAAAGATTTGTGCACAAACACACCCAGGTCTCTCTGTTCTTCCACCCCCTTAAAATTGTACCATTTAGCTTGTATTACAATCCTTAGAAGCAGGGGTGGTGCCAAACGACTGGTGGATTGCAAATGTTTACACCCTTGTTTAAAAAAGGGGATTAGGATAAACATCCACCCTCTCCATGTCTGCAGTGTGCACTATCTACAGCAGGGGTGGGCAATCATTTGGGCTGGAGGGCCGCTTAATAATTTTTGGTGAGCTGTTGAGGGCCGCACACTAATATTCCCCCGAAGATGCGTGGGAGAGGAAAGACACAGCGCCGGTCTCTTCGGTAAAACTAAGTCATCAGGGTTTTGGGTGGGGTTTGTCGAGGAATCGGGTTGTGGGGTGAGTTCAGGGCACAGTGTGGGGTGAGTTCAGGGCTGGGAGTGTGGGGTGAGTTCAGGGCACAGTGTGGGTGAGTTCAGGGCTGGGAGTGTGGGGTGAGTTCAGGGCTGGGAGTGTGGGGTGAGTTCAGGGCACAGTGTGGGGTGAGTTCAGGGCTGGGAGTGTGGGGTGAGTTCAGGGCTCAGTGTGGGGTGAGTTCAGGGTTCAGTGTGGGGTGAGTTCAGGGTTCAGTGTGGGGTGAGTTCAGGGCACAGTGTGGGTGGGTTCAGGGCTCGGAATGTGGGGTGAGTTTAGGGCTGGGAGTGTGGGGTGAGTTCAGGGCTGGGAGTGTGGGGTGAGTTCAGGGCTGGGAGTGTGGGGTGAGTTCAGGGTTCATTGTGGGGTGAGTTCAGGGCTGGGAGTGTGGGGTGAGTTCAGGGCTCAGTGTGGGGTGAGTTCAGGGCTCAGTGTGGGGTGAGTTCAGGGCTCGGTGTGGGGTGAGTTCAGGGCTCTGTGGGGTGAGTTCAGGGTTCAGTGTGGGGTGAGTTCAGGGTTCAGTGTGGGGAGAGTTCAGGGTTCAGTGTGGGGTGAGTTCAGGGCTGGGAGTGTGGGGTGAGTTCAGGGCTCAGTGTGGGGTGAGTTCAGGGCTCAGTGTGGGGTGAGTTCAGGGCTCGGTGTGGGGTGAGTTCAGGGCTCTGTGGGGTGAGTTCAGGGTTCAGTGTGGGGTGAGTTCAGGGTTCAGTGTGGGGAGAGTTCAGGGTTCAGTGTGGGGTGAGTTCAGGGTTCAGTGTGGGGGGTGAGTTCAGGGGTCAGTGTGGGGTGAGTTCAGGGTTCAGTGTGGGGTGAGTTCAGGGCTTGGTGTGGGTGAGTTCAGGGTTCAGTGTGGGGTGAGTTCAGGGCTCAGTGTGGGGTGAGTTCAGGGTTCATTGTGGGGAGATTCTAGGGTTCAGTGTGGGGTGAGTTCAGGGCTCAGTGTGGGGTGAGTTCAGGGCTCAGTGTGGGGTGAGTTCAGGGTTCAGTGTGGGGAGAGTTCCAGGGTTCAGTGTGGGGAGAGTTCCAGGGTTCAGTGTGGGGAGAGTTCCAGGGTTCAGTGTGGGGAGAGTTCCAGGGTTCAGTGTGGGGAGAGTTCAGGGTTCAGTGTGGGGAGAGTTCAGGGTTCAGTGTGGGGCGAGTTCAGGGTTCAGTGTGGGGTGAGTTCAGGGTTCAGTGTGGGGTGAGTTCAGGGTTCATTGTGGGGAGATTCTAGGGTTCAGTGTGGGGTGAGTTCAGGGCTCAGTGTGGGGTGAGTTCAGGGTTCAGTGTGGGGAGAGTTCCAGGGTTCAGTGTGGGGAGAGTTCCAGGGTTCAGTGTGGGGAGAGTTCCAGGGTTCAGTGTGGGGAGAGTTCCAGGGTTCAGTGTGGGGAGAGTTCAGGGTTCAGTGTGGGGAGAGTTCAGGGTTCAGTGTGGGGTGAGTTCAGGGTTCAGTGTGGGGTGAGTTCAGGGTTCAGTGTGGGGGGTGAGTTCAGGGGTCAGTGTGGGGTGAGTTCAGGGTTCATTGTAGGGTGAGTTCAGGGCTTGGTGTGGGTGAGTTCAGGGTTCAGTGTGGGGTGAGTTCAGGGCTCAGTGTGGGGTGGGTTCAGGGTTCATTGTGGGGAGATTCTAGGGTTCAGTGTGGGGTGAGTTCAGGGTTCAGTGTGGGGTGAGTTCAGGGCTCAGTGTGGGGTGAGTTCAGGGCTCAGTGTGGGGTGAGTTCCAGGGTTCAGTGTGGGGAGAGTTCCAGGGTTCAGTGTGGGGAGAGTTCCAGGGTTCAGTGTGGGGAGAGTTCCAGGGTTCAGTGTGGGGAGAGTTCCAGGGTTCAGTGTGGGGAGAGTTCCAGGGTTCAGTGTGGGGAGAGTTCCAGGGTTCAGTGTGGGGAGAGTTCCAGGGTTCAGTGTGGGGAGAGTTCCAGGGTTCAGTGTGGGGAGAGTTCCAGGGTTCAGTGTGGGGAGAGTTCCAGGGTTCAGTGTGGGGAGAGTTCCAGGGTTCAGTGTGGGGAGAGTTCAGGGTTCAGTGTGGGGAGAGTTCAGGGTTGGGAGTTCCGGGAGAGGAAAGATGCAATGCCGGTCTCTTTCTTCGGTAAAACTGAGTCGTTGTGATGAGCAGCCATGACTCCACGGAGGAGTGTATAGTGGGCATGGGCTGCAGTGCCCCCACCAACCAGCAATGAATGGTGGATTTGGTCGGTTTTAGAAAAGTGGTTCATGGAGCTAGAGCGGGAGAAAGCTGGAGACTGACATTCAAGACACAAAAGGGATGCAGATCTGCAGCCTTCTCCCAGGCCGCAGTAACCCTGAGCGAGCTCTCTTCGGGAGACTCGGATGAATGTGCTGCTCGAGGTCCAGCAGGCTGGATACGACCCGCGGGCCATATTTTACCCACCACCGATCTACAGGATGCTGAGCAAGGCTTCTTCGGCAGCACCTCCCAAACCTGCGACCTCTTCCACCTAGAAGGACAAGGGCAGCAGGCGCATGGGAACACCACCACCTCCAAGTTCCCCTCCAAGTCACACACCATCCTGACTTAGAAATATATCGCCGATCCTTCATTGTTGCTGGGTCAAAATCCTGGAACACCCTCCCTAACGGCACTGTGGGAGCACCTTCACCACATGGACTGCAGCGGTTCAAGAAGGCGGCTCACCACCACCTTCTCAAGGGCAATTAGGGATGGGCAATAAATGCTGGCCTTGCCAGCGACGCCCACATCCCGGGAATGAATAATAAACATTATACAGTGCCTTTAATGTAGGACAAGGTGCCAGTGTTTGTCCTACACCAGCAGTGCCATTGGGGGATAGCAAAATACTGCAGATGCTGGAAATCCAAAATAACAACAGAAAATGCTGGAAAAACTCAGCAGGCCAGGCAACATCCGGGGAGAGAAATTAGAGTTGACATTTCGGGTCAAAACCCTTTTTCAAAACTGGAAAGGAAACAAAATAGATCGAAGGCAGGGCTGCGATAGAACAAAAGAAGTAAAAGAGACATTAAGAGGTATTCAAAACTAGACCAGATGGTAATAGGACAGTGGAGACAAGAGACGGCTGAGATTAGGTGTGAAGTGTTCTGGCAGAATGAGGGACAGCTGCCATGTGGGAGAGAGAGAAACAAAAGGAAAGGGGGGGGAGGGAAGACCCAAAAAAAAGGGGTGGAAAAAAATATAAGTAAAAATGTAACAGGGGCCGTGGTTATGATCTGAAATAGTTGAACTCGATGTTGAGTCCGAGGCTGTAAAGCGCCATTGGGCATTGTCGAGTGAAGGCAGGCCGGGGCTGACGCGGGCCCGTCGCCATGGTGACGCGGGCAGTGCGCATGCGCGGCGGTCTGCTCCTCCGCTTTCCCAGCATTCCCCGGCCCGCCATGGCCACCGCCGAGAGCCAGTTCGCCCAGCGGCTCGCCTCCAACGACAAGCGCTTCCGAGACCGAGCCGTCAGGAAGCTGCGGCGGTACCTCAGCGCCCGCTCGCTGCGCCCCTCAGGTAACGGGCGCCCGCCTGCCTCCCGGCTTGGCCTTAGGCCTCGGTGTCAAGCCAGGCGGCCTAGGCCTCACACGTGCGTTGCCATGGCAGTGACTAAAGGGGGGGAGAGAGAGAGTGAGTGTGGGCCCGGGGGGGGGGAGAGAGAGAGAGTGAGTGTGGGCCCGGGGGGGGGGGAGAGAGAGAGTGAGAGTGAGAGAGAGAGAGAGTGAGAGTGAGAGAGTGTGGGCCCGGGGGGGGGGAGAGAGAGAGTGAGTGTGGGCCCGGGGGGGGGGGGAGAGAGAGAGTGAGTGTGGGCCCGGGGGGGGGGGAAGAGAGAGAGTGAGTGTGGGCCCGGGGGGGGGGGAGAGAGAGAGTGAGTGTGGGCCCGGGGGGGGGAGAGAGAGTGTGTGGGCCCGGGGGGGGGGGGAGAGAGAGGAGTGAGTGTGGGCCCGGGGGGGGGGAGAGAGAGAGTGAGTGTGGGCCCGGGGGGGGGAGAGAGAGTGTGGGCCCGGGGGGGGGAGTGTGTGGGCCCGGGGGGGAGAGAGAGAGAGAGAGAGGGCCCGAGGGGGGGGGGAGAGAGAGAGAGGGCCCGAGGGGGGGGGGGAGAGAGAGAGGGCCCGAGGGGGGGGGAGAGAGAGAGTGCCCGAGGGGGGGAGGGGGAGAGAGAGGGCCCGAGGGGGGGGGGGGGGGGAGAGAGAGAGAGGGCCCGAGGGGGGGGGGGGGGAGAGAGAGAGTGCCCGAGGGGGGGGGGGGGGAGAGAGAGAGTGCCCGAGGGGGGGAGGGGGAGAGAGAGAGTGCCCGAGGGGGGGAGGGGGAGAGAGAGAGTGCCCGAGGGGGGGGAGGGGGAGAGAGAGAGTGCCCGAGGGGGGGAGGGGGAGAGAGAGAGTGCCCGAGGGGGGGAGGGGGAGAGAGAGAGAGTGCCCGAGGGGGGGAGGGGGAGAGAGAGAGAGTGCCCGAGGGGGGGAGGGGGAGAGAGAGAGAGTGCCCGAGGGGGGGAGGGGGAGAGAGAGAGTGCCCGAGGGGGGGAGGGGGAGAGAGAGAGGGCCCGAGGGGGGAGAGGGGGGGGGGAGAGAGAGGGCCCGAGGGGGGGGGGGGGGGAGAGAGAGAGAGAGAGCCCGAGGGGGTGGGGGGGAGAGAGAGAGAGAGAGAGCCCGAGGGGGTGGGGGTGGGGAGAGAGAGAGAGAGAGAGAGAGCCCGAGGGGTGGGGGTGGGGAGAGAGAGAGAGAGAGAGAGAGAGGGCCCGAGGGGGGGGGGGGGAGAGAGAGGGCCCGAGGGGGGGGGGGAGAGAGGGCCCGAGGGGGGGGGGGGAGAGAGAGAGAGGGCCCGAGGGGGGGGGGGGAGAGAGAGAGAGAGAGAGAGAGCCCGAGGGGGGGGGGGGGGGCGAAGAGAGAGAGAGAGAGACCGAGGGGGGGGGGGGGGGGAGAGAGAGAGAGAGAGAGAGCCGAGGGGGGGGGGGGGGGAGAGAGAGAGAGAGAGCCCGAGGGGGTGGGGGGGGGGGGGAGAGAGAGAGAGGGCCCGAGGGGGGGGGGGGAGAGAGAGAGAGAGAGAGCCCGAGGGGGGGGGGGGAGAGAGAGAGAGAGAGCCCGAGGGGGGGGGGGGGAGAGAGAGAGAGAGCCCGAGGGGGGGGGGGGAGAGAGAGAGAGGGCCCGAGGGGGGGGGGGGGGGAGAGAGAGAGAGAGGGCCCGAGGGGGGGGGGGGGGGAGAGAGAGAGAGAGGGCCCGAGGGGGGGGGGGGGGAGAGAGAGAGAGGGCCCGAGGGGGGGGGGGGAGGAGAGAGAGAGAGGGCCCGAGGGGGGGGGGGGGGGAGAGAGAGAGAGGGCCCGAGGGGGGGGGGGGGGGAGAGAGAGAGAGGGCCCGAGGGGGGGGAGGGGGGGGGAGAGAGAGAGAGGGCCCGAGGGGGGGGGGGGGGGAGAGAGAGAGAGAGGGCCCGAGGGGGGGGGGGGGGGAGAGAGAGAGAGGGCCCGAGGGGGGGGGGGGGGGGGAGAGAGAGAGAGGGCCCGAGGGGGGGGGGGAGAGAGAGAGAGGGCCCGAGGGGGGGGGGAGAGAGAGAGAGGGCCCGAGGGGGGGGGGGGGGAAGAGAGAGGGCCCGAGGGGGGGGGGGGGGAGAGAGAGAGGGCCCGAGGGGGGAGGGGGAGGGGGGGGGAGAGAGAGAGAGAGAG